>NC_134178.1:2977536-3280349 GCF_964188355.1 Buteo buteo
GTTCAAGTCACATTTTTATTGTGAGTTGTTTTAGAATAAAATTTAAGACCAAGAGGTGCCTCCATTTTGGAAACGGAGATATTTACAGTGAGGGCTTCAGAGGGGGATGGAGTGGAGCAGATGCGTCATAAGGAGTAGAGATGTTCTAATGTAGATATCCTCAATAAGAAAAGTAACTTACGATAGAACTGTTTCTAAATTGAATGTTTTTCCTGAGCCATTAGCAGCTGCATTAAGCTGCTGTTTATTAATTAGTGCAGTATCCAGAATTAACCCAGTTCTTTTAATCTGTTTATAAACAGCTGGGAGAACATTACAATTATTATATGCAATTTTGCCACCTGAAGACTATTATAAAATAGCGCCATAGCATTTGCTAATTACAGCATAAATGTAACAAGCACGAAGTCATGTACCTTAACAACAACTGTGGAGGAAAAAACCCAAACCATTTAATTACATGCCAGATTTTAGGACCCGGCCCCGCTGCCCTTGCTCAAATTCCCGCCAAAGCCGCTGGTCGACGATGGATTGCAGAATTCCGACCCGGCTGCCTGCCGGATTAGGATAGATTTGTAACCAGCAATTCGCTAGCGGAAAAGGTTCAGAGCCTGGCCCAGTGTTGACTCTTGTTTCTAGGCAGGTAAAGTTAGGAATGATTTCAGGTTTGGGGTGATAAAGGGACAAAGGTTTCCTTTCAGATATGCATCTGCTAAGCCTTTTGTATTTTGTTTTGTTACCGAGCCCCGCTCCTACTTCTCAGCCCTCCTGTTTCACTGTAAGCTGAAATACTTGTGTTTAGTTTGCAGTTCAGGAGAGTCGAATGCCATGTCACTACCTTTATTGTATAATGTTTTTTTCTTTTGATGCCTGCGTGACGGTGCCCCCAGACTTGTCCGACGTGCTCTTGTATAATATTGCTACTAACGGGCCGTGAACCTTTAGTGTGTAATACCCAGATGTGCTGCACTGTGCCTTCGTTGAAATCCCCGGTGAAGTCAGTGGATTTTCTACATGGCCGTAGCTCTGTCTGTTGCCTACTGATTGCCAAATCAGACGCAGTAAAACCCAGTAGAGATTTTCCATTTGCATCTCGCAGAGTGCCCTCCTGTGACTTTTTTTTTCCCCCCTCTTACGTTCAAGAGTTTTCTAACTGGAAACCTGAAAAGTGTACAAAATCTGCGTAAATTCCCATAGCATTGCCGAGGATTTTAGCCATTTTGAACTTTATTTTTTTAAATAAGCTGAAAGACAAAGAACACAATTTTACACATTTGCTTTCTCTTACGTAGCCTGGAATCATACACACTTTTTTTTTTTAAAGCACAATGTTGGATTTTTTTTTTTTTTTAATAATTAAAGGTTTGGTCAAGTGGATTTTGTAAAATGTATTTGTCTGTATAAAGAGAAAATGAAATTATAGTTATTGTTAATGTACTGACATTAGTTACAGGTTAGTTTTAATTCTTAAATAATTTGCTTAGCAAATGCTATAAAATGGATGTTTCAGTTTAATGTTTAAAAAAGGTACAGATTTTTACAAGGACATAATATAAATTATTGTTCTGTAGAAAATACCCTGTTAAATATTGTATACGTCCTTCCCTCTGTACACTTTGTAAAAAAGACAAAAGAAAAAAACAAAATACATAGAATCATATAGGGATGTGTGACATTATTGTAATTGTGTACTTGATAATAACGTGAAAAAATAAAATTCAAAATATTTTCCTGTTAATGAACGTTTAGTCTATTTGATGCCAGTACTGGGATCAGGCATTGTTCTGAGGGACACGGTCATCTGCAGCTCTGGTGCTTATTTTTCTGCTCCCCGCTTTGCAGCTCATTTTGTGTAGTACTGGGGTGCGGGGGATTCAATCCCTCATTGGGTTGAAAAGTACCTTTACGAGAAAGGCCGCAAAAGTGAAAGGCAGGGACGGCGGGTCTTTGAAATCCATTTTAATGCCTGTTTTTCTATTAAAGGATTCACGTCTGTTAAACTTCTTACAATGCCTTCACGTTTTTTGGCAAGGTGGTCACCTACTAAGCGCTACGACGCTGTCCCTGTTAAATTAAACGGCACATGCGGGAAGTATTTTATATTATATATTTTATACCCGCTTTTAACGGTGCGTGTGACCTGATGCCAACCCGCTGCCACCGCTGCCCTCGGGACAGAATTGTTGCTGCCCTCTGTCCCTGCCCGAGAAGGGAGGAGGTGAAACGTGGAGGTGGCTTGTCTGCTGGCCCAGGTATCATCAGGGAATTTAGTCCAATTAGTTTACTCTTGCTGGATACCTTTAGGAAATGCTGACTCACTCGCTCCTCACCTTGGTTCATTGCACAGCTGGGCTGGCACTGGGCAACTCTTCATGGCCAGGAGCTGCCGCGCCGAGTTGCCGGCAGTCTGCTTTTGATTTGATTTGTTTTCTTGTTTTCCTCCATCTACCCGATGTTCCTCAACCGCTCATCGTGAAACCGTACGCTGAGTTCCAGCGCCGTGGAGGGCGCTGGAGAATAAATAAGCCCGTTTCTGGCTGCTGCGAGGAGGAGCCAGGAGCAGTTAACCAGCTCTACCTCATGCAGACTAGCAAATCCCACCCTCCCCTTGGATCTACCCCCCCTTCCTCCCAGATTTCCTTATGGAAAAGCCGCCCTGCTTCGCTGCCGGGCTCTGCCGAAGGCTCCCCGGCTCGCCCAGGTGCTGGCAGCCCGCGCCGGTGACGTCCCCCTCGCTGGGACATGGCACGGCAGCAAAGGCACCCAGAGCCTGGATGCCCACCTAAGAGTTCTCCAACAGCCTTATTTGCGAGCCGAAAGGCTGTGTCGCTAATTAGGGAAAGAAGCAGCTGGCTAACGGCTCGCTGTGGTTCGCTGGCTTATTAAAGGTAGTAAGTAAAGAATATATCATTAATAGGAAACATAACTAGTATGTTAACAATTGTGACAGGTAGAAAAGCGACCAAGGAGTGGCTGACTGGAACCAATAAGCAGGTCAGTGGAGTGCTCAGGAGCAAAGACATAGTTGTCGATGTAGATAAAAGGCAGGCACGCCAAAAACCTTTCACTAGGTGGAGAAGTTTGAAGTTGTTTCGGTTCCTTGAAACGCTGATGCAGAAAAGGCAAGCATTTCGGTATTTTTTTCTTTTCTAAAAGGAGCAGAACTAACAAACGAGACTGGGGATGTTTTTTTCCGGACTTGTGGCAATCAAGAATGCTATTGATTTCTATACGCAATGAGCACTTTAAAAAGTGCAAGCACAGGTGGTTCAGAAGCCATGTAGCATACAGACTTCTGTAATATTTACCCAAACTCCGCAAATCTGCAAAAATATTACTTTTCTATTGAAGACAACACTTAGCGGGTCATAACGGCATGAGCCCAGGCAAAATACCGGGGTAAAGAATTGCTGCCATTGGAACCAAGTATAAAGAACCTGAAGGGAACAGAAAAAGAGGTAAACACGACGAAGGCATCCTATGCTATAGATGCAGGGCACGTATATATGCCCTAGCTTTGAACAAGCTCGTTCAACACCTTGGTAGCACAGAGCCTGTATGCTGAGCTGTCCCTGGCATGAAAGCGCAACCCCCTTGCCGTGCCCAAGGGATGTCTGTCCGTCCCACCGCCCCGAGATGCCAATGCCCTCGTGCTGGCCGGGGGCTAAGGCGCCTGACCGAGCATTCTGGAGTCATTTTTGAGGAGCCAAGTGCTTGAAATCAGGTTTTTGATTGGAAAACTTACACTCCATAATTGAAGCCCAAAACGGGTCACCAGAGAGCACCGGCCCTGATGAGGGCATTTCCAAGAGGGACCACAGAGATGTTCATGCCTTAGGAAACAGAAAGCCACACAAACTGCTCGTTTTGAGATTTTTTTTAAACCCAAATCTAGCAGGTTGGCTAGAAGCTCGGAGAACAACCTACAAGTACAGCAGCACGGGTCCAGAAGTCCTGCCTCATCCTATTTAGACTTCTTGATCTCGGCTCAGTTGCTCACATGTAGGCATTAAAAGTCACTTGTGATCATTTTGGGATTGCCAGGAGCTGGGCAGGCGCCGGGGGGGGGACCCGCACCCCGTGGGCTGGTGCCCAGAGCATCTCCTGCGGCGCTTGGAGCCCATGGAGCGGGTAGCGACATCCTCCAGGGACGCTTCCTACTCGCATCTAATGGACAGGATGAGTTCTTTGAAACAAACAGGGATGAAAAGACACTTTTGTGACGTGCAAAAAAGGCGATAACACAGACCTGAGTTTTCTCTTGCACTGGCATGAATCAAGAGTCTTGTTAAGGCCGATACTGTAAAGTCAGCTTTAAGACTAGGACATGTTTTGTCTGACACAGCCCAGGAAAACAAGGAATGCCAGGATTGCATCCATTTGAAAGGATGAATCACAGCTAACAAGCACTCACAGGTACGGGAGCTGGGATGTTACAGCAGGGCAAACGACTGGCAGAAGCAGAGCACGCTAAGAATAAAGTACTTGAAACTGAGAAAATTAATACATACTTTTTATATTTACTATATTTTTTAATGTAATTATGATATCATTAATATCATTTTGCCTATCGATCACAGACCTACTAAGAGACCACTTTAGTTTCCTTACTTGTTAGACTTTCGACGCAGCGGTTTTGCTAGGAAGCCTCTGCCAAGGAGCAGTGTGAATTCTCTGTGGGCAGCCAGAGCGATGCTGACAGCTGACCAGACCCACGGAGCTCCTTTGCAGCAGTACCCAAAGCTGGCACCTCACCGGACAGTCGACCGGTATCACAATAAACCTAACATGGATGCAGGGAAAAAAAAAAAAACCAACCCCACAACCCTATATTGCCATATGGCAGACCTTTCTATAGTACAACATACAGCTTGCAAAAAGACACTAGCAAGCAAGGATGGTGATACTGCCTCGTGGTAGCTGCAGAGCAAGGGGAGCCCCGTCCCTCCTCTTTTTAGAGCAGTTCTGGGGCTGTTACCACAAATTCTCACCCCTTCGTGCAGGCACACAGCCTGGGAAGCATCAGGAAAAGCTGGCCGCTGCAGAAAGGCAAACAGCCTGTGCTCCAAGGGCCCTGTGCCAGGATTTCCAGGCAAGCCTAAAGAGAACCACCAGAGGAGGGCAGGATCGGCTCCTGCCCGCCGCAGGAGGGATGATGGAGCCGTACCGCTTGAGGCCAGGTAGCTTTTACCAACAAACGCAGACCAAAACCTGCCCCGTAACGTCGGTGCAAAGCACCCGCTCTGGCGATCCCTGTTTGGCCACCTTCCCAGGAGTCCAAATCACTTGTGCTGGGTCGGTTACAGAAAGGACTGGCTAAAAAGAGATTTCTTTCCTGCTGCAGGGAGACAAGGAGGCTGAGAAGGGGGCACCAGCAGTTTCCTGGTGCAGAAGACCCATTCCCAGCAAAGAGAACCCCCCCTGTACTTGAAGGAACATCCCCGGCTTCTCGGGGCGGGGGGGAAGGACTTGATTTACCATCTCTGTTCAACTAAATACAAGTGGGAGAAGGTAAGAGATGCCCCCCAGAACATACACCCCCCCGTGAAATACATCAGTGCTCGAGAGGTAAAAATATTTGGCAAGTGATGGCTGTTCACTGTCACAGGTCTTATTTAAAAGAAAACTGAAGTAACTTGATCTTGACTCTGAAACTTGAAAGCAATTCCAGATTACAGAGGAGCCTCTTAGAATTGAGCTTCAAGTGCCTAAAAATAGCATTTTCCCCCCACCTTTCTATTTAATTATTTGTATTTTTTGGAAGAACATACAACAAGCTGTAATGCAAATGGCAGATAACACACAACTAGTCCCGAAGGCTCTGCCTACATTAACCAGCAGGCTGGATTGCTCGAAGAGGACCTGTAAAGGGTCAATTTTGAGGGCACCACGTCCATCCTTTAGTCATCTCAGTGGGGTTTGTATGGTTTGGATGCCCAGGGCTGCTCCTGGGCTGCAAGATCACCCCTGCAGTGCTGGGGACACCATTTCAACCCCCGAGCAGCATGGTGTGCCCAGTGCCGGCACCTTGCTTCCCCACAGGCGGGTTTTTCTTCCCCATCACAGGATTAAGTAAATTCTTGTATCCAAAGCCTCATCAGACCTGCTGGTGCTTAGCTCGTTAGCCCTAAGAGGCTTGTGAGCCTTAAATCAGTGATCCTGTTAGTGGGACCAGCGATCGGAACCTGCAGGAGTCCTGTTCCCTCTTGGGGCTGCCCAGTCCAAGGGACAGAAATCACAGGGGGCTTTTTTTAGTTTTCAGTTGGCTTGGCCAAGATCAAATTAAACCCTGCTGACCGACCAAATGATGGTTCAGGAGAGCACAACTTTTCCTCCGTCACCACAGAGGAGGTTCCATCAGCGCGTGATGCTCCCGTCTGCAGATATTGGGTTTGAACAACCAAAGCAAACCGAACACTTTGAGAGCTTTGGGGAGAGGTGGTGAGGGGTGTCTCCAAACTTTCAGCTTTCCCGTGGGAGCTTGTGCTGCTTCTGACCTGCCAGGCTCCCACTGCTGGGAGCTTTTCTGTTTGGACCCATTACGAGCAAGAGGCAGAAGGGGTGAGAAGCGGGAATTTCTCTGGTGGAGCTGGAAAGCTTGCCCTAACTTCTGCACCTCTCACCGACTTACAGGCAGCAGCCCCTCTGCAATAGCACCATTTTTCCATGGCGAAAGCCCCACAGTCACCAGCTTGCCAATGCCAAAACGATCTGCAGAGGGACTGTTGCACCCGGGCGTGACGAGCGGCCATTTGCATTGCCAGGGACGAGGGCAGTCTCACTGGGATGCGCTGTGGTCGCAGTGCTGGGTCTCGAGGTCCCGAAGTCTTCCCACCTCGGCTTTCAGCCCAGTGCCACGCTCCCTGCCCTCGCTCCGCTCCAGGAGCCCTCTCGGCCCCGCGGGGGACAAGGAGAATGCTGCAAGGGGGGTTGTTAAATCCGATTTCATCGCTTGGAGAACCCTATCAGCAAAGTTGTTTTTTCCCAGGTGTGTCAGACCCGAGGGCATCTCGGTGGATGAGAGAGACCTCCCTGCAGAGATATCGCCCCGCGGGGCATAGGAGCATCGGCCCCTATGGGCATCAGCTGCTTTAGTCCCAGGAAGAAGTTAAACAAACATGTGACTCTGCGCTGGCAATGAAGGGAGGTGGACCTTACCCCAAACCTCTTGCTCAGGCAAAAGGTGCCCTGCCGAGCCCCCACGAGCGGGACGAAACAAAGATGCCCACCCTATGGGCCACGGCAGGGAGCGAGGAGAGCAGGACCCTGTCCTGTGGGAAAGCAAGTTCAAATCAGTGCCGCCGATTCACCAGTGAGCGATGTTGCTTAATGCAAAGCGAGGATGGGATTATACGCTGTCTCCGTCATACAGGCAAATACGTTCATCGCAGCTATTGTTGTTCCAGCAAGTACAAAAGGAATTAGTGATTCACCACTTAATTTCCTCTTCCCCTACTCTCTCCACCTTTCTTTTGCTTTAATAAACTGGTCTGGAGCCAACTGCAGCATCAGGTTAGTAATGACTTTAAGCACCATTTATGCTGCTATCGTGGCAATTTAAATTGTCACTTTCTATTAAAAGGTCTAACTCCAAATGGTTTTAGCTGAAAGCATCGGCACTGACAGTGCAATTAAATAAAGAAACTCTTTTCTTGGGATGTCAGCGCAAACACATTTTAAATAAGGGTTCAGAAGCACCTTGCTAATTTAAACTACAGTATAGCTTTCTAGCGAAGAATAATACCTGATGCAGGGATTTTTTCCATGCTGTGTGACAGTTTTCATTGTCATTGTAAGACACTTGAAGGAGTGATGTGCCAAAGGAGTCCAGCAGCCTTTGAAAACCTCTTCTCTTCACGATAAACACAGGCAGCGCTTCATAAGCAAAAGCCATCATTTCTCAGCAGACACCCATGAAAAGATATTCACCATGGTCCTAAAGGACTCTGATTTACAGTCTTGCTTTCCTCCAAATAGTTTGTAAGAACAAATCGCTTCACTGGGCATCCATCTCATTCTTTGTCTCTAGCTATACTGGTTATCTTTCAGAAACGTACCACATATGGCGCACTTTGCATATCTCACGTTCCTTTTATCTACGGCTCTTAAGTCATTTATAAACCGTATTATTCTGTGGGAAAAAAGACCCCATCTGCATTGTAGCTCACCTGTAAAAATCACATCCATTTCCTCAAAAAAACCCACCACTTTTTTGCAAGCTCTGTGCAGCAGCTGGAGTGCCTGTGCCAGGCTGGCTGGCCAACTCCTCCTTCCCCACCTGCTCTGCCTCAACGTCGCCTTCCCTCTCGGTCTGGCCCTTTCCTTCTGCACCAGGCGCAGGCTGGTCCTCCTTTAGCAAACACCTCCGGGCTCCCAAACTTCAACTCTACCCCGCACCTTATGCTGTTTATCTTTTGGCATCAAACACAAATCCTTTTGCTCCAAGAGGGAAGAATGTGCTGCTGTTTCACATGTAGAAAGCGTTTAACATCCTACCTGAATTACCTAGCACGAATATTATAAATCACAGCATCACAAAAATATGTTTGCTCAACTTGGGTTGATTTTCCTTATTCCTATGGAAGAGGCAGCCTGACAGCATGGCCTTTTTAGTTTTTTAAAACTGTTACTAGACATCAGACAGAATAACACAACTGCAATCTTCGGTGTCTGTGCCTCAAATAAGAAGTTGAAAAATACCTGAACAGCTTTAATGGTTCGTATTTTATTTTAATGGCTTTAAAGCTTCTCCAGTACATGAGAGTGTCCCTTATGTTATGACCACTATGGTTTCTCTGAAGTATATTACATCTGCTAGAAATAAATGAGTCATAATATTTAAGCTCTCCCTGTCCCATTCTCAGTTGCTACAGTTATTGCTCTGAAGGACACAGAGACACATCTTGAGATAAGTATCCATAAGACAGTTATGGATATGATTTTTATGTCTACACAATTACATTTCTAGCTACAGAGCACTCCACATTTTACCACTTCACTGCAAAGAAAAAATGCAGCAAGAGAGATCGATTTATGGCTAACCTTTACAAAAATAATATGCAAGGGAATAGGATTGAAAGTAATTTTCTTTACAGAATTATGAATATTATTCTGCTTCATTTCTTTATAAGAAAGGGAGAACAAGATGAAAAATATACAGGCATTCTCAGGAGAAATGAAAGAAAGGTATCGCATAGTTGTAGAAGAAGGGAATTGGGGGTACATGTGGTTAGGACTTTTTACTTAATAATTTTGTCATCATAAAAGTGTCATATTTGTTACAGTGAAAACTTTTCATGAGAACAGCCCTGTTTTCCAGTTTCAGTGGAACTTTTGCTGTGTGCATAGCCTGCATGCTGCCTCTCCCCAACATTTGTCTTCTAGCTAGTTTTTCTGTTTTCAACCTTACTTTCAAAGACCTCCATTTCCCAAAGCTTAAAAAAACCCCACTTCTTTCTTTTTAATATCAAAAGATTTTTATGAGGTAGAAGAAATCATTTACTGTCCAAGTCTGATTCTGGATTAGAAAAGAAAGAGATCTGGGAAATGTGATCAGACAGAAGCACTCTTCGAGGACAAATAGTCTATGCAGGACGGCTATGGGGATGCGAGATGCCAACACTCTCAAATGCTAGTCAAAGCAGGTGAGGGAAAATGAAAGAAATTTGCAAATAAATAAGCTACCCTCTTTGTTCTGCAAATACCCACACGGGTTCTGAAACTCGGAGGCAGCGTGTGATCACACTGCATGGTAAAGCAGGATGCTGCTACCTTTGATAGCACCTCAACAGCCCCAGGCGTTACCCCTTTAGTGGGGAGCACGGCTTCACCCGAGCCCGGGGCGGGTTGAAGGGTGCTCCCGTTTTCACAGACGTGGTAGGAAACGTGAAAACTGGACCCGGGTTTCCCAAGGAGATCTTCTAGTGACGAGTCACGTGGGGCTATTTCTTGGGCTTCTCTGAGGTTAGGTGGAGCAAGAAGCCTCCTCCCTCTGCATTTCTGCTCCTCAGAAGAGCCCCTGGGGACCTTTCCATTGGTGAAAAGTCAGCGAGGTCCCCGAAATCGACCCCTCGGAGCCGAATGCCGAAGGTTAGAAGAGGAAGGAGAGGAGGAGAAGGGGCTTCCTGGCAGTTCACGTGTGTGCACGCCACGAGCCAGGAACGGCAGGGTGCCAAACTCTCCCTCGCCCAGGTTTAATCCCACTGGGGCAGGCAAAGGTTCCTGGCAAGGAGCTCGCTCCAGTTTTGAGGCTCTCCGCCCTTTACGGAGCACCTTTCATTTTGGGACTTGACCCAGGTTACACAAGCGAGAGGAAATATTTGTTCATGGGCTCTTAGTGCAGTGGAATAACACTCCCAAAGAAGCAGCTAGACAGGATTGTACAATTAATGGTTTTGCGATGATTTTTGTCAGAACAACCCTGACTGCAGGGAGTGGTTCTGTCCTGTAATACCTAAGGAACCTGCCAAAATTAAACCAAGTCAATAGCTGCAAATAGGCAATCTAAAGGTGCCTCTTTTCCCCGCCTAGCCTTTCTGCCAGGGCTTGGCTGGGAGGACGAAGGGCCGTATTTAAATGGGATCATTTGGCTCCCTTCCTCCGCTTCTCATCCCCCGTGAGAAAATGACACCTAACCATCCTCATGCTCAGGGAGTTCATCTTCCCAACTCATTCTCAGAAATAAATCAATTGCCTTCACAACATTATTTTAGCTGAGGATAAAAAAAGAAAACGTTTGCGAGGTCAACATAAAGGACAACATAAGATAGCCAAGTTTATCTACAGCTTTTTTATCCTCTTCCGGCCTCTGGTGGGGCAACCGTCGCCGTGCCCTCCAGAGCAGCCCCACCTCCTGGGTTCTGCTGCCATTAAAAGCTTTGCTTTACTTTAAGGGATGACTCTTAACAGAAACTTCTCAGATCTAATGAAGCAGCATCAGCCACACTCACACATTTCAGGCCTGCTCACCGGTCTTTTCTTCCAACCTCCCCTCTTTCCCATGAGATATCAATAGGGTTTTCCCTCCTTTTTTAGGCTTTCCTTCCCCTCTGAAACCCTTGCAGGGAACGGGGAGGGGTAAGGGTTCACTTTTGCTTTACAGCTTTGCCACTGATGTTGTATCAAATACACAAAATATAAGGTGAGTTGTTTTTCCTGACTTTTTCAGGTATATGGGAAGACCCTGCTAGTGTAGTTTACTTCTTGCTGACTAGTATGTATCTGCTACAGATGCAGAGGTAAGAATGTAATGGCATTATAAAATTATTTGAGCATACGGAACATACACAGGTACATTCATAAATCACAGAAGTACCCACATTCTATAAACAAGCATCTAGAAACCAGAATATTTCAGGGATGCAGCTGAGCACATAAAATGGTTAGCGAGCACACATTAAAGCACATATACACAGAGAGCCTGAGAGAGCTGGGACTGTTCAGCCTGGAGAAGACTCAGTGGCATCTTCTCTGTGTATAAAAATACCTGATAGTCTTTATGTATGGTGGTGGTGGCGTGTGTGTGTGTATATATATATATATATATATATATATATAAAAATAGCTGGTGATATTTATAGAGGAGTAAAGGTTATGGAGTCAGACCCTTCTCAGTGGTTCCCAGTGACAGGACGAGAGGCAACAGGCGCAAACTGAAACACGGGAGATCCCACTGAACATAACAAGACACTTTTTTACTGCAAGGCTGACCAAGCCCTGGCACAGGATGCCCAGAGAGGTTGTGGAACCTCTGTCCTTGGAGATATTAAAAATCCAGCTGGACACAGCCTGGAGCAACCTGCTTTCACTGACCCTGCCCTGAACAGAGGGGCAGAATAGATGATCTCTGGGTGTCCTGCACACAGGGGAGAGGGGTGGATGGGGAGCTGGTACCCCAACAGAGCTGATAGAGATGCTCTCCACTGGCACACGAAAGCAGTGAGTTGCTTGGGCATGGGCATATCTTTAATTTCCTGCAATGGTTACTGATTTTACTTCACCATGGCTTCTCAGGGACACTCTCAGCTCTGCACAATTCTATACACGTCAGCAGCTTTCCAGTGGGCTAGAAACAGCTTCCACAAAGGCTACTACAGGCACTGGGAAGTGCAGGCAGAAAGCAAGTAAAGGCAAGGAAACACCCCTTCTTCCAAAACTGCAAGAACCAGAAGCACATGAATGCATTTGGGAACCATACTGAGTATATAATAATGCTGTGCTTTATGTCTATCTATTTTTAAACACCAGAGGCATTATACGTGACTTTTAAAAAGGGAACAGGTTTGTCAAGTGTTGCAAAAATAGCCCAAGAATCACTAAAAGTATGCTTTTGGTTTGAATACATTTTCTTCAGTATTCTAGCTTATTGGACTAAGCTGCTACAAGCCTGGTTCACAGAATGATGAGATTTAAAGAGATATATACCTGTTATTGTATTCTGTTGGGGGGTTTTGGGTTTGGGTTTTGTTGGCTTTTTTTTTAAACTTTAGGATATAAATCACATTTCCAATATTTTTTTCTGACAAAAATACCTTCCAAAAAATGGACTTTTATTTTGAGCAAAAGCTGAGATTCTTGCAGAAAATGAGACTTCAAGAAAAAAAAAAGTATTATGAAGTTCCCATTCTTTCTAGAGAGATAAAAATGTGGCTTTTTGCAAGCATTTCACTGAATTAGTTTTACTGACATGAATATTTTCAGCCATAGTAAATTCCAAGCAATGTTTGTCAAATGTTTACATAAATTACTTTCAGGCCATGCAAATGTTTGCACTGCAGAAACTGGACCCTAAGTATTACCTGTCAGTGAGAGAAGATAATAATTTTCTATCGTGAGACTTGAACACCTCCTCCTCCCCAAAATACACAGCTCAGCGTTCCAGGTGGAACTTATTCAGCTTCTTGCTTCTGCTTACAAAGTCAGAATGAATTGCTGGGGAGTAAATATTGGAGAAACCGTAAACTGACTATGTAGAATTGGGAGACACAGGAAAAAGAAACAAAGGGCATCAGAGAAATTATTCTCTGAAAATTATTATGTGGGAACGACAGTTCTGAAACAGGACAGATAGATACCATATTATTCAGCTGTCAGCAAGGGCTGAAAGATGCTGGGGGAGCTGTGATAGTTGCTATATGAAGGTGCTAGTCAACTTGTCAGATGCTAGGAAAGAGGAAATTGGTGGCAAGAGGAGATAATAGAAGAGGCAAGTGGAGGTAAATCAGAAAGATGTTAGACTAAGGGAGAGCTAACAGATGCTGCCATGGGAACTGCCAAGAAAGAGTAGGAAAGCTTGCTTGGGTCAAAGATAGACCACACGCCCTGCAACTTACACATTAACACGAACAATTTATCCTGTAAAACAAAAAGCTGTTCTAACAAAATAACAAAAAGATGAGCGGAAGAGAGAAGGAGGCTATCAGGAATGTAAGCAGTATCTGAAAATATTTAGTGAATTCATCAACCCAAGAGAAAGCTGTGCCGAAAAGGTCTCTCTAGGGGCTAGCTCATAGTATGTTAAAATTGCTTCTGCCTTTTGAGCATAGTTGCAGTCAAAAAGCTGCCTGAGGTGACTGTATTTGAGCCACAAATTTTCTTGGGAAGCAAATATATCTTTTAAAATGTCACTGACACACTGCTGTCTCTGATGATTGCTCACATCTGAAAGTTGTCCTGTTTTTTCCCAGCTTACTCACGTCGGGCTAATAAAATTATCTCTTCCCACAGATCTGCCTCACTAGCATGCAAAACATCTGGTTTTCTTTCTCTTTCCTATGATTTTTTTTCTTTTACAATCTCTTTATAATGATCTCTGTCCCCTCAGGAACTCTGGAATATATCTATCGCATGTCCTGAGATGAGATGATGAAATGGGAGAGGAATATTTAACAGCTGTTTTGAAAATGCTTCAAGAAATAAAAAGGAAGCGGCCAGCCGTACAGTTCCTAGTTGCTCTAAAGCATCTCCTTCCTTCCTGAAACAGATGCTGATGAAATTCACCTTGATAAAGTATGTGCATTTACATTGACAGGTTTGTCTGGGAGAATAGTGTCCCAGGACAGGCATTAAAAGAGGCTTTGCTGATACTAAAACAAGGTGGACATCTGGGCTACGCGGCTGCAGCTACCCTTGGTCACGCAGAAATGCCACGGAAAACAGCTTGCTAACTTCAGAGCAGCCTGACGGCAGGGAAACTGTGGAGAGATCTGGCTAGTCTTCTACTAAATCTCAGCTGCTGGCTGTTAGGTGAGAGCCCAAAGCAAGTCCCGCACCCTCAAGGTCCCAGCCCTCACCAAAAACATCGCACACATCTCTCCTTCTGCTCTTCAGCCCCGGCCTTCCCATCCCTCCGGAGTTTGCTGCCAAAGTGCCAGAGTAACCGTTCACGCGATTCTAAGCACGGGGTGCTGCGTTGCGTGGGGGTGACACCCTCCCCTCGGGTTACGAGCCCGCCGGCAGCCAGCCGATGCCGCTTTGCTGTCCCGGCTGCCGCACGTAGCAGGGGCGGTGGGACCAGGCTGGGCTGTGTCTGGGGAGGATCTGCCCACCCGTACGCAAGCTGCTGAAGTGGAACGTGCAAGGTGTACCCTACCCAAAGGTGAGTCGCCTCAGTGTACGTTTTGTGCCACCAGGTCAGAGGCGGACCTTCTGGAAATGCGGAAAACTCTGACATATGGAGCAGGAATTTCTACCTTAGCTTGAAAGAGACAATCAGGAACTTCCAAGCTGTCTTCTGGCAGATGCTACTTTTGCTTCCCTGTGGAAAGACAGACTCTGAGTTTCACCTAATGAAAACAGGTACTGACCCTTTGCCAGAGCAAGCCCTCCTGAGTTAAGCCAGGTACGATATCCTGAAAGTCCTGCTCTGCAGTCTTCTGGCTCCACAAACCAGAGCTCTCATTCACAATCACTCAGAAGCCTGTGTCTCAGTTCAGGATGACTATGGTGTGCGCCTACATCCTATGTGTGCATTTACTCCAGATGGCAGAGGATGACAAATTAACACTTTGAACTAAGTAGGATGAATGTGTGCGAGGAGTGGAAGAAAACTGCATTCAGATAAAATCCAGATATGTACATAGCAGATGACAACACTCATTACACCTATTCCACTTCAAATCGCTTTTCATTTCTGGCAGGTCTTTGCAAATTTGCTTAATGCATAATCTTCCATATCGGTGGATCACAAGAGTTAAAGCTGTCAGGAGTATGTCGGTGTTGCTTAGGCAGAGCTGCATTAGGAGAAGGTGGCATTTTTGTAGCACATTTGTTTAAAGCACCAGAAATTAAATCATGGCTATCAGATTCCATTCAAAGGCTTGAGAGGGCAGAAGTGCACAGAAAATGGAACTTCTAAATATAAACATACGCTCACTACAGTGATGCTGTTCACTTTTTAAGGCTGGTATGAACCTGTTCTTTGAATTATTTGGTGATGATTTTTTATGCTACTTCAGACTCCATTTTGCTTTTTTGGACGGCCACAGATTTCTAGCTGTACCCCCTGACGGCTGCTAAGATGATGTGGACAGCTGCTGATAGCATGTGATTATTTATAGTCATTCATGGTTCATTATGCTCAAGGGGTAAGCTGATCTGAACCTGCATTTTGGCTAATACAAATACCAGCTAATACAATTACGCAGTGTCTCTCTCTCTCTCTGGAAATGAGGCCTTTGGAATAAATCACAACAGTTCTGCCCTGCAAAACTAAACAATTGAATTAAGTGATGACTTTTTACAGAATCACTGAAAGATGATACGTTCCCAAATATGAAAAGTATCAGAAGAATTCACTTGTCTACTTGTATGGTGATGTCGCGGGCGAGAATTAAAAAAATGAGAGAGAGGGGTTCAGATTGCTTCAAGAATCACCTCGAACTGTATTAGCAACAGAAAAATGATGTAACAGAAATTTGTGTAAAAGTGTGACTTCACAGAATTTGTCGACAAGGTTCACTCTATTACTTAGTACACAGATAAAATGCACACAGGAAAATTAAATCAGAATCAAACTAAACTTATGTATACAGGGACCGAAATGTAATAGGGTAAAAGGAAATATGGCACAGGGTAAGGAAGACCCTCCCGTTGAGTCACGAGGTTCAGAGAAGACCCCCTTGCTTTCTAAACTCCTGTCGGAGTCTAGGTGCGGCTGGATCGACTCCTAGTCCCAGACTTGGTCAACGGTTTATATCTAAAGGGATTATGAGTACAACAGTGGCCTAAAATTCATTCACAGTTGAATAAAAATCACAACAGTACTTTAAGTAAAAATTTGAAAGTATTAACTTATATCTTATAATATACTTGCTATAACATACTAACTTATAATATACTTACTATAACTTACTTACTATAGATTATTCAGGTTAGTACACCCACACACATGCATAAAGGCCCTAAGAGAAATATATAAAAGAGAGTAAAAGAGAATAGAAGAGAGCAAAGAGAGAGGAGAAGAGGTATACCTGTTAAAAATTCCCCTCAAGGTCAGTGAAAATATTCACGTTGAATGCTTCGGCATTTGTCTCAGTGGGCGAAGGGTCGAGCCTCAAGAAGTGGAGAGAATCAGCCCGGGTCGTGTTGGCTTTCGGCGACAGAGCTCCGATTTTTGCAAACCGTCCAGTTTGTGAGCTCTGAGAGGCGTCCCACGCAGAGGGAGATGCTGGTCACAGCCCGCTGCGGTCCGGGAGAGCTCAAAGGGCCTCACTCAGTACTGCTGTTGATAGGTTCAGGAGATGATTGGCTTTCATCATTAACGAACTGCTAGAATCCCAGCTGCGCTGGAAAATTCCGCGACGGTTGGAGAATAACTCAAAACATAGATACGGGGTGCTCCAAGATTGTCAGGGGAGGATTGTCGTGTCTCAAGGTTGTTATGAGAAAGAACAGGCTGCAGGTTGTTATGAGAACTGGCTATCTCTACTCCCGTCCCCCCGCCTCCGCCGGGCAGCAGGAGTCCTTGAGACGCAGAGCGTATCTCCCTGTCCTAGCTGCGTAAGAGTTCTTGGCACAGCCAAGGGTCACTTCACTGCCCGACTCATTACACTTATGCGAAGGCCTAATGAGCCTTGCCGAATTCGTAAATCAGCCTCGAGAGGGGAAAAGAAATGCACCGCCGCAGGTGATCAAGAAGCACTTTCCTGTTTCTTGTCCTTCTGCAACCATCACCGGAGGGACGCTTCTGCCACTCTGCTCTGCCGGCAAGGGCAGTTTTGCCATTGCACGGACGGAAAAGCTGAGACTCAGACAGGCTGCTTGACTTCTACAGTAGGATGGAAGAAATCCTTGCCAAAACCAAAAAGATACCACAGCTACTGTGACTCTCCTTCACTGTAGTCACAAGATCCCTATTTCTGTCCAAATGCAGATATGATGGAAATAAAACATTGGGACTTTTAAGGGAACAATACCATAAAACCCAAGAATGGTACAGGTTATTCATTATCAAGGCACTACTAACACGATGTGAATGAATATTTAGCTGTTATGTACTGGAAAACACAAAACGTGGCCATCCCCTTGGGAAGGACCTTACAGCTTTCTCCGATGTCCCCTTCCCTCTGGCAGCCTGAGCGTTTCGGGTTATTTTTTTCTGTTCTGCAGAACCACAAATATTTTAGCAAGGTTTGTATGTCCTGGAAGGGATGGACACCCCCGGTCTCCGAAGAAGAGCTGCGCCTGGCTTAGCAGTTTTATGTCTGGAGCACATTTGTCCAACACACACACGGATCTGGGGTACCAACCCCATTTGCACAAAGAAAGGGAGATGTGCTAGAGACAGCCACGCAGTCTCTGACTCCTGCTAACAGTTTCATTGTTTTTGTTTTTTTCTTCTGGTTTACTGTTCCCTGTGTATTATTTCATAACATCTCGTACCATCCAGCTATTCCTGCCCTGTTTTGGTATTTGTCTGAAGCCTAACTTCCAGCTTTCACCCGCAGAAGATGTATCTTTCAGCTATTGCAAATGAGTGCCTAATGTTCATTTGAAGGGTTTTGCTTTGCCTTTCCAGCCAAACTGTGCTGCAGCCTTGCTTTTCTACCGAAATCTCTTCACTGCTCCTGTTGGCTCTGTTTGTGTATGAACTGCAGAACAAAAATAAGTAATTGAATGTCCTTTGCAGGATGTTTGTGCTCTTCCTTCATCTTCACAGCTCATTGCAAACTCAGACATTGCCTATGGCTTTTCAATATGTTTTTAAAACCATGGATTTCCCATGCATGTAGGGAGAGCTGTAGAATTGAAGTCGCTTTCAAATAACACCAAAATGAAAACAACATTTTTTTTTCTGACTGTTACTTTCTTAATCTAATTTCTATTAAACAGTTAAAGGAAAAAAAACCTCAGGAGTGCATGTCCAGGCAGAAATAAGGTTCATTTTGGAGGAAGAAGAAACAGATAATATAAACGCACAACCTAAGCTCCCCAGCCTTTACTTGTAATGCTGCTTGCAAGCTGAGCTTCAGAATTTCACAAGCTGTGTCTGTATAAAGGCAAAAAGTACAGTTTCAGGCTGTAGCACTGATTTTGTAGGTAGACAGTCCAGGATTTCGCCTGTGCCCAGGCTATTGGCACAGGCAGTCTCACTGCTATGGTGACTAAAACCCACGCTGACAACTTTTTGCATTCATACATGTATCCTCTTTTCTGCTTGCTTGCTAGCGGGTGGTCTGCTTGCTACACAAAACAACATACCTCTAGTTTTGGAGGGTGTTCTGATTTATTTTTTTACTATATTACTACATTATTATATTACAGTTTTACTGTTGTGTGTGCATGTTCTGGTTTGGGTTTTTTTTAACCTTCCCTGTAATAACAATATAGAAGGAGCAAAAACCATTTTTGTCATGTTACAACCTGTGGGAAGAAATGCATGATCTGTCTTGCCCAGCACCTGACTGTTGTGGAAAAAGCAGACTTAGACACTAATGGCAGTGTGCCTGAGATGCCGTCTCCCAGTCAGAATAACATCAGTAACTTCTAAAGAGATTCCTGCTTTCCCCTCCAGGAAACAGCTGTAAAACATGACCTCAAGCATAGCTAGTTGTCTTGACTCTACATACCCTATTCCATAAAGCGGTCCTTAGCTTTTTTTTATCCTTTTCCATAAAGAGGTCCTTAGCTTTTCTTAAGGTCTGGTGCCCTGAATTAAGCTGAAAAGCAGAAACTTCTATATACAAACAATAAACAAATCAATTCTGTTCATAATTTCCTCATTTTGAAACATCGCATTTTGATTTCTATCACCTTTATTTTTAAATTTTTTAGTTTCAAAATGTTTCAGATTTCAAAATTTGCTTTGAACAGCAGATGCACAACAACAGTTCATGCAGGAAATGTCAAATTGAAATGTTTCCACATAAACCAAATTTTAAAAATTGTTTCCTTTCAGTAAACCTTTTAAAAATCACCCCTCTTAGCAGAAGCATCAGTTCAGATGAACTGGCATTTTTGACACAAAAACTTCTCAAAATTCTTGACAGCCCTCCTCTAGAAGTTGGGGATTATGAATCAAGACTGGGAAGCAAAAATCTACAGAAATTCACCCTAGGCAAAGAACTTCTTAATCCTAACTTATTCTTTTTGATGCTGAAGATCTGTGAGGTTTGTCTTTTCCCATCAGTGCCCTTGGACACATATGAGATGCTCACAAAGTGGCATTTACTTGGTCCTTAAGACATATTTGTCTTACTGCTCATCAACACTCCTTTGGGGAAAAACTTCTTCCATTGCTGAAAAGCTCTGCAATCACATGTGTACTTTATCACAGCAATGGCAGAGAAAATGCACTACCTGCCCCTATTCTCCCTCAGGATGCTGATTGTTGGCTACCCCCCCTTACCACCAATTTGGGGTCCTAATTTTATAAGGTTCTTTCAGCTCTTTGTTCTACTATGAAGTACTGTGAATTTCCTTTCTGTTGTTCTACTGCCACATCCAATTGCTCGTAAGTTACTTTAAAAAGGTAAGACAAGGCAAATAATTACTTGCATCTGGATGAAAGTGTAACAATATATTACAAAAATAATAGTTTGATTCTGCCTCTTTGTATTTCTCCCCTATATTGACTGCCAGGAACTGATTTGCTACTTTGGGAGTGAGAAAAAATCAAACTTGTTAGCTTCAGATTTAATGAAAGCCTCTCGCTTTTCTCTTTTATTGCTTCTCTACTGATAAGAGTCTTTGTCTAAGCTTTCCTCCTAAAAGCACTGATGTAAAGCTTCTGGCACACCAGATATTCTTCTTCATGTCAATTTTCATGTTAATTTTCTATGGGTTTGAGACAGGAAATTCTCTAACGCCATTTCCAGTGTGTGCTGCAGTGTTTTCTCCAAGCTGGTATTGCTGAATGACTGAAAAAAGACTGTCAATTCCAAAGTTGTTACTCTGTGGGTTCTTCAAGGAATTCTTAAGTCAAAGCAGACTCTGTGTTTCTTTTAAATATGGTAAAATTGCCATGAATTCACCATGAAGGTGAAGAGAAGAGCTTTACAGTTTCACCAGGAGGAATGCGGCAGTGACTGGCTGTTAGAATAGCGGTATCTGCCCAGTCTTCACAGGCTGCCCAGAGCATCCTCCATCCAGCTCGTCTTCTGCTGCCCAGCTGCAGAAAGATACAGGCAAAATTCCTGAAATGTCATTCCAGCTTGTTTTCTATTTGGAAGTCTGTTTACTCATCTGGAAGAAACGGATATACCTCCTATACCTAACCTGAGAATTTCTTCACTCCTATACCTAACTTGTGAATTTCTTCAACAAAAGCAATTGTCAAACCTGCCTCATTCAAAAAAGGGATTCACAGGAAAGGGATTTTTATTTTCAGCTTTCAGGGAATACAAGGAGCTGGCAACCAAAATAGCAGCAGATGGGAATCCTGTTGTCTCTGCACAGGAAGAACCTTCAAAGGCCTTGGGCCATCTTTCCATCTCAGCAAATCCTTAACTTGAGCTTTCAGTCACATTTTGGAATATAGATCACCTTCAAACAGTTTGATAAAAAGTCAAGCAAACTGGGTAGAAACTCCATGGTGTGTTAGGGCTATTTCCCCCTCTACTAGCAACCGTTTCTTCTGGATGAGTAAACCTTGATGAAGGGAGGCCTCCCTATGTATTTCAGCTGTTCTGTGTCTTCCCTTCTTTATCCACTCATTCCTGGCATACCTTTGCATTTTTCTCCCATGCTGATTCCTCACCTGGCATTTCTGAGGACTATCCACTGTGGCCCCAAGATCTTTTTCCTGAGTGGCAATAGCTTATCATCGCATAGGTAGTTTGGGCTGTCCCCCTCCCCCTGAACACTGCATTTATTGATACAGCCTGTCACCTGCTGTAACCATCCCTCTGCTGCTTCTCGCAGCCAGCTTTCAGTCTGACCACCCAGAAAAACTTGGTGGGTCACCAAACTCCATCATTTAGGATGAGAGGAAACGGCCTCCAGTTGCACCAGGGGAGGTTTAGATTGGATATTAGGAACAAGTTCTTTACTGAAGGGGTTGTCAGGCATTGGAACAGGCTGCCCAGGGAAGTGGTGGAGTCATCATCCCTGGAGGCGTTCAAAAAATGCGTAGATGTGGCACTTCAGGACACGATTAGTGGGCATGGTGGCGTTGGGTTGACGGTTGGACTTGATGCTCTTAAAGGTCTTTTCCAACCTAAACAGTTCTACGATTCCGTTACTCATTCCCTTTTCCTGGAAAGGCTCAGGCTGCCCAAAGGATCCTTCCACAGCAGGTGAAACAGGCGGGAAAGCGGAGAGTCCCTCAGTGCGTTCCTCCCCTCGAGGTGCTCCCCTTCAGCCGCTGGCAGAAGACCGTGCAGCTTTTCACCTCATGGCAGCCAAGATGGTCAGCGAGTCTTTGGCGGCGGACTCCACAGAAAGTCCTTTGAAATGTCTCCTACACTGACCAAGCAACCTTCCTTCCTCCTCCTCAACCTTCCTCCTCCGCAACCTTCCTCCCCCGCAGAGCCCCTCACACAGTGCTCTAACCAGGTCGGGGTGAGGGCTGACATGGCGCCGGGGAATCCAGCCCCCCCCTCCTCGGCTGGCAGCCCGCGCTCCTGTGGAGACCCGACCGCAGGTTCCCTCACACCCCGGGCCTGTGAAAGAAGGGGACGGGGCTGGGGGGACGAGGGGAGGGCTCGCTGCTTTCCACCCGAGCACTTCCACAGAGACCGACCCGCCGGTGCCCGGGCCCCGCTGGGCGCCGAGAGGCAGGACAGCGCAGAGAGCGGGCCCTGCCCGCCGCCCGCCCGGCCCTGGTTCCCGGGCTAATTATTAAACCGTCCCCTCAGCCGAGCCCCGAGCAGCCGGACCCCGCACCGCGGGCTCCCGCCCTCCTTAGGGACCAGCGGGCGGGCACCGACCCCCCCACCCCTCCCCGTCTCCCCCGTCCCGCCGCCGCCGCCGCCGCCTCGGTGCTACCGGCCACACCGCGGCGGGAAGCCGGCGGTCTGGCCGCCATGGAGGGTGAGGCGAACGGGACCCTCCACCCGGAGTCCTGCGGCTCCGGCCAGCCGCCCTACTCGCGGGAGCTTCTCCAGAGTAAGTGCGGCAGCGCGGCAGGGCTGAGGCGAGGGAGGGAGGCGTGAGGGATATGGCGGCGGGGAGGAAGGGGGGCTGCCCGCCAGCCCGGCTGCTCGCCGGCCGGGTCTCAGGGCTTCCCCCCCCGCCGTGAGGAGATCTAAGATGGGGAGATGGCGCCGGAGAGGTGGTCTGGAAGGGCTGGGGTCTTCTGAAGCGGCTTCAAGAGGCTGAGGCAAAGGCTGAGCTTTGCAAGGCGCTGCTCGGTGTGCCTTTAGATAGGCTGGAGTTGGTACCAGAGGTGAGTGTGAACTTGTCCTAAATTAAGCGTGGCTCCACAGCAGTGCTCTCCTCTGTCCCCAGAAGCACCTTTCTTGGGGGAAGATACACCTCAGCCATCAGCCGTGGGTAAAAGTTGATACCCACACCCGGTGTCAACGGAGAGTGAAACCCATCAGCCGTGGGTGAATGTTGATACCCGCACCCAGCATTAAGGGAGAAGTAAAAAAGAATTTGGCGAAGGCGTCAAGTGTCATTTCAGGCTAGATACATCAGGGGCTTATCCTCGCATTGTTCCTGTGCCTCAGAAACTTCCACCGAGCCTCTGAAAAGTTTGTGTGCCCAAGGAAGTTAAGCACAAACATGCCTATGAACATACAGTGGAAGCAAAGTACTAATACTGAGTAAATACATTTTTGCTTGTTGTCTGCCTGGAAAAATTTCCCAGAATATGTGTTCATTTATTTATATTATGTATTTATTTATATTCTGTTACATATTTACATCCATCTAAGGACATTTGTCCTGGAACTCCACCTTTCTGAAGGGGACTTTTGCATAATGCTTTGAGAACACGGAGGCATATTCTTCCTGTATGCTGTCTGTGGATCCTGGAAAGATGTAGTCATGAACTTAAGTTTAAGTATTTGAATCATCCTGTGAAGTCAGTGGTCTGTCTATGTAGCTAAGGATGAGTGCAAGTCATTGCAGAAATAGAGCTAAGGAGCCCCTCAGAGATGGTGTCTTTACATTAAATGTTTGGAATGCTTACGAAATAAATCAGAACTGTCCGTTTTCTTTTCTCTCTCTGCAGGCCTTGACCTACCAGGGAGATTTCTCTTTGCAGTCTTGACTCTGATGACACTAATTGCCAATCTGGTGTTTATAGAGGAAGCAGTCTACATCTACAGGAGAATTCCCTCCTTCAAAAGATCAGTCATAATTTGGATTAATGCTGCAGCTCCAGTAAGTTACCATGGAAAAGTGATGAAACTGAAAGTAGGGTTTCGCTGAAAATCCACATGAACCGGCTTTATCTCTGCCCTCGGTACAACCCTCTTCCCTTTCTCTGTAGGTGATTGCTACTACTTCATGCATTGGCATGTGGATTCCTCGCTCGACAATGTTTACAGATTTCACAGCAGCAGTGTGAGTATCCTGCTTGTTTCTAGACGTTGCCCCAAACCCTGAATTTCTTCCCTTTAAACATCTGCTGCTCTTGGTAAACACAGTCATTTTGTAAATTTAACAATTTAGTAATTTTTGGTTTGAGTTGAAATCTCTTGGCAGCTCTTTTCTGGGAGGTGGAAAATGCTGAAGCAGTTCCCAGTGCTACAGTCCCCTAGTGTGGGAACCTCAGTATGAAAGATCTGTGACTCGCATGTAATTGATCCCTCGGATTGACAGTAGCTTTGAAGCAGTACTCTTTCTTTCCTCTCTCTGCGCGTCATGTGGAATGAGATTCTGACCTGTGACTTCGCTGTGCTTTTACTAATGATGAGCCGTGGAGGTCTATTATTAATGGTGGCAAGTGAACCTCCGATGAGTATATCAATGTAAAAATGTTCCACAGTTCTCCTGATAAAAGCACTTTCTGTACGAGCATGACAGCTCTGACATGCACAGAGAAGAAGGGAGAAATGTGGTCCTTGCTTTCTGGAGGTGATGGCACAGCCCTGGTCGGCAGAGCCAGGTGGGGGAATGCCGTGGCCTTAGGCACTCCGCAGTTGATTTTGGGATGATTTTGGAACCCACTGCAGGACAGTGTCACAGACTCCCATGAATAGCCTCACCCCACGTCACACTGCGTTTACTAAGAGAGTAGAGTAAAAAAAGGAGGGAAAACACAGTAGCAGGGAGCATGCAGCAATTTGTGCAGGGAGTGCAGATTGCCAGCAACTTCCAAGAATCCAGTCCTGTGGCACTTCAAGCCTGTCTGAATCCCGCCCCCCTCCTCCCTTGCCCAAGCTGCAGGTTCCTGTCCCCTCACTTGCATCTACTACCACTCAGTCTCCAGCTGCACAGCAAGCTCCTTCAAGGAGGCAGTGCAGCTGAAGAGGACCTCTTTTATTTGGTGAGGTTGGATTTCAGTGAAGCCATTCCCTAAATTGGTTAGGGACAGGGAGGAAAGGGCGGTTGCATGATCTGTAGTTCCTGGGAAGGGTTGAGAATGTGCAGGCGGTGAAGGAGGGAGAGGTGGGGATCAGCTTTGGCTGCAGAGGAACCGCACCCTGACTGCACCACACATTTGATAATAGCTATATATATATATATATATACATGAACCTCACCATGTTTGCTGGGTTGTTTTTTATTTTAGAGGAGGAAGAGGACTTGTTCTAAAGAGTTTAGACCAGTCAGGACTAGATAACTGATGGAAAAATATGGCTGTAATGACTTGGGCCAGAAAAACCTGTGCTTTAATACTGACTCTGCCAACGAGCCACCAGTGCAGCTTTGGGAAATTCCACAGCTGCTCTGTGCCTCAGTTTATTCCTCTTTTGGTGAGTTAGGGCAGTTCTGGTCCTCCAAGGTGATGGAAAGCAGAAGTCTTTTTACAGCTAGTGCTAGAATTTTTGTTGATTGCGAAGCGCAAGCTGTAAAAACCCTGGACAGAAGGTGGCACTGGCCTGCGCAGGCACGTTCAAGCTGGCATTTTCTTCCTCTCCCAGATTTTTTGCCATAGTTATCCACAAGTTCCTGATGATGATGATTAAAGAGTGCGGAGGTCAAAAGCTGCTCCTCAAGCGTTTTGAAAATGGTCACTTCAAGATCAGCACCGGTCCCTGCTGCTGCTGCTGCCTTTGCCTCCCTCGTGTGCGCATCACTAGGTGAGTTGTCCTTTAAGTTTTCCCAGCTGCAAAACGGCTGCTGGGATTCAGCCAACTTGGCAAGGCCAAGCTTACAGCAAAGGCCCTCCCTGCTTCCCGAAAGTCAGTCTCAAGCTGTCTCTCTTAAACAGTGCCATCGCTTCGGGGCTGTACACCACCACTGATTTATTTCATTTTTATAGTGCAGAATTTTGCATAAGAGTCAAGAGTATGAGCTCTCTCAGTTTAACCCAGTGCAGTGTTCCCACTCATAGTAATGTTGTGCGCTGCGGCATCTCCCCAACTAATCCCATTCTCTTCCAAGAAACCATTTCTGTAGTAAGCAGTGGTGTGTGGGAGGAGGAATTTCTACCGTAGAAAACCTAGTAATTGAGATTTCAGTTTCTTTTTGTTCCAGAAGGGAACAAATGTCTCCAAATTGGGTACTTTTCACAAGCAGAATTGTCAAATTGAGGCTGTCTTGAAAGAAAATTGCTCTTACTTCGATGAAATTGAAATGTTTCATTCTAATTTTGACTTTAAAACTACTTCAGATTAAAAGAATTTTTAGAACAAAAAATAGCTGTAATTCCTGGAAAGCTTTGATCTCAATGAAATGGCATTGTCTGGTGAGGCAGAAGCAAATATTTTCTTCTGCTAAACTTAGTATTAATGCATCTTTGAGAAGCGGGGTGAGGATGGAGAGCTGCACTGATGGGAGGCTGTACACTGTAACATAAACTCTGCCTCCTTTGAGCACTGTCTGGTGGGGCTCCTCTTCTGGCTAGTGTCACCCTGTCATTTACACGCTGCTCCACAGCCTGGAAGCCTCATATATTTCTCAGGGCTTTCATACTGGCACAGAGTATGAGAATGTTTCTCTCAGTAAGAGCAAAAGCTGACGGATTGAATGTGCAAGACAGAGAGTTTTCTATGAGGGCCCGGACATCGGTGTCAGAGGGTCCTTAGGGACTTTATGGTCTGGTTAAACGAAAGCGGCAAGCAGAACGCAGCATAGCGGTTTGTGATGCATTTGCAAAAACATTCTTATTTTTTATTGTAATAATTCTTCCTTAAACTGCCTCATTCGGTATTGGAATTTAAAGTCTTGTTTCCATCATTTTATTTTAATGGAATAACACTAGTTATTTACATGGAGGGGGCACCGAGAAGAATAGGTAGTAAACCAACCAAAAAATGTACCTCCAAAAATGGATGTAATACAATGATGTAAAATCAGCAACTACCGATAATGACTCTGACTAATTTTCATGGGCATTGGTTCAGGCTCATTTCAGCAGTCAGAGCTGAAGAAATGCCGTGGGACAGAGCTGAGCTATAGATCTAACGTGTCAGCAGTATATTTGTTTTTCTTTCCGTCTCTGTCACCCTCTGTATAGGTTGTGGTGGCTGGGAGCTTGGGAGAGGATCCTCTACTATGCGGTCCTGTTGGTCAGTCCGGTGACAGCTTACGCAGAATGATATTAGCTAATATTAACTCCTTTCAGGAGCTAGATATTGCCTACTACTGCTGGGGGGAAGGACAGCTGCCTGTTCAAAAAAAAAAGGCTTTTTGCTTTACAGAGGGCTTAGGGCTCCTTCTCTGGTGTCTGTAGCACTGGGAATCCCATCTGCTGTCTCTGCTTCTGACTTCTAGCCTTTTCCCATTACAGGGTACAATTTTTTTGAAATATGAGCAAGCTATACCAGAGAAAGGTCAGTCTCATATTCCTCCCATAGGTATCTTATGGGGAAACAGGGAGCTACTCCAAGGGAGGGATTCATTCTTTTCAAAAACCATATACTGTTGAGAATTCCTGAGAAAACTAACAAGGTACAGTAGACAGATGAGGCAAAGTAACAAGCCATACAGTGGGGAGAGGTGTGACAGAAGAGGTCTGACGGTCAAGAAGGATAGACCTGCATTGGCAAGGGAAACAACTTGGGGTGTTGCAGTGACTGCGCTGGTTGTCATATTATTCTTTAAAGCCCTTTGGGAATAATAAATCTATGAAAAGGCACACACACTAAATGTCTGGCCAGTTGCAGGCCTTTCCACATGTGTTTGTGCCACTCATAATCCTGTGGTTATTAGTTATATTAATTGAGCAATTCCTATAATTACTTGTTCATGGCTACATCCTGTAGCATACTAAATGGCAGCCTGTTGTCTGCTGAGGCATCTCTGATGGCAGTCTCAAGGGTCCTAGGAACTACAGTGAAGACAACATTGACAGTATGGAAAATAATACACATTAATAGACTAAAATGTGAGCCAGCCGTAGCAGTGAGAGTTTGTCCTGTGAAGGCTGAAGGAGAGTTCAAGTCAGTCAGCTTTCATGCCCTCTGTTAGAAAGCGCATCTGCCCCTTTCCTGGTGGCCTTTAATGCTGGCTGGCCAGGTTACTGTGTATGGGCTGTGTTCTGGATCCAGTTTATACTGACAGAAGTGAGGAAATCTTGAGCTGTCCTGCTGGCCTCGTGGAGTTTGCCAAATGAAAGATAGTTCCTTTCTTCTGTTAGAGTACAGAGGAGCAAAACCAGATGCTTATGTGGTAGCATTCATGATGCACTGAAAAACTGTCAGTCTTTTCACCTAGGTCTGTATGATTCCCTTTCTTGATCTGCCACAGGACTAGGAAGTGTCTGAACAGAAAGGCCGAATTGTCCAATTTCATCGGAGAACTGAAATAGTAAGGGAACAAGGCAAGAGAAAGTGGCATTATTGTTCAGAAACCGGTTATGCTGCTACTGGCTCTCTGGTTAGCTTCAGGGCAGAGAAAGACATCACGTTTTGCCCAGCTTTGGTTAGCATGCAATTGCTGCAGAACAAGAAAAGTACTATCTTTGTAGAGACTTTACTAAATAAACACTAGGTAATTCTTGGAAGGATTTTCTTATCTTGAAGCTGTTCCTCCCCGGATTTTAGCTGCATGCTATAGGAGTGGGAAAGTTTTGCAGCTGACGGTATCCAAAAATTGTTATTGAGGTTGCTAATAAGATTTTGGCCTATGTGATTTTTTTGTTATTTTTTTTTCCAGACGAACTCTCTTTTGGCTCAAGCTGGGCACCTTTCAGTTTGCTTTCCTTCGACCCGTGCTCATGTTTTTATCAATAGTGCTTTGGACTAATGGCAATTACACCCTTTACAATGTAAGTAAATATTTTAATCAGACCTGGTCCACAAAATCCATAGGTTTTAGGGTTGATGTTAGTATTTTAGCCTACAAACTGTGAAATGTGGGAGCACTTCCAAGTCCTTACTGTATTCTTTTGAGACCCTGAAGCATAGAATTTCTGCCTTCCCCCAGACCCTCCATTTTCTGGCTTCCATTGGAAAGAAACTGGGCATCAGGGTGGGTTGGGCATCAGATTATGCTCCAATATGTTTCCCAGCTTGTATGATTAGAATATAGCGGGACTGCAAGTTGCCCTGTGGGATGTACTGGTCCTGTGTTTTGTAAGGTACAGCCTTAAGAAACAAGTGTATGTACTGGCATCTAAACAAGAAGCCTAATTCTATGTTTTTTTCTGCAAATCACTGTGATTTTTATATCTGTGCAAAGTAGAAAAGATAGCACCGTACTTCTGCTTTGTACCATGTAAGCTGCAAGATGATGGAGAAGTCTGTATCTGCTAATAATTTTGCACCTCTTGGATAACTCAGATTGAAAGTAATACATTTTTCTGTTGTTTTACGGTATAAAATAAATGACACCTCTGAGATGTCATGCTGAATATGCTCTCATGAGCTGCTGAGCGTTCCCAGGTGCTGCTGGGGTCAGACTGAGGGGTCGTGTCACTTGTTACCTTCCCAGGATGAACAGATTTACATGTCCCTGCCTGCCGGGTGAGAGCACTGTGCTAACACTCCAGTTGGTACTGTGCAGTTTCCCCATGCAAACCCCAGCAGCTGCTGCTGCCATCAGCTTTCACGGAGATAAAAACAAGCATTTTAACATGTGCATCATCCAGTTCACAACTTCTTCCTGGAAATAGTAAAATGCAGTGTAAAGTTTTGTAGGTACACTTGTTTGATCTGCTTCTTAGTTATCTCCCAAAGGAGCTGCAATATGGATTAACTGCTTTGTTGGTGTCCTCACCATTATTGCTCTGTGGCCAGTTGCAATCATGTTTCAACAAGTTAGGACTCTCCTTAACTGTAAGAAGATCATCCCAAAGTTTGCTCTTTATCAGGTGAGAAGTTTAATATTTCTGATAAGAATTGCTCTTAAAGGCTAATATAACACCGTCTCTCTGGTTCTTGGTTCTTTGTTGAAAAGTTACAGTATTTTTTTTTTCCCTGTGCAAAGGCATATTTTTACCTGATTAAAGCTGCATCCCTTTGAAGCACTCTTCTTGGCTGCTGTTCAGTTTCAGCTTGAGCCAATTTACCTCTGGTCTCTCAGGAGCGCTGGAGATGTGAAAGCTGCGTAAAATCCATTTATCTTTAGGCAATTGAAATCAAAACAGCACCTTCTGCAGGGCCTGAAGGAAGCTTTGTAGATGCAGTATCCTGAAACACAATCTTAAAATGCTGGTGTGTACTTTTACAGACTAGGAGAGGATGTGGAGCATTGTGTGGGTGGCTGTTGTTCAAACTGTTTCAGCATATCGCAATGTTCTGCTTTGACAACATTTTTCTTGGCCATTCTGCACTTCATAGTTAGGTAATAATGAAAATACTGACTGGGAATCATTAAATAGTAAGGAACAGAACCAGATAGGTTAGACTGAAAAAGCCCAGGGACCGGGCCACCCTCTTCCACATCAACCTGAAGAGAGTACAGCAGAACCCTTGGATATGCATCCATCTTGAACAGGACCTGTAGAAAGGCTGGTGCGCTAAGGTTTCTATTAAATAAATTATTAAGCACTTATAAATGCAATAAACAGGATAGTCACACCTGCAGAGCTGCATTAGGGTGAGTCCAGGTTTAGGATGGCAAACTCTGTTAATGCGAGGGTTTATACTCAAACAGTTGCACCAGCAGCTAGAGAGACACTTTTGATATCTCTGAGGCAGCAAAGGCCTAGTTCAGCGAATAGCAGGTAATATCATGCGTAAGTGATTGCTGCTGAACCCAAGCTGCGAAGAGTCCTTCATCCCTTCTGCCAAAGAAACCAGTCTCATATAACTTGAGGAGCACCACATCTCCCTGCTGTGGCAAAAAGAGGAGACAACAGAAAAAACGTTCTTTGTGAGTCCTTCCTCCACTAAGGGAGAATGTAAGCTCATAGGTCAAATTAACAGGAAGTTTTTAAAACATCATTACCTATTATTCAGAGCTCAGTACTGTTTAAAATCGCAGCTGGGAGGTCCGCGTATATTGCACCTACCAAATGAAGGGCAGAGAAGAAAGACTTTCCAAGCAGAGGTTTGATATGATACTCATCCTGAGTATCATCCTGAGCTAAAGATGAATTCTGCAGAATGGCAGGCAGCCTGCTTGTAGATGGGAGGACAGGGAGGGCAAGAAAGGAGGAATGAGGCAAAAGAGGGTCCATTACGAAAGCAGAATTGTTGTGTGAACTATAAACCTTTTTCTGGTAGCTGAGGCGTCTGTTTTCTCTTTCTGGTGCAGTTTATTCTCATCCTGAACCACTTGCAGGCAGCTATTATCAACATCTTGGCCATGCAAAGAATCATTCCCTGTGCTCCACCACTCTCCTCTTCAGCAAGAGGAGCATGTAAGTTCTTCCGGGAAAGATCTTCATCATTTACTTACAAAGGTGCCAGCTCAGTGTTGCTAACTGCAGTATCTGGTGTTTTCCCAAAATACTAATTTCCTGGGATCATGTAGCTTTTGCAGAATCTCAGCTTTTACTTAACAAACAATAACAAGAGTTTCATAGCTGTCGTAGCTGCAGAGAAAAACTTGATAATGAGAAGAGTTGGAATCAGAAATGAGAAGAAAATAAACCAATGTGCATAGTTACTGTTAAATCTCTTGCGTTTTGGATGCATAACTTATTGCATGCTTATTGATGGGCAATACTGTAATTCTGTGACTGATTTTATTGCCAAGTGTGAGAGACGCTCCGTTATGGGGACAGGATGGTAAAGCTTGTTCCTTTTGCGCAGATGAAAATTGATAACCCAGGTATTCATTTTGTGTCTGATAGTCATTTCCCCCTTTTGGGGGCTTTTCTTTGCCTCCCGGGTTTTTTTGGCAGATATGACCCAGCAGCTCCTCATCATGGAAATGTTTTTGATAACCCTAATCTCAAGGGTTGTCTATCGGAGAAGGTCCTGTGAGCTAGAGCCTCCAGAGTGTATGGCTGAAGAATCTGAGGCCAACAAGCAAACTCCTAAGATTATCCTGAACGGCACAGTTAATGAAGATGGATTGCCAAGGTTTTAGAAGCCCTCTGTGCTCCTGTTCTGCCGGAGCTGGAAGCTTCAGGAGCATGTATATTCTTGCACCGTAAATAGCCACTGTCCATGTCAGAACAATTTCTGACATAAATGCCTGTGAGCTGTAGTACTGAAAGGACCACTAGTGGAACGATAACCCTGTTTATTCTCCAGTGATATATACATGGTGTGAGTGTTTTCATACCATGTAATTTAGTAAGATTTCATACCATGTACTTTTCTGCTGTTACTGAGCACTTGATGGTAGCCAAGCTCTCTCACAATGTGATTTTATTTTATTTTTATTTTTTAGCTATTAGAATGGCTATGGTTTAGAGTTAATGCAGAGTCATTCTTGTTCATCTCTTTTGACTTTTAAAAATCTTATTTCTCCCTGGATTGCTGTTATATGTCCAACACAGCATCTTCCCATCCTTCCTCCATTAAACTTTATCAGCTCTCATTCTGTGCCATGAGCTCACCGTAGCTAATTCTGATCAGTAAATACATTTGCATATCTTTGTTCTGAAATCCCCAAACCTGTCTGGGCTCTCCACCTACAGAAATTATGATCTCTTTAGGGCAAGACTTTTTACATTCCTTGGCAATTCACCTGCTAACTTGGTAAATACACAGTTGCTGTTTGTAAATATGGCACTGGCGGATGTTCTTCCTAGGGACAGCAGATCCTCTGTCCTGGAAAAAGAAAGTAGGAGTTAGAGTCTGAGGTGTCTTCTGCCACTGGTCTGTGACGTTACGTGGTGCTTCGGTTCTCTGCTTGGAAAATGGGAATAATGACACTCAGGATCCTTGCGCTAATGGTGTCTGTGGGGATAAGAGCAATTGAAAGGAATATTGGGGGTGTTGGTCAACAGCTGGCTGAACATGAGCCCGCAGTGTGCCCAGGTGGCCAAGAAGGCCAACGGCATCCTGGCCTGTACCAGAAATAGCGTGGCCAGCAGGAGCCGGGCAGTGACCGTCCCCCTGTACTTGGCAGTGGTGAGGCTGCACCTCGAGTCCTGTGTTCAGTTTTGGGCCCCTCATGACAAGAAAGACCTTGAGGTGCTGGAGCATGTCCAGAGAAGGGCAACCAAGCTGGTGAGGGGCCTGGAGCACAAGTCTGATGAGGAGCGGCTGAGGGAACTGGGGTTGTTCAGCCTGGAGAAAAGGAGGCTGAGGGGAGACCTTATCGCTCTCTACAACTACCTGAAAGGAGGGTGTAGTGAGGTGGGGATCGGTCTCTTCCCCCAAGTAACTAGTGATAGGACAAGAGGAAATGGCCTCAAGTTGCACCAGGGGAGGTTTAGATTGGATGTTAGGAACAATTTCTTCACTGAAAGGGTTGTCAGGCATTGGAACAGGCTGCCCAGGGAAGTGGTTGAGTCACCATCCCTGGAGGTATTTAAAAGACGTGTAGATGTGACAGTTAGGGACATGGTTTAGTGGTGGACTTGGCAGTGCTGGGCTTACGGTTGGACTCGATGATCTTAAAGGTCTTTTCCAACCTAAATGATTCTATGATTCTGTGGAATCTCTTTCAAAAAATTCTTACCTCCCCAGCTTCTTCACCCCAAATCTGACCTGTCCAGGTGTCCAGTAGGGCTTCAAGTATTACAGAATCTTTTCAATTCACACCCATTGTCCTGTCCATTTTGCATAAAACTTTTTTTTGCTTTTTGCAAATGATCCTGATGTTCTTGGATGAACCTAATTGCTTTGGTTTAGCTCACTATAATTTATTAAATGATACTGTGTTTAGTAACCATTTGGATATTCTGCTGGGACCGGAGGTGCAGCACTTGTCTATCCTCATCTAGTCTGATCCCTAGAAGTAAACACCCAAATCGCACAGCAAGAATTCTTATTCCATATGTAGGTTGGGAAAATGTTTCATGTTGGAAGAGATGTTAGTAACATCTTTTACCTATATTGTGTCAAATATAACTTATCATCAGAGCAAAGCCAGGCAGGTAGAATCATAGAATAGTTTGGATTATACGACCCTTTAAAGGAAGGGACCTTTAAAGGTCATCTAGTCCAACCCCCTGTCACGAGCAAGGACATCTTCAACCAGACCAGGTTGCTCAGAGCCCCGTCCAGCCTGACCTTGAATGTTTCCAGGGATGGGGCATCAACCACCTCTCTGGGGAACCTGGGCCAGGGTTTCACCATGCTCAGCGTAAAAAATTTCTTCCTTAGATCTAGTCTGAATCTTCCCTCTTTTAGTTTAAAACCATTACCCCTTGTCCTATCGCAACAGGCCCTGCTAAAAAGTTTGTCCCCATCTTTCTTATAAGCCCCCTTTAAGTACTGGCAGGCTGCTGCAAGGTCTTCCCGGAGCCTTCTCTTCTCCAGGCTGAACAAACCCAACTCTCTCAGCCTGTCTTCATAGGAGAGGTGCTCCTGCCCTCTGATCATTTTTGTGGCTCTTCTCTGGACCCGCTCCAGCAGTACCAGGGCTTTATTTTTAGTATACCTTGAATTAAAAAATGCTTTCAGTTTGGGTGTTCATGGAAAATGAAATATTCTGAAAACAGCTAGTGAGCCATCTGGAAGTAGAAGAGGAGGCTGAATTAAACAAAATGTTTTCTTCTTTCTGATTGAGATCAGAGATAATATTTTCTTTAACAATAGAAGGATTCCATTATGGTAGAAAAATGGAATTATTTTTCTTTTGAAGTGGTTGAAACAAATTTTATTTTTCATCTTTTTTTCTAAGCAGGCAGTCTGGGAAATTAATACAGATTCATGAGCTGCATTAATGTGAGATAATCTGCACTTTTTCCTTGAAAAATAATTTAGGTGAAAATTTTCGCTCTGCATTGGAGTGTGTCAGTAGAATTAACTGGGATCAGCTAACGTATTCTTAACATGAGAAATCGTCTTAATGTATTTTAACATTATGGCTATTAGCATATTCTTAATGTTGCTTTATGTCAGTGTAGTCGAGGCCACACATACATATGTAGACTTGCAGAGCAGTACTTATTCCATAATGGCATTGGGAATGGTTGGCTGTGAGTTCAAGCAGCTTCAGAGTTGGAAAAGAAAATATTTTAAGTTGGTAAGGAATCTTGTGAATTGCTGTGGAAAAGACTTTAATTACTAGAGCAAATGAGACAAATGAGCATTACTGGAAAATGTTTTCTGTAGTGGTTCTGCGAGGGGCATGCCTTGGTGGGTGGGATCTGTGGCATGGAAGAGCAGATGCATGGACGTGCGTTCAAAAACAGATGGAGTGTATAGAGAAGTGGTGGTTTCTATACGTCCAGTGAAGGCAGCTGCTGGGGCACAGCAACAGTCTTCACCTATCGCTGTTGGTCTGGTATCTGTTGTGTCTCTGAAGCGCCTGTTAAATATATCTTGTAAACATCAGTGTGGGCCTGATTTAGCCACAGGTATTGCTAGCTGTTATGCTTTTGGATAGATATTTAATATTTGTTGTGATCTTCATCTGACACCTTTCAGCAATAAAATGTACTGTGGTGATTGTCAAGCAGACTTCAGATTTGGGAGTGAAGACATTTCTTTTTACTAGATACAGTCATGGAGGTCTCATTCCAAAAACCACTTGCTTACACAGAACCCTTTTCAGAGCAAAATTGGACATACTTAAATATGTGCGTAAGAGCTTTCCTGAGTTACAGCTTATGTGAAGGCAGCAGAAGGTATGGGTCTTATTGTTACAAATGTCTTTTTTTTTTTTTTTAGCTTTTTAAATTAAGAATTTCTTCCCCACCTCTGCCTCAGACCAATAGCTGTAGCCTGCCTAATCTAGGTGCAGTGTCCAGGTAGGTGCCTGGGAGCTAGCAGCCAGGGGCAGCAGGTCCCTGCATTGCAATGTGTTCATTCAGGCACTCTTGAAATTAAAACATTGCAAATCACAACCTCCCAGTTGGACTTTAGGCAATCTGAGTATGAAAACACAAATCAGAAAGCCGGAAATTCCTCCAGTCTCAGTTCTGATAAGGATCCCTTTCAGGTCGGTGAAAAAAAATTCCCTTTCAATTACATGTTTGTGATTAAAGCATTTGAAAACATTTGACGAAAGCTAGCAGACAAATTTCACAACTCATTTTATACAGCTGCTGTAAAGTAATAAGTGTTAAGGTGAGCGCATAATCTTTATGTTATGTTTGCCTGGGATTATCGTGTGAGGAAGGGTAAAGGTAATTTTATCGGTGTCTTTTGTGATGATAAATGGCACCAACACCATTAAATAGAAAGGTAAGCATACACAGAGACGTGTGGTCGAAGGTTAAGAGAGTTTAGGCATTTGGAAGCAATTCATGAGAGCACAGGGGAAAAGATGCACTATGTATTTTGGGTGGCCGTGCGCTAAAGATGCAGGTGTGAAGGTGGGCCCTGACCATGAAGCCTCCTGCAGTGTCACACAGGGGTACGCAGCGTGAACAACACACACACGAGGCGGGGAGAACGAACGCGAGCACCTTGTCGTGTTGCAGGAGCAGGTTGGCAAACAAAAGCTGCTCAGTGCTCTTCTTTTCCGTCTGTCATTCAAGGTATTATTTTTAAAACAATACTAACTGAGTGCCTCCTGTTCCACAAGACCATGGCGTGGGCTCCTGTTGGCTGCGGCACAGGCAGTGCTGGCACCTTGATGAGGTCTGTCCCCCCGAGCCTTGCAGTGGCAAGCTGACATTCCCCAGGCAGGGCTAGCTACGGGGACAGCGAAGAGTGTATTTAAGTGGACGCCTTTGTGTTTCATCTCTCTCGGCAGCAAAGGCCTCATGACTTGATACCCAAAGGATTTGTTTCAGGCGTTAAGAGGGTGCTCTGCTGATTATAGGCCTTTCTAGCCCTACATCCCCCCTCCAATTGTCCTGTTCCCCAGCCTTGCACTTTCCCCTGCCTCATTCTCCCTGCCCAAGGGAAAAAAGAACCATGGAGTGCTCCTCAGGGAGGAGTGCCAAGGGTGTAGGCTCACTCCTCCAGACGCAGGGCAGCCAGACGACAGAGCCTACTTTCTATGCAGCGTCTGTTTCCAAAGAAAGGCCAAGAGAAAAAAAAAAAAGAAACAGTACAAGAGCTGGTTGTGATCCCATGATTCCCAGAGCTGAAGTAGGAGAAGAAGTTAGGTAACACAATAAGGATACAAACAGTGGTAAATTGAACAAGTTAGGGAATAGGTAGATTAAGTGTAAACAGTAGAGAAGCCCAGAAGAAGACTCATGGATAACAGGGAGATAGCAGCCATTTGCTACACAGCTAATGAAAATGGTAGAATATTCAATACCTATTCAATACATTGTCACTTGGCTTCCTTACCCTTTTAACCAAGGTCTGACTGCTGCTGACAGCTGGAATGCGAATGCTTTTACTGACAGCCATTCACGTGTTCCCTCAGGACAGTTCCTGAATCTGCTCGCACCTCCCGAGCTCCCAGGTAAAATGGATCACTATTTTTAAGACACAACTTGGGGTGGGGCTAGATAACATACTGACCTTTTTACTGCTTTCGATCCCTTTAAAAGTGTTAACTAGGTGATTCTAACAGTTGTCTGAACTCAGCATGATCATTGATTTAGCAAAGGGGAACTGAGGCAGAGAAATCTAGAGAACTTGCCCAAAGCCCCACAGGGGAATTTTGCATCAGCTAGGATCAGGCTGCAGAAGTGACCCAGTCTCACCTCCCTGCTCCGAAAATACTGCTTCTTAAATGTGGTAAGATCACAAATTCAGCTAAGAGTTTCTGAGTTAAGTAATGGTTAGGTGAGTTAGATCATGGTTAGATAAGGTGTCCACCAGAACAATAAAATGTGTTGCTCTCAGTTTCCATAACCTCACTCCAGTAAGAGCTACAGGTCAGAGCATCTCTTTGTCGGTTGTGGAATTGGTGTGAAGAGCAGACCTTTGTATTGTTGGCTTGCAAGAGAAGATAGGCAGAATATCTTAGGCTATTTTTCTCTGCTAAGTCACACCTTAGTGTAACTCCCCACAAATCATTCTGCAGCTTTATTAGTAGATATCCACAAACTTCATTCTTTACTTCCCAGAATCCTAGTTCCTATTAAAATGTCTCTACATAAAGAGAAAGCAGCACATTTAAAGAGCTCAGACCTCTATTTTTGCAGAATATTCTTCTTCTGCCATTTCTCAATTCGTTACCCTTTCTTTACATTCAAAAAAAGCTTGTTACACCTGTAGCGATGCCACTTACTGCCAAATAACCAAGCAGTTGGTGTGCCAGCATAGCACTTCAAGGCACAGGTGCCTTATAACATACCTAAGGCAGCTTGAAGTCTCAGAATATTCTTTATTGTTCTTCAAACAAGGCAAAGAAGATCCTACTGCAGAAAGTGCATTGAAAAAACAGGAAGAAGATTTTATTGAATAACTTTTACATTTTTGTGTGAGAAATCAGACTTACGTTTTGGCAATATTTTGGATGTTTTTGGTCAGTTCTAGGAAGAGAGAAGAATTGTTCAAAGGCAATTTCCCTTTCATTTGTGGATGTCTCTTCCCTTCACAACTACAGATAGGCCACCTTCTTTAAGACCTGACTGCCTAGCGTCCATTATGCAGATAGGGTCACAGCATATGTAGAAAACTAATGGTAGGATAAAATGACTTTTGTTTTCTTTAATGCAATTTAGCAGCTGACAAGTGTCAGTTTCCCCTCCAGAGATTCAGGCATCGGATCACAGATGCCTTCTGGGATCTAAGGCGTAGTTTTGGTACAGGCTGAAATTGGTTCAGACGTCTTGGAGAACTGCGCTAAGCTGTGAGAAAGTGCTGCAAGACATTGCGCAGAGCAGAGCCGTGAGAAGAGAGGTAACGTTGCTGGCAAAGGTGAGAGTGTTGACACAGGGATAAATCAGCAGCTTAAGGGTTCTCGAAGAGGAAGAACAACATGAAAAACCGTACAAAATCCTACAGAAACAAAGCCAAGTAGCCCGAGGATGGCAGTTTAGCAATGTCAATGATCAGCCTGTTCCAAGCGGCAGCAGAAGCCAACCTTTCCCTTCTTGACTGAAGGCTGCCCAGCCAGCAGTGACTCCTTGGGTGCCTTATCAGGGCTGGTGAGCACGTTAGCTTGTTAGCTCTACCTTTACATTGCGTATATTGACCAATAAATCATAAGTTTTACTCTCTTAAGCTGTGAAATCCTTTTTTCAGAGGCTTGGTACGTAGCAAAAGGCACCCAAATGAACAGACCCAGAGGGGGAAGGTTACAAAACAAGGGAGAACTATTCAGTACAGGCAGCACCTCCTCCTCTATCACCCTTTGGGAATCACTGCCTTAACAACCAAAGGAGAAGTTAGAAATAACATGAAAACAACTTCTGAATTTATATACATTCTTTATTCCAAATTACTGAAAAAAGTGAGTTTCTGTGTCTCCTTGTAGCCTTGCCATACCCAGCCAGCAAAGGGTGTGAGCTAATTGTTAAATTCAGTTCAACAAGTTCCTCATTAGGGGGAAATTACCTGAGTTTAAAATCTGCTAATTTTCCAATCAGGGTGAGTGTTTGCACTTGTGATTTGGAAATAATTAACACATGGTATAACATCAAAACCTATGTAAAGGCTAATGGTAGAAGGACTAATTTCCTTGGCATGAAAATGGTGTGCTTGGTTTCCCCAGAGCTCTATTACTGTCCTTTCAGTATCGGTATCTGCTGTGGAGGGTGTTCTAGTATTTATTGAGGTTGATTCTCTGTAGACTTGTACTTTTTAATGTTAATTTTGAAAAATTGAACCATTACTTTCCAGGGCTATGAGTAATTTTTTTTTTTTTTATTTTGAAAGGTGCTGTATTGGTTTCTTCTTGTTCCTGTTAATACAGACTTTTCCAGAATTACTGGTTTCTATCATCTCTAAAAGGAGATCATAAACTGTCATTTTAGACTAGGGTTTTGGCCTGAGTTCTGCAACCTTTAAAATGCATGCTCCCAGGAGAGCCATGTTCTGATCCTTAAGGGCATTCCTAAGAATGTGAATGCCCTGTAGTATTTAGAAAGGATGTCCAGGTAGGACAATTAATTAGGAAAGCAGGTGGGTACATGGGAGAAACAGATGTAGTTGGAAAACACAAATGGATTTTCTACCTTGAAGTTTCAGCTATTGATACAACCCTGATCACCATTTCTATGTATCATCAGATAATATTAGCTGGTCTGAATCAGATATTACTTCTGGTAAATGATGCTACCCTTAGAGTGTGGCACTGGTACCACTCGGTGCATTAGTGACCTCTCACCACAAAGCTTGCAAGGGAGAGAAGCAATTTGATCTCCAGCAACTGAGTCAACTCCACCCAAGGGTGTCGTTAGTCCCGCTGGTGTAAGTATACTGCGGTTTATTGACAAGAAGGGTGTGACTTGACAGCTACAGACAAAAGAGCTGGTTCCACGTGAGCATGCTGCTTAGCACAGGTGTAGTCTCTGGACTAATGTCTAGTCTAGAAGCAGTCCAGTTTTGGTGCAGTGATACAGAGCACGGTCCGCGAGTTCTGCTTGCCCGTGATTAGCACGTGGGGCTTTTCATTGCCTTTTGTCACCACATTGCCTTTAAACCCCTAAGACTTCTGAGAAGAGCCTCCCACAAAAAAGCAAGCTGGCAAGGGTAGGGCAGCTTTAAACAGCTTCTCACCTACCAAGGCTTTGTCAAGCAGCATCCCGTATGCAGAAAGGCTACCCCGTGAAGCCCTGGGAGGGACACGGGGCTTTTTCTGCATGGCCCTGTCTTCTCCCATGTCCACGGATATCTCTGGCAACTGTTTGCATTGCAGTAGAAATTGTGTTTTGGGTACACATGAGTCAGCGCTGGGGAATTCTATTACTGGATTAATATCTCTGACTTAGGTAACCTGTTTTGAACACTTCCAGTTTCTTAATTGTTCGGAGCTTTCTCTTCTCAGTGCATTTTTGGATGAATGTAAATAGAGCTTGCCTTTCTTCTCTCACAGAAGAAGCATTTGTGATTTGTGTCCATGCCCATCAAGTAGCATTCACGCTGCCAGAAATGCTACATACAGGTGGTAGGGATTTGCATATTCATGCAAGCTGACGACGACTCTCTTTCTCGGTCAGCTTTGCTTTTTATAGCTCGTTGCTTATGGATTACTGTTGCTTCTGAAATTCTGGACTGCGATTGTCATATCCATTTTTCTGTTGCTCTGTTTCTGTTCACCTGCCTACTCTTGTTCATGACATCAGCTGCTGCTGCTTCTGTGCTTCAGGAGAAATTGTTCACATCTGAACTGGCTGGTTTGGTTATAGGCAATATTTCCCACGTCAAATCCCCTGAGCTGGGAGAGCATCTTCTTTTCTCTCTCCTATATGGAGCATCCCTCCTCACAGCTCATATGTAATGTGAAAAAGAGAGCATGAGCAAGTGAGTCTGAAGGGCTAATACATTAAAATTCATGGTTTTGATTGGAGGTGATTGCTTGTTTTTCTGAAGCTATTTTATTTTCCCTATGTACCTTATCTTGTACTTCCCAAAAGGATCGTATATCAAGCTCTGGTCAAATAACCCTTATTTCACAAAAAATACATTGGCCATTTCACTCCAGTTCTTACTGAGCAGCTATCGTGTTACAAAAGACACACCTGGCAACTTGGGGATAATTTTTTCTGCAGTGCCAGCTGCCGTGGGAGTTGCTGAAGAACCCACACTGCATGAGCAAGGAAGATCGAAGCCGTCGGGTCATCTGCCAGACCGAGCCCTGCCTGTTGTCTGCCTGTGGATAACGTTAAGGAGATAAAGCTCAACCAGCTGTTTCTTTCTTCCTCTCTTATCCTTTCGGTTATGCGCTGCTTTCTGCTAGGCAACCTCTTCTTTCATGCTCTCTCCTCCCTTTGAAATTCTCTTCTTGGAGGCCTAAAGATCGCAGCCTCCCACCCGCAGACCACCTGGGGAGAAGGGCCCCTACCACTGAAATGGGAGATGTCTGACGGAGTCCCCTGGTGAGATCCTGCCTTGTTTGGCTGCCTGCTGAGGACCCCAGGCAGCTCTGAGCCCTCAGGTAAGCAGCTGTGAGGTTAGCATGGTCTTTGCTGTCAGTATAATTATGCGTCAGAAAATTCCAGCCAGCTTCTGGAAGCTAATGGTAGTCTTTTAAAAATAGTAATGAGTTAAATGTTAGTTGGTCTCTTACCAGCAAATTGTGATGTCAAATGTAAATTACTTTGCTACCCAGGAGTACTGGGGGGGATTAACTCTTGGTGATTCTCCCAGTGTGTGCACACACACACAAATCCCTCCTATAATTTCTCTATTTTTAACCACTTGCACAGATTTAACTGAGTAACATGCAAAACTGGTATCAAAGCCACACGAAGTAGCGTATGTACGCTAAGCTGAGCGTGCCAAATGAAGGCTTTTGGCAGTTATTTATGTCTGATCCAACATAAAAACTATTTGACTATAATTCTTACACCTTTTTATTTCCAAATCACCATCAGGACCATCAAGCCATTCTCTGTTTTTAATGTAAATTGACCTGTTAAGCTTTGGCCCACCAGACAGCATCCCTTCGAAGGGAGCAGGCAGGTACCTGCTTTGTTCAGCTCCTCCAACTTCTGAAGAGCCACCGCAGCTCATCATGTTACAAGGCAGCAACCAGCAGCCGCTGCGTGCTGTAAGAATCATCGAATCATTTAGGTTGGAAAAGACCTTTAAGATCGAGTCCAACCGTAAGCCTAACACTGTCAAGTCCACCACTAAACCACGTCCCTGAGTGCCATGTCTACATGGCTTTTAAATACCTCCAGGGATGGTGACTCAACCACTTCCCTGGGCAGCCTGTTCCAGTGCTTGACAACCCTTTCGGTGAAGAAATTATTCCTAACATCCAATCTAAATCTCCCCTGGCACAACTTGAGGCCATTTCTTCTTGTCCTATCGCTTGTTACTTGGGAGAAGAGACCGACCCCCACCTGGCTACAACCTCCTTTCAGGTAGTTGCAGAGAGCAATAAGGTCTCCCCTCAGCCTCCTTTTCTCCAGACTAAACAACGCCAGTTCCCTCAGCCGTTCCTCATCAGACTTGTACTCTAGACCCTTCACCAGCTTCATTGCTCTTCTCTGGACACGCTCCAGCACCTCAAGGTCTGTCTTGTCATGAGGGGCCCAAAACTGAACACAGGACTCGAGGTGCAGCCTCACCACTGCCGAGTACAAGGGGATGGTCACTGCCCTGCTCCTGCTGGCCACGCTATTTCTGATACAGGCCAGGATGTCGTTGGCCTTCTTGGCCACCTGGGCACACTGCGGGCTCATGTTCAGCCAGCTGTCGACCAGCACCCCCAGGTCCTTTCCCACCGGGCAGCTTTCCAGCCGCTCTTCCCCAAGCCCGTAGCATTGCATGGGGTTCTTGTGACCCAAGTGCAGGACCCGGCACTTGGCCTTGTTGAACCTCGTACAATTGGCCTCAGGTTAGCCTTGCTTCTGCCATATGGTGCCCTCGCTATGGCTTCTTTGGTAAAACTGTGTTCGCGAATCCCTTGCAAAGGAATGAATTAAATTTTTTCTTGTAATGATTGTAATGGGATTTTGAATTGCTTTTGTAATGTTAAAGCAGAGACAATGCTAGTATCATATCAACACCCTCGTCGTCATTTTTAGCCTGTCTCTCCCTCAAAGAAAAGAATGCTGATAAAGGAGAGAGATTAAAAGGATTTAATTTGGATTTATCATTCTCAATTTTCTAGACTTAAACCCACCCTTTAAATGGCTCTTTTTGAAGAAGCAATCTGAATCCTTTATTAGTTTAATAGGATTTTGCTAATATTACTGACCTTATCCCATCCTCAAGCTGGATTTCCACCGATAGTCTAAACAGATTTCCCTGACACTAAGGCAAAGCCTCTCTGTAAAGAGTTGTAGCTGCCTGAGACGAGACTTGCTACCGGTGCTTTCCCTCCACATGAGTAAGCAATCTCTGAGGCACTTTTGCAGGGTTTTCTCTCTTTCCCAGCTATTTGTAATGGTTGAAAATGGCAAGCATGTGCAATGTGGTGTTCCCCCTGCCTCTTGCATCTCTTTCTGATTGTCCTGTATTGCAGGTAGAACACCTGGGTTTGTATTCTACACTGTCTTGTCTTTCAAACATGTTTCAGCAGAGAACCAATACCCACTTTGCTTTTCTAAGACACACCAAAGGACATTATTATGACAGATGTGAATTTTTTAAACTGTGAAAATAATTATCAGAAAAGTAAAATGTTTCTCATGCAAAAAAATGTTAAGCATCCCCCATGATGCTCTCAATGAGCAAAATGCCTCATTTGTTTTTTTTCCAGATGCATAACATCAGCATTGTGCATGTCCCCAAGAAAAGCCTGTTTGGTCCAGTCTTTGGTGGTTCTATACATCACTAAGAGCTAAATCAAGTTAACTGGATAATTTTTTGCAGCTAACATGTTTAGCTTTTCAGCTGGCATGTGCCAAAGTGGCTAACAGAGCGTGAGAAGGGGAGCTACCAGAGAAGTGTTGGTGAAGGAGGGCCAGTCACCATGGATAACAGCTGTAATTCCCCAGCAGCCTCAGTCTCAGAGGTTGCAGCCCACCATCACTGGGATAGCAAAAGAGGCTGGACTTTATATTTGTGCCATGATGGGAAATACAATTCAACCCCATTTAATTTATTTTTATTCTACAGTCTCTCCAGGGGCTTTAGTACTACACCTTGAGAAGGAACTTCATTCTGCTCACGACGTCAAAAGTCACTGTATTTGAGAGAATTCCCCGCTCTGGTTAGAAAGGAAGAAAAAAAAAGGAATATGATAAGATAATTGTGTGTCACCCCCCCTCCTCCCCTTCCCATTTCCACATTTCTTCACAGATGAGGAACTGAATGTAGTGCCCACAGGGTAAGGCAGTTATTTCCCTGATTACAGAGCGACTATTTCTGTCAAATGCTCAGTGACTACAGCTAAGAATAAGTAGCCTCTAAAGCCTGAACCCACTCCCTCTCACCTCCTCCAGTAACCAGATTATCAGCAACTGCAGTTTGAAGCATTCAGCGTAACATCTGGGACATACAGATGTTCTGAAAAACAGAAACGCGAGGAATTCCTATGTGTAGCTGCTGCAAGTCGTGACTTATCCATAGGCAGCCCTCAGCCAAGCATATGATAGTCACTAGATGGCACACTTAAACAACTCAGTGCTCTTTCTTACCTTGCTCTACAGGTGCTGGGGTGTAGCAGAGAGCTTTTCCCACGGGAGACAAGGGATTCTTTGATGTGCAGTCCCGTTCTGTGGATATTGTATTTTTATTGCTGTTTCCTGCCTTCATCGGTAAGCTTACAGTGTATTATTAGCATGCAAAGGTCTGTTTCTTTGCCTTCAGTTATAAAGTTAGTCTTGCAGTCTTTAATTTGGGAGGACGGCTCATTTCAGCTGCTTTGAGGGGTGTCTGCAAAAAGTGATATAAACCTGGCTTGTCGCACAGCTGCAAGATTAGGGGGATCTGTGATTTATCTGGGGGGAAATAATGTGTGGTGCAGCCCCTCCTGGATACTGTTTTGAAAGCACAATGTTTACAGAGTATTTGTATCCCTTCCATCCTTTTACTTACACTCCCCAAAATATTTACTAGGAGTTACTGTTATCACTGCTACCGATAGTATAAGCAGTAAGAATCAAAACTGGTTTACCTTCTAACCATCCCTGTAGATGAAAAACGTAAATCAAACCAGGGATGGACGGCAGTTTCAGTCGTTCTTGCTCAGATCCTACTGTCTTAGTCCTGCCAGGCGGGCATTACTTCTTTACTGCACAGTACGCCTTTGTGTTGCAAAAATCACAAATGCAGTGAAGTTACTCCTATCGCACCTTTTGCTCTGACCTTCAGCCTTGCCAACACAAGACCGTTTATGAGACAAGAAGCTATATACACCTGTAGCTCTTGAACCCTGCCCTCCAAGTGGAGGCACCGGTGCGGGGACCTTGGGCTGGTTCTCCAGCTTGTGTCGAAGTCCACCCCCTGCCTGGTACAAAGCAAACAACTCCTCAGGGATGCATTTTTACAGCTTGCCAGACTGGATGTGTCTACAGTAAGGTTTTAAATTGGATTAGCATTTGTGAAGCAAATCTCCTCATCGTGTTTCAAAGGATGCCTTGGGCTGCCCATGGGGCTGATCTCTGAGCTCTTGGGGGGGGGGGGAAATGTTTTTGGGGAAAGCTCAAGGGGGGAGATGTGCTTCAGGAGTGCACGAGTGTTCCTCAGCTGCCAGCGGGCTTTCAGCCCACAGGACCAGCCCCGAGCTAGGCCAAAATATGAATAATGGAGATATCAAGTCCTTAGAACAAACCATTGCACTGTACAAATATAGCCCTGTGGTGCCACACTACCTGCCAAATATACGCAGAGATACTGTTCCTGACACTTATGTGAAGTTTCCCCAGACTTCATTTGGGAGCAATCCTTGAATTTGTCCATCATCAGTCTCTATACTTTATGTTGTTTCCTTCAAATTAAAGCTTTTAGAGAATTTTACCATCAATTAGTGAGAACAATTAGTGAGAACGTGCCTACTGTGTGATGTTTTTCTTTCCTCCTTTCTCCTTGCCCCTGTATGAAGTACCAGTCGTGACTACCCGCAGGATTTGTTCTTTGTCATTGTTGACACAGGAACAATTCTATTTCATACAGAGAAGTAACATAACCCACTGCCCTACCCCACAGTCTGTGGTGCCTGGGGGTCGGAGCATTTTAAAGGCATGCTGCGATTTGCCATCTAGGAGGTCATACGGGGTGGCTGTTTTCAGCCTTGCTGGTTTTCACCTTCTCGTTCTGGTTTGGAACAGGCTGTATAAAATCCAAGCTCAATGTGCCCTCTAGTGAGAGCTTATTCCTTCCTTCTTCTGGTTAAAGAGGCACTGTCAGAATTTTATGTCCTAGTTTATTCTCTGCTTAAATATGGCTAGGGAAAGCCTGCTGATACCACTTGCCAGCGGAAAAAAATTCTTCACAGCAACCCCTTCTGTTAGACAGCAATACTATCTAGCGATGCATGTTATCCATCTCCATTTTAGTTGGTGGTATCTGGTAACTTCACGCCTTGAATTCTTACTGTGTGGCAAGAAGAAATGAAGCAGGGACAGAGGGAGAGGAGGAAGAGAGCCAGGACTAGCGTTCACACCTGCAACCTTTTCTCAATGGGTCATTTTTCCTTGGGCACATTCTACTATGCCAAAAGACTGCAAGGTTTAAAAACATACAGCAACTTTTTGTATCGATTAATGCATAGAGTACATAGGTACAACTAACAGGCTACTCATGTAAGTATTACAAGTATTACCGGGCAGGCAGGCAGCTGTTGGTCTGGAGGGGAAGTTTTCATTTCCATGGCTCTTTGGAGAGGATCGTGATCCCTCGTCCAGCCAAGTTGCTGTCTGCTGAGTCTCTGCCTTCTTTCTGAGGGTGTTGGCCAAGTTTCTGTCTGCTGAGTCTCTGCCTTATTCCTGAGGGTGTTGTGTCTTTTGCCCCCTCCCCAGTATTTTCCAGCCAACCGTTACTGCCTCCACAATTTCACTTCTGCCTGTGTACTTACTTCCATGTGGCTTTTAGCTTACATTCTTTCTTCCAGCTGGACAACAACTTTCTAAGCAAAACTCAGCCAAGGTGTCACAGCTGTGCCACCACAAAAGCAAGCCTTGGGTCACAGGCAGCTGAACATGTGGGCTGCTGTTTAGTGTTTGAAAGTTAGCTGCACATTCCCACCAGAACAAGGGTAAAGGTGTAATATTGCTCTCTGTGGTGCCATACTGATCATTAACACTGGGGTTTTTAAATTATGATTAGGGCAGGTTAGACTACTAGCTCTTTGGATATTTTGGTACCATCATGAAGTTCAGACCAGACAGCTCCTCCTAACATCAGCAACAGAGTCCCTGAACTAACCATTGATTATATCACAGAAAGTCTTTCAGATAAACACACTGGTTTCTATTTCTGAAAAAATCTTCTTGTGATAGAAAATGTCCCACAGGCTCAGATAGATTGTCCTGGTGGTTGCTGTAACACCTTAGGAAGGACCAAGTGCACCAGAATGTTTTCAGCAAGACATGCTGGTTTTGAAAGAGGCTGTAAAAGATCTGAACAACAAATTTGGTGGTGGAGTCTTTTGTAAAGAATAAAGAGAATATTAGAATCCACTTCTGAGAGCTCAGACATACAGGAAGAAGACCAAGCTTTTGGGGTAGCAGAGCAGAAAAGCCCCCAGGTATCTGATAACTGAAAGAAGCACGCACTTATCAGAAGCCACACATATGGAGAATGAAGAATGTGATCTTGGTGGGGCAGCTGGAAAAAACTTCTTTGATTTGCTGGTTAATCAGAATGTACTGCAGAGAAATCAATATAAGGATAATCTCATTTGCTATTTATTTCTGGCTCATATTTTCACAGGCTTAGAAATATGCATTTCATCAGTCAGCTACTCTGGAGAGGAATGGCATGAATTTCAACACTCCTGCTATTTTTGCCTGCAAAATATTCAAAATTTTTTCTGCAGAAGCTATGGGCAGCAGTGGGGTACATTTATTTAAAGAAATTTGGAACAATGGATCACTAGTGATTAAAATAAAAATGGAAATTGCATTCTGGATGCAGGAGGCAAATGAGTATTGCATTTACAATACTTTGGCATTTAGCATGTATGAACCATCCCTGAATAGTTGCATTTTGGAAATTTTGAAACCTAGTTGTGTTTTGAAGCCTATGAAAAATGCAGATTCATGCTCCTTGTTTTATGCTAATGTGAATAGGTGAAGGAGAATACCAGTTTGTTGAAACAAGGGAATTAGCATGTGAATGGGGAGTATTGGACTTCTCCCTCTTGAAAAGGCAGCTTTCAAAGTAGAAACTAGGATTTAAATCTCACACTCTGATTCTTCTCCTTTCATATCCCCAGATCATGTTACTTCTAGTGCATTAACAGCCTTTGAGCCTGTACCCCATCAGGCTACAGCTGCTGTCATTTTAACTAATAGCCATAATCTGCAGATCTAATGATCAATGAACCAACCTGTTTTCTCTCCTCCTTCCCAATTCTTCTTTTGGATCTCAGTTTTGGTTTTCAGGACTGATGGTTACAAAAATACTTGCAAAGTAAGAATCTGACTGGGAGACCAGCCTGGACTCCCTCCTTCCTTGTCAAATCCTCTTTTTTTCAGAGGACTGCATTGTCAGCCTCGCCAGAGAGCTCTGCCTTCAGTGCTGATGTATTCCTTGCAAACAAAACAAGCTTGCAGCAGTATGTTGCTGAGTAAGCTAGATTGCAGTGACACAGGAGAATTAGTGCCTACTGAAGGGAAAAGACTTGTGGATGTAGTTTCAGGAATGTTTCCAGCACAAGCGGCCATCCACATACCTAAAACCGCACAGCTCAAACAACCTCGTCCCATACTGTAACGTGTGAAGCCCCCTTCAGCAGAGACTATGACGTTCTTTGCTCACGTGAAGTAAAAACTCAGGAATCTCTGCTATGAATGCAATTCCCCAATGAAAGCAAATTTTTGCCTTCCGAGCTGCAATCCTCCCTCTCCCCCACCTCCATTCCCCCGAATTAGCCATGGTAACCTGCCCTGCGTTTCAAACGCTTGCATTTCTGCAATGACGTGCGTGTTTGCTTTCCTTCATTGTATTTTATTTGCCTTTGATTAATGACTAAAGCAAAACAAAACTGCTGTAGCTGTTTTTAAGTGCCTGCTTTAGCAGAGAATGGAGCTTGCGATAAGTCTGCTGTAGTGGCACGACTACTCCTGTCTCTGCCAGCATCAGAGCTGGGCCGCTCTGGGCTGCCCTCGAGCTGAGTCCCGCAAATACGACTTGATGCTCTCTGCCCCGTGCAGCCTGCTTTTTATCTGCAAATACATTCACGTGGTTTTGAAAACAACGTTTTATTTGACAATAACATGGGGATTTTTTCAGTTTTAGTCCTCTTAATCGTTCGGGGTAATTGCAGTAGTCTTCTTATGAAGTAACACTAGTCTGAGCTCTGTAGCAACTGGATGTTCCCACTGCAATACCAGAGAGCGGTGGCTAAAATCGACTTCTGCTGCACTGCCAGTTGGAAAGGTAGCAGGAGGTGCAGTTATATTATGCTGCTTTAAAGGTTATAAAGCTCTTCTTTCTCCTGGCAATGCCAATGTTTGCCTTTCTGACAAATTGACTGACTCTTTGATGCAATAGCTGCTTTGCTTCATAAGGAGAATGTAAGTCACTCAGTAAAACAAGTGTTTACCATCGTAAGAATACAAAGGTGGTTTGTTTTTGTTTGTTTTTAAAATGGATGTGTACTTGTCTTGATTGCCCTGCTGGGCAATAAAAGTTTACTAATCAGTTCAGTGAAAATCTTGATCGGTACAGGACCGGTGTTGGTGCTGCCTTGTAATGAGATGTACTGTCTCCCAAAAGGATTTATCATAAGACACCTGTAATCTTCTCAAGAGAAGGCAATTTAGGTGGTAGCTGGTGGGAGAGAACAAGCCATTTTTTGGTTCAAGTCACCCTGATTGTCCTTCGAAAGCAGTAACTGGCATCATGTTCCTAAATCTGCTTTACAGTTTGCTGATTTCAATGAACTCCCACCTGATGCCTGCATCAGAGAATCAGAAAGGTACTGCTATAGTTACAGTCAGGCTGTGCTTAAAGATGAGATACTATAACATGGCTGAACAGATCTCACGCTGTTGTTAATGGTTGGTGAATATCTGCTGAACATAACTGAAAATGGCTTCTAAAAGCAAGCATTCAGCAACCATAATAATAAAAAGGGTCTGTGCTCCTCATTCTGCTTTTCGGTGTGCCTATCACACACCACTCCTGGCTTCAGCTGAAAAGAAAAGCATTAGAACTACACAGATGGGGAAACTTTGTTAATCATTTGAGTGTGACACCCTCATGTTTAGTATTCAGTTGCTTAATGAAGTCCAAAGATAACTTTGGACCATCAGTAATTCCATTCTTATCCATGTCCACATCCATATCTAATCTTTTGAAGCTAATCCATCCTACAACAAACCTGTAGACATGAGTAATGGTGCAACATGGAGAAAGTAAGACTTCCAGGTAGTCAGGTCTCTGCACAGAATCCATTTTTCACCTGAAGAATGGCATTTTTATTACTTCTGTTATCTCAAAGCGCACATCTACAAGCAAACACTGAAGCAGAAGTTTTCTCCCCACCTATGAAGCTCCTGGGCTATGCTTTCCCACTGATCATCAGAATAATTTGCAAAACAAGCTGCATATTATGTTTAGTAGGTAGAACAGTTCAAAAAACATTTGTTTGTTTCTCTTGCTAAATTACAGTATTTTCCAGTCATCTTCTTCCAGGAGGCTCTGTATAGAGCCCAGGATATTTTGCCAGATGTTACTCCTGGAAAAGCCACCAGCTGTTGGCAGCAGGCCTTCAAGCCTGAATTGAGGCCTACTATATTTACCAGGATAATATGCATGGATATGCCAAATGAACGTGATGCATTGACTTCTCCTTGGACTATGTATATAAAGACAAATCAAAATGTTGTGGGATTCTTATTTGGCATTGGTCTTGAGCCCCGTTATAGGCATGGATCTGAGCAACCACACTTGCATCCCGATGAGACTCCCCACTATTAAGAGGAACTGGAACCTAAGATCATGATGCAAGAAGGGCTGTACAATACCTACCAGAAAAGCTTATCTCTAACCAAAAACTAGTGCTATTATAACCCCGACAAAGGTTTCTTGTATTAGTGAGGTGACACAATCTTTCTTTAGTAGTTCTTTTCTTTCTCCTTGCAGAACTTTATCTGCTGGAAGTTATGCTTAGGGCTAATTTGTTAAGTGACTGTACATAGACGTCACCACTGTGTTTGCCTAGTTTCTCATCTAGACCAGTCTACAAGCTACAGTTTGCAAACTATTGCAGAAAATCAAGCAAAACATGTCTTGCTGTTTACAGTGAAGAGGAACTCCAGAATCTGGCAAAAAGCAGTATCAGCAAAAGGTGAAAAAGTATATTTGAAGTCCAGGATGTCACAAAAAGGTTAAAGATGATGTTTAACTTGTGCTATGTAAACCAGTTCAGTTTCTTTACTGTGCATTTCCAAATCTGTAATAAACTGAGTAAATATATGAAAATGGGAACAATAAAAGCTTATTGGTTGAATAAATGAAGAAAAGTGTTTTTAACAGAGAAACTGGAGAAAATACAATCATTAGTTTAAACTTTCCGTGGGGTCAAGTTAAGATTCAAAACCCCATCAATTCATGTGTAAATTCATAGAGTGAAAAAGCCCAATGAACAGTAAGAACCACGGGTTAATAAAACATATCAGGTCAGATAAACTTGATACCCAAACCCACTGTAATTGCATGTGTGTTATATAAAGGCATTCTGGTGCATGTAATGCTTATTGATTTCAGAAAAGCACTTGATATGATACTGAATTATAAAACTTTTAGCATTTGGTGCATGAGATACAAGGAAATATCATAATGGGGTGAAAAGGAGACTGATCGATGTGGAGGGACAAAGTGTTTTATCACTGCATCCTCAGAGGGCAGAGCTGCTATTGGAACAGAGGCTGTTCTCTCATCTCACTTTCTACTGCCAAGATCTGGGAGAGAAGGCAATCAGAAAATGCATTTGTGCTTCCCTAAAATGTCGTCTTTTGTTTGAGAGAGGAAAATGGCTGAGAATTCATTACAAAGGGTGTATTTGGACTCATAATTTTTTATTAGTTTGTTTGTCTCTTGGCACACAGATACCTCTGGAAAGTGCAGCTCAGGAGCAGGAATTCTTCTCTGAAAGATTTTTAACATTCAGAAAGCTCCACAATGACAAGCATGACAGCTCTTCTTCCCAGTTGTTTCTGGAGTTGAACTTCTATACTATTTTGTTTAAAGAATCCCATGAAATGGGTGGATTCTCAAAGAATGTTTTGATGTTTCTATAAAAAACTATGAAGTTTCCTGGAATCTTTAGTTCTCACCTCGTGGCTTGCAGTGAAACCCAAAATCCGCAGTTTCGGGACAGTCCGTACAGCAAAGCTGTGGAGGCTGGGGCATGAAAGCCTTGGGAAACGTGCTTCTCCAGCCTGCTCGATAGGGTGTCAAGTACCAGCATAGATGGGAACAACTTCCTGTGACATTATGGTGATTTTCAGACAAAACTGGCAGTTTCTTCTGGAAGATTTGAGTGCATGGAAAACAAATGTTCTACACAAAATGAACGAAAAGTGCATTTCTCTCCAGGTGAGAACTTTCAGAGCCAAGATGACTCAAATCTACTCCCCTAAATGGCAGATTTTATTCCATTTATCTGAGGATACGAGAACTTCTCCTGCTGCATGGTAAATTCTATGTAGCAAGATCTAACTCCTTTTCAGCTTCTTCCTCACAAGGCCCCTGCAGGCTTCAATTCTGCAAACAAAAATGTGCTGAGATTATTTTCCCCAAAGATAAAGATATGCCAGCATGTGGCTACAGCAACTGAAACTGAAATAAAGTTTTGAGTTTTCCCCTAGGAGACTGCCTAGCAAGGGAAGAAAAAAAATTCAAGAGAAGGAATTTCTTTCAGGGGCACTCTCCTGCTACTAGTGCCAAACTAGTGCTATCCTCCTCCTCCTCGAAGTAGGCTGACAATCCCATTTTAAAGGATCTAGTACAAAACCCAAAGATGTATTTCTTACAGATATCTAGTGACTCTTCCTCAGATGGTGTTCTTGCAAGCTGTTTCTGGAAGAGAAGATTAAAAGTAAATCCTTGGCATAAGTGTACTGACTGCTGGTTAGATTCAGTTTTGCACATTTTAGATGCGAGTTAGGACCTGGCTGTGGGGTTTTTGTACATTTGAATGGTAAAAGTTGCTCCTGGTAAAAGTCCTCCTGCCAGAGGAGCGTTGGGTTCAGAACTCTGCTCATGCCTTTGGGGCGCTGGCAGGGCACTTGGACAACCACAAAGACTGGCTCCTGCTCAGGGGCCACAAAGACTAAAGTGCATTTGAGGAAGGGGCAGATGTGAAATTCTGTTGGGGAAAGAAAGAGGAACACTCACGGAATAAAAAGAAAAAGCGTGGCTAATGGTGTGGTGTTAAATAAGAGTGGGCAAACTCATAAACCTGAAGTGAGTTTTCCTCACTGCCGAAAGAAGTGGGTAAACTCTTTTTCTCTGCATTTACTCTCAGTTATCTCAGTGGCAAGGATTTTCTTTCCTGCATGCCTTAACAATTTCAAAAGAAAATCACCTATTCGTTTTTCCTTAGAGATGAAATTTTTATGGGCTGTTAAAGAATAACGTAGCTCTGTCCAGTAATATTGGACATACAGGTGGTGTCATCTGATAGAGAGATGACATCACCACCATGGTGGCACCAGCTCTACTTACTCTAAAGCCAGTTACTGAGGATAGCTATGTAATTGAAGGAGTCGTGGAGTGCATACTCTAAAAAACCCTAACATATCTAAGCCAGCTAATTATAAACACTTTGACAAGCCATGGTATTTTAATTTACAAAGAGAGTCAAGAATTTCTTTAGCTTCCTAACTCTTAGATTTGCTGAACATAGTTTTTGATAGTCCCTGATGGTTCCTTGAGAAAGACTGCTGAACTTTGCTGGTCAGCTAACTAGGATGAGGAACACTAAATGCAATGACTACCAGCTTTTGCTGGCAAAAAAACTTGGTAAAGAAGCTTTGTTTTCTTGGGTAGTAGACAAGAATGGCTGAAAATGTAGACTATGATAGTAACAGAATCTCATCCTACATGTGCATTCCCAAATGTAATGACTATATTTACTTTAAACTCATGCCTTCGAGTGCTATCGATCTTCTGACCATTATGGGTAACAACCCATCCAAACTTGCCCACCTGAGTGCATAAACACTAGGATGAGATAAATTATTAAAAATAAACCCAGATCTTTTTTGAAGTTTAGGAAAGCTTCATTAAGAAACCTTATCCCTCTCTAACTCCATGTGTTCCCAGGGTGGCTTTACACGATCCACTACTTGAATCTGGCCTTGAAAGCATATAACGGCAGGTGGGAAAATACAGTGGTGTTATTGAGAAAAATTAGTGCTATGAACAGAAGGAATTTATATGAAACATCACACCACCCTATACTAGTTTTTCCTGTTCTGTGCTGTTTTTTTCTGTCATCTTGTAAAAGGTACTTCAGACTATAATTCACTGTGTGAATTTCCCCCAAATAACTGTTATTGGTTGCTGTTATTGTTAGTGTTTCAATTGTATTATACCCATTCTCAGCGAGTGCTTCTGAACTTTAAGATACAGGCGTTACAATAACTTCAATATAAGGGTTTTTTGGTTAAAAAAATTACTATGAATTCCACAAAGTCAATGTGTCTAGAAAACACTAATAACCATGTTTTCTTGGTTTACGGTTTAACATTCCTTTTCCCCTCCTCTGACATCCATACAAAGAAGTTCATTATGCTGAATCCCCTGCAGCTAGTTTATAGACCTACCAAGTATTCTGCAGTGAAGAAAAACAAGCTTTGTTAAGGAGATTATGTCTCTGGTGTTTTAACAATCTGAAATTTTCGCTGTGAATAAATCTTAATTGGTCGAAACATTTAATGCAAAGGTTTTGATCTCTGAAAGCAGAAGTGCATGTAATAGAAAGGTCCAGAAAGAACAAGGTCTAAAAATGTAACAAAAATGTGTCTTTTAAATTGTCCAGACAAGAGTCAATCCCTAATTGTAACTAAGTGCTAAGAAAACTCAAACTTACAGAGACCTTTCTTTTCCAGTAACTTAATTTTCTGCCTACTAGTTATATAGGTGTTTGTTTATCCCTGTGGCTCCACTAAATTAATGCCTAAAGACCAGTTCCATACATAGGGCAGCAAAGGCTCTTCCATGTACACTCTGCCATTAGGGTACATGCCCCCCTCCCCCCCGCCAAAACACTAAACTAGGGGAGGGCTGTTTTTAAACACTGGCACTGAATTCAGTGGGAAGCAGTCAGCACTTAAAATTTCTGAGGGTAGGAAACACCAAAAAGCTTTTGCTTATGTAAATGTGCTCTAGATCACTTCCCCTGTTTTAGGGAATCACTCTGCAGCAAAACCTGATATTGATACTTTTCCCTCTCAAAGTTTCTGCGGTTTGTGAGTCAGAAGCATTGATTTTACAACAACTCCAATACAGAAAACCAGGAAAAACAATTAAGGCAAGATTGGCTACTCAAGATTAAATTATCCATCTCCCTTGTCACAGTGATGACCCAAGAAAAACTGATTTGATGTGTCAGGGTGCTGCAAAGGCTGGGGCTCCCCGGGGAGGGGGCAGGCAGGGGCATGGGGCCGGGTGGTGTCCATGGGGCCAGGACATCTCGTCCTCAGCATAGGGTTCTGGCAAGTGTCCATACCAAGACCCCAATTCGCTTACAGGTGCCGAGGTTTCCGATTGCCTGGACCCCCAGCATCTTTCACTGAACGGGGACTAAGGTATTCTGTCTACTAAAGGGCCATGTAAAACTGGGGCATCTTTGACGCCTAGCCTACTTTTAGTTATTCTGGCTTTGAATTCAACTGGAAAATACGAAAATAATAGCCTTGATAAAAGGGAGATGCTAAGCACCCAAGAAATTCAGCAGCGTCAGCTGTGTTATTGATGTTAAAATTAACTTTTCCTAAGAGGAAAATCTTTTCTTCCCCTCACACCTGTAGAGGCTCTTTATCATGTAAACAAAAATTCAGGGAGGCACTCAGGATGGGCTGCAGGAAGCATTTCTGCACCAGATGTGTGCTGAAATACATAAAGGAGGCAGGTATGAGGTACGAGAAATCCAAATGGCCCAAAAAACCAGCTCTTAGCAAAACTGAGCTTATGCTTTAAGTTTATTGATCCCAGTGACATTTTCTATTTAGCATTGTTTATAACTTCTCTTTATTTAGGCAGATTGTTTAAGAACTAGGTTTACACGTGTGCTTTTTTGCTGCCTTGCATTGGTAAAATGACCATAGATATACCTATGTGCACTTTATGTTCTCTCAAGCAAGTCTGGCAGTCTTCTTATGCACAAGGTTAGGCAGGGTTGTTGGGTGAGTCTGGGATTCGTATTTGTCTTAAGTGTGTGTATGAACAGTTTTCAGAGAATTCTACCTATTGATTACATAATCAGCTTCTCCAGTGTCAAGAGAAACTATCAAGAGTCCACTTGATGAGAAGAGCACAAGTCTGTTTTCCAGTGACTTTGCCCAATCTTCATTATGGTTTTAGTCTGTATCAGCACAGACAAAACAATTCCAGTTTTCACATGGGCTGGTCAATATAGGTTTAAAAAATTCCCAACAAAGCGATGCTGTGATGCTGTTTATACTGCAAAAAAGGCTTTGTGTTTAGAAAGAAAACTCAGTAGTTAACCATTGTCTTGCTCTTTTTTGAGGCTGAAGTGAAATCACGCTAGGACTATTTAAAAATCTGAAAGGTATATAAAATCAAGTGGCTTAAATTTTGACAATGTATCATCTTTTGAAGTTGATAATTTCATCTTAATTTGGGGAAGGATTGTTCTGTCTTTAAGACAAAATGGTATTATTTTCTGCCAGATAATTCTGCAACTCATTTCAGAGTTATGCTACAGATAAATCAAAATCAAATCCTGAAAAGTATATAACAAAAGTTTTAAAACACTTTTCCTCATCTTCCAAAAAAGCTTCAGAATTACAGGAGGTGTTTCCTGTTGTCAGCCTTGATTACATGACATGCCTCTTCAAGGTGGTCATTTCTATAACCTGCAATTGAAGTGATTTTAAAATGTTTTCCAGCTATTAGAAGTCATTTTGTACATTAGGTCAGAATTTCTCAATCTCAAATTCTATGACAATCATGACAGGAAGGATGAAGAGAGACTTTCAGTAACTGAAGAGTACCTGTTTCTTTTGTGAGTCAGTTATAAAAGTATCTTGTACGTGCTGAGTTTATATTGAATTCATTGGAGAAAAAATAAAGGAATTTGTGACCAGTTATTTGTCATCAGATGCATTTGTCATAAATGTACCTAAGCCACGGCATAGCAATGCAGGAAAAAGTAAAGACACTGATTTCATTCAGTGGCACATTTTAGCTCTCAAATACCTGGCTTCACTTTTGATTTTAGCAATCAAAATTGATTTTAATTGTATTCAGGTGCTTTCTCAGATAAAGATGGGACTTTTCAGGAGATGTTAAGTATCATCAAGAGTTGAACCTTGACAGACACTGGACACAGACAGGGAGTAGAGGGTTGGAAGAGATTCCGTTGGGCCCCCCCTACAGCCACGGCAGGCCTTGTCTTACGATACAGTGGAGCCTTCCACCTTTAAACCTTTTTCTCTCCATTCCTCAAAACTTGCTTCATCACATAAAATGAAGGCGGCCTTTCTCCTGCCGCCACCTGAATACTGATACAGTGAAGGCTGAATTTCAGGCTGAAGCCGGTCGCGCGTACACCATTTTATGGGCCGGCTGGACCGATTAACTGATTCTCAATGCTAGCCCAACGCCCTCAGCTGAATGAAAGTCACAGGGCGGAAACAGCCTGTGCCGAGAGGAGGCCGAGGGCACTCCGCCGTGTGGGGACAAGGCCCTGTTCCTTATCGTTTAGCCTGACTCTCCCTCCTTCCCACCCATGGAGCCCACGGTGCAAGCGGCCAGAATTAAGAGACACAACCGTGTGATTTAATTATAACTGAAGTTAAAAAGAAGGATTGGATTGCATTCCAAGAGCCTATACTAAAGGATGAACGAAATTAAATATACAAGCCTGATCTTGTATTTGTGGAAGAAGACCAGGCGAGGTTATCGATGTAACGATTCGATATGAAAGAAACTGTCATCATTGGCGGATGCAGTGGCTGAAAAAAAGTAAAGAAATACTGTCATCTTAAAAGTCAAATTCAGGAATTAACAAATGCTAAAAATATTAAATTTAAGGGATTCCCTGTGGGTGCACGAGGTAAATGGTATTCCGGCAATTACGAAGTGTTAAAAGCACTAGGAATCTCAAATTCCTGACAAGAAAAAATTGTGAGATGTATTTCAAGAAAAGCTTTATTTACATCGGTTGATACTGTACATATGTTTGCAAGTCATTCGAGAACTATTGTAAGAATTTAGTCATCGGTTACTGTTCTGTTTTATGTAATTTTTGCTGTATTACTACTTATTGCTTTTGCTGTATTTACTGTTCTGTTTTATATCGTTTTTGCTGTATTACTACTTATTGCTTTTGCTGTATTTACTGTTCTGGTTTTTTTTACTGTTCTGTTTTATATCGTTTTTGCTGCATTACTACTTTTCGCTTTTGCTGTATTTGCTGTTCTGTTTTATATTGTCTTTGCTGTATTACTACTTGTTGCTTTGTATTATTACTTAATTCTTTAATAAAACTACCCCTGGTGCTCCTGCCCTGTTACCCTGGCACTGGAAAGGTCGGGATAGTAAATTGGAACTCGTAACCATGACGCGTCACGCTAATCTAAATTTGGGCAAAATATTAATTGGAAACGTCAAAATTTTTACCGATTTGGACCACCTCACCGGATCTGACACAGGTGGACGGGCCACCTGTACTTAACTCTGAAAAGAAACGTACAGGATTCACGCGTGTTTGTGGAATACCCTGCCGCCTCCTCCTCCCCCGAGGAGCCCGCTCTCCCCCTCAGCCGGTCGCCTCACGCCGGGCCCCGCCCCTCCGCCGGCGGCGCCGCGCCTGCGCGTTAGAGCGCCCCGCCCGCTGGGAAAGGACGGCGGCGGCGGCGGCGGCGGGACGAGGCAGCTCCCGCCGCTCGCTCCTCCCTCCGCGGGCCGCTGTGCGCACGCGCCAGGCCATGGGCGGGAGGGAGGGAGGGAGGGAAGGCGGGCGGCGGCGGCGGGGCGGCTCCCTCCGCTCGCCCCTCCCGCCGGGCTGGGCCGGGCCGGGCCAGGCCGCGCCGCGCCGGGCTGCAGAGGGCGACGGGCGCCGGCTGGGCTCTGCGCTCCCCTGGCATGAGCGCGGGTGGCTGCGCCGCCGCCGCCCCAGCGCCCTAGTGCCGCTGCCGGGGAGGGAGAGAGGAGAGGAGCGGCGGCGGAGGAGGAGGAGAAGAAGAAGAAGAAGAAGAAGGGGGGGAGCCGGGCGGGCCGCGCCGCGCCATGCGGCTGTGCGGGGCGCTGCTGAAGAGCCCCATCCCCAAGCAGATCGAGTACTACTCCCGCTTCTCCCCCTCGCCCCTCTCCATCAAGCAGTTCCTCGACTTCGGTGAGCGGCGGGGCCGGGGGGTGGGGGTGGTGGAATGTCACGGCGGCTCTTGCTCGGCGCAGGAGCGGCGAGGGCCCACCCGGGGAGGGGGGTGAGCGGCGGCGGAGGCCGGCGCCTAGGCCGCGTCTCCTCACCCGGCACCTGGGCGGCGGGGCCTGGGGAACGCGGGGTGCGCAGTCACGGTGTGTGTGTGTGGGGGGGGGGGGGGGGTCCGGGAGGGCCGTGGGGGCCGTCGTGCGTGGGAGGCGGGCTCCTGTGGTGACAGCCGGCCGTAAACACCGCCGCTGCTCTGCCTCGGCGTCCTGAGGTGAGGTGCCAGGAGGCTGGAGAGGCAGGCTTGCCCCTCTGTCCTTGCGTTGTTCGCAGGCGTGGGGAAGGAGGGTTCTAAAAAAATCAGGGTTTCTGACCTGAAATTTTGCGAGATTAGCGACCGAAGCGGAGAGTAAGTCGCTGGCCTTGAATGCAAACGTTTTAGCGTGCCATGCAGAGACTGGTTTAAGTAAGCCTGAGGTGTAAACTCTGACAGGACTTGTGCAGGGCACCTGTTCGGGGAAGATTCATGCGCTTTAGCAAGCGTTGCTGATGGATAAATAGCATTTTTCTTTTCAGCAGTGCTGGACCGAAACCCAGGAATGACTCGTGTTGCTGTTAGAAAACTGACGTCTCGATCTAGATAACAATAAACTTCTCATATCTGTGTCAGAGGTTATTTGGCTCCTGCTCTCTGACACAAGGGTTGTTTAGATTTTATTGTCCTATGAATGTTCCTGGTAGAGTAAATACAAAGGCCGTGTGTAACACCGTAAAGCTTTATAGTGTTCCTTCATTGGACTTTTACGCTAAAGGTAAGGGGAGGCAAAAGTGAGCCAGTGGTGTTAAGCCAGAAAGTTATTAAAAGTGGAAACAATTGCACATTTTTGGCGATGGTGTTAGTGAAAGAATGCTGTGAGTATGAAGAGCCAGGGCTGGGCTTGCTACCACATGTCAGTGAGACAGGGTCTTCTGCCATTTTAAAAAAAATCACACCTTGTCCTGTGTCACACTAAAAGGAGAGCCTGGCTAGAACCCATGCTTTCCTTCTCTGGTCTCCGCTCATGTGCGTTTGTTTTTGCTTCCCCACCCCTTCCTTTGCTGCTGTGCCTCCCCTGCTCTGGCATTTGTGCTCCTTATGCCATGTCTTTCTGTACTGGCAAGAGCAATGGCCTAAAACTTAGAATATCTTTATTTTAGCCCTGGCACTAAACAAATCATTTCACCATTGTCTGTTTGAAAGCTGGGTTTGTAAATTGTTGCTGGGGAAGTATTAACATTCGTGAGGCTTTTCAGTTGTGGCTAGAGAAGTGTAAAGATTTCAGTTTTTGCTTTAATGACTTGGGTGTTCCAGCAAAACTTTGCTTTTTGGTAAGGATTTCTACCATTCTAAGTTGCCCCTGCATTACTACTTGCTTTTGGACATCTCTTGTGTGGCAGCCTTTTAATAATGCTACTTTTTTTTAACATTGTAGTATCTGTATTACTTTATGGTTTGAAAAGCGTCTCATGATACTCCAGGAAAAAGTAGTCTTACTTTATGATTTTAAGACTGGTTTATGTTAGTGGAAATGAACAGAGTAAGAACGGTATGTTACAGCCTGGCCAGCTCTGTTCTTTGGATGTATTCCAGTCTGTTGTCGCTGGATGTGTCTGTGGAATCTTGTGTGTGTGTAGGCTATGTATTTTAAGTGTATTCATGTCTTAAGACTGATAGGAAACTATATAGTCATTGACATTTAAAACCTTTGTAGAAAAAAATGCCTACAGTTTAGGCTTCTAAGGTCACCAGGAGTTTCTAAGATTAGTAGTCTTACGTCGCATCAGCCTTGCTAAAACTATCAGCTTGATGTTAAAAAGCCTTATGGGCCACTTAACATCTCCACTTACTTTCTCTTTAGTGCCTGTATTTACTTAAGAAACCTCGAGTTGGAAGATTACAGCAGTTTAATCAAATAGATTAAAAACAATGTACTTAACTTGTGTGATCCTAGGTGTTGACGGCTTTGGGTAGTTTCAAGTTCTGTTGGAGACTTCAGAGGCCTAGAGGAGAAATTGGCAACAAAACATAAGATGTTGGTGCAAGAGTTTTACCACTCGAGGCATGGAAGGCCTGGACAATATGCACTGTATCAGGGAGCTGTGTTACTTATGCCTGAATTGCCCAAAAAAGAATTTGCTGGTGGCACAGGACACGAGTATTCAAGAGAGCAAATATGCCAAGTGTAAGGAGCGTGATACTCGAGGTGCAGTTCAGTTGTGTTTACGCAGCCTGAATGTTTGATGGGAAGAAGACACTCTGTTCTGTGGTCAGCTCACAGAGGCTACCTAATGTCTCACTTTAAAAGGAATGGTGTTTGTGTTGAGCTATGTAAATGTAGTACTTGTGTTACAAGAACATGGCTAAATTTTCAACAAATGCTGAATAAGCCCAAAAGAAATGTGTGAATAACCCTCTCATGGCAGTCTGTGATTTTGTGGTCTGATGTATGTGTGTTTCTTGTATTAAAAAAAAAGGAATTTGCACTTACTGTAATTCAAATTTATTTGGAGAAGGATTTTTGACTTAATTTCTGACAATATTGAAACTACAATATGGTCTTTATGTCTTTTTTTTATTGGCTGCATTGGTTTAGGCTAAACTGCCTTCTAAATTTGTCTCTGCAAAATCCTGGTGAGCAGGGGGAGAGAAACTTAACATTTCTTGTGGGCTGAAGAGTCTCTTCAAACACAGTTGGTGGCAATGTATATTGACATATAGCTTAGACTTTTATAAGTGTAAGTGTGGGTTGTATGGAATACTGTTGTGTGCCTGGTAGGTCTGTGGAGTCTCTATTCCTTTCCAATGATAGAAATCAATGATGTTTATTTTAAAACCTTCTCAGGTAGCTTAAATCAGTTAATTAAACCATTCTAAAAGGCAGTTTGGTTGTTTAAGCTAACTCACTAGTACTAAAAACCTGTGAAACAGAACAGAAAGCAATACTTAAAGCAGTGATTCTCAGTTGGTTTTTATAGCTGAGTCCTGTGTGTGTCTACATACCATGTTCTGCCATATGTGATTTACTTGCTGTTGAGCTTGCAGCTATCTTTGTAGCTGCCGCAACTATGCAAGAGGTTACTGTGTCATGAGCTTGGGACCTCCATGTCACAAAGTATGAGTGCTCAGATTGTCTGTGCTGCTTTTTTCTTTATGTGCTTTCATTTTCTGTTTGCATACTCTTCTTGAATACTGTTCTTTCAGTTTCTTTCCTACAAAGTGCATTTCCCAAGGTTCTTGTGCAATCTTATTCCCTTGCAAAAGAATGACCTTCTGTAAGTGTGTTTTAATATAAACAAGTTTTGACCTTGTTTAATGCTAGCATGTCACTCCAGGTTTATCCAGGCATCCATAATTATTCTGGTCTGGAAAAAACCAAAACCAACCAACTGGATTCAGCTGTGTACTTCCAGACTAGTTACTCTGGAAGTTATTTTGGTAGATTTCCAAGTGTGGGCATTCCTAAATGACCTAGTTTGATGTAATTACTAAAATATCTTTTCTGAAATGAACTTGTAAGTAGAGATGTAGTTTAACATTCGGGTACATGAGTCTTTATGTTTTGGGGGCTAGACTGTTTGAGGAAAAAAAAAATGCCCATACTGGAGATCCATGTTGATATAGCATCTCAATTTGGATTTGCTTCAGAGTGTAAGGTGGGCCTTAGAGGATGACAGGTTAATCCAAAATACCAATAATCTGCATCAGCACCTACATACATGGGTAATCAGTTGGTCATGTATGTCTGGGGGAAGCAAATAACCCATCAGACAGGTAGGTCTATATGAGGAAAGTAGAGTTTCTGTGTCTAGGAGTGTCCTGGCATTTGAAAAAAACACACAAAGAGACTTGAGCTTGTTCTGCCTGCAGTACAACCTGGCTTGATAAGGGTCAGGTGTGAGCCAAAACCCTTACAGCTGTACTAATGCTGATCTGTGCCCGAGCTAGCAAGCTCCATGCAACTGCTTGGTTTGGGTCATGTTGGGGTACCTCAGCTGACAGTAAAGATATTAATGAAAGTTTCATGAAACAAATGGTTGTACTGAAAAGGTTACATATGAAATAATTAAGCACAAATGAAGACACAGGTGAAATATAAATTTTCTAATCCTTTGTTCATGCATGAAAGAGTCATTTGAAGTTATGCAAGTGCTATATTGTGAATGTATGCCAGTATACTATATTTGTGTAATACTCATTGCTACTGCTCAGCTGATGCAATGCCTGAGACTTTTTTGTGAGTCTGAGGTTTGTTTTGTGAAAAGCATGTGCTGTGTGCTTCTGGAGCTTGTTTACTACTAAAGGTATCTTGGCCAGTTGTACTTAGCTATATTCTAGCCCTTTCTGGTTTAAGTCTCATACCACATGTTTAGGATGAATTTTGTGCCTGTGGGGTTAAACTTTGCTTTTTTGTTAGCTCTTTGAACATATAGGTAAAACTTAACAAAATGGCACTTACCCTTCCTTATTTGTCATGTGTTGGTGTTCATGTACCACATAGTTACTAATGAGTTTGGACAAAAAAGTAATGTATATACTTAAGATAGAAGAAAGTGAATCATAGTGAATTCTTGTTGTGGAATGTAGCTTAGGAGATCCTGATTTTGTAGGTTATAATCAAAATATTTGTGGCAACTGCTACAGCTACTGGCATTGAAAAATATTGCAAAGGTTGTAATTTAGTAATTTTACTGTACTGTGAACAGCTGAGCATGCAGCAGATAATCACAGTGAGTGTATGCAGTTTGGGAACTGGTGTGTCCTGGGGCATATCTGGAGGAAAAGATGAGCAATGGATCCTCCCCATTTAAAATATAATTTTTGGTATGAAATTTAGTTTGTGGGGTACTTATCAAACTTACCTGTCTTGAGGAAGCTTGTAGGCCTCTTCCAAAACTGATATAAAGAGTAAACCAGGTATTGGCATTGCTGGTGATTGCTGTCAGTTGCACCTGCAGTATCAGATCAGGTTTCTGCAAGAGCGTTTCCTCTGCTTGTTGTCTTGTTGGCAGCAGGCATGCATCAGCTCTGGAACTGAAAATGTGCCATTGAAAAGGTAGCTAGCAGATACAATTTGAACAGCAAGATGTGGGGGTGGGAAAGTAGAGATCAAAAGCAGCCTTATGTCTCCAAACATAATTATTAATGTTCTGATGGAAGATGACTATTAGATTTTTTACACACAAAGGTACTAGAAGTTTTGTGGGTTTTGGTTTTTTTTTTACACAGTGTTAGTGGGGAGACTGTGCATCTAAGACACTGGCAAAGTTTAGGGCTAAAAGATACTATTAAATAATTACCTGGCATTTATTGCCTGCAGCTGTGTTTTTTCTACTGTCTGTGCATTGACCTTAAAACTTCACACTTGATTTAAATGCATCTTCAAAAAAAATTTCCTCTTATCATGAATGTTAACCATTGGTGTGCTAACCACTGAATCGGATCAGAAAGATGAGTGCTAGTCAGGCATTACTGTCTTTTATTTTCATCTGACTGGTTTCAGCTTCCAACCAGCAATTTTGTTACAGCTTTTGTTGGTAGGTTGGGATCCTTTGATGCCTGGAATTTTTTCACTATGAGGTATTTGTACATTGTGATGGAGTATTTTGTCTTGATTTTGTAAAGCTAAATACATTTGTTAAATGAGTTATTTCAAGCCTTATGAAAACACCATGGAATTATTTTTTTTGGCTTTTCCAGGATTTTCAATATTATTCTTCAAATATGTCTGTTAGAGCTTTAAATAGAATCCTGATAGGAGTTTTGCCTAACACTGGAATGGAATAATTTTATTGCTGTTTTGCTTTTACCTTGAAAGGCTGTCCTTTTGTCACAGTGAAAGCTGGGTGTGCAAGCTGGATTGTCTGTCTGCTTTTGTTCTTGAATTATTTTGGCGTTATTGTTTTTCTGTATTCAGTCCTTCATTCTCTAGATATGAGCATGGATGAAGTTTGCATATAATATAAAAAAGGGTTTTCTTTGAATGGGCTGTAGCACAGCAAGTAGCTGGAAACCTTTGTTTGATGCAACTGTTATAAATAACCTGTTACTATTTACAGCTCTGCCAGTCTCTGGCAGACAGTGATATTTCAATACTACATATAATATCGAAGGTTTTTGTAGGGCCTAATATTGATTGTTGTGAAGGCCTGGGAGAGTCATTGCAGTTAGATAACTTTGTTCAGCAGTCACTATTGAACTGTGATATGATAGAGGTATTTGTGCATGTGGGAGTACTATGTAATATTAGATCATGGTGCATTTCATTTACATAATTATCTGTATCAGTCACTTCTGGAGGCTGTTTCAGGGATTAAGTGTGCTTGTTTGATAGTCACCTTTTTTTTTCCCCAGAAAAAGTTTGTTTTCAAATTTTATACTGCTAGTTAAATCTTCGTTAGTGCAGTTCTGCAAAGTTCTCAAGAAAAATGTTAGCTTCTGAATTCAGTATTTTAGCATAGCTATAGTACAAATTCCAAACTGGATCACCAGGGCAGTGGATTTTTTTTTTGGCTCTCGCAAAGGTAAGCGTTGGAAATTCTGCCTTCAGTAGGTGATTTGACCGGCCACTTCTTGCCTTTAAGTATGGGCTAGTAGTCTGCAAGTGACCATCCTCCAACTGATGGAATTGATTGTGTTTTGTTTCCCTACAAAGCAGAAAATTTCTTGGTCTGTGTTCTGTTTGTCTTTGGACTGACTAAAGTTGCTGCTGCAGTCCTCTGCCAAAGGTGCTCAGAAAGGGAGGTGATGTTGCGCTGCGTACGTACATGTGTGCATACTTACGCACTTTTTTGCTGAAGCCGATATGGTGTTGAAGCAGATAGTTGAATGTCTTTTGGTGAAAGAAAGAGGACAAGAATGCCTAATCTGCATGAAGCAGTAAACAATCCTAGTTTTTTGTTTTTTTTTTTTTTTCTTTTTAACAAATAACAGAGATGATAGCGAATACAGCGTGACAAAAGTTGAGGGCTTGGCAAAACTACTTTCTGGAAGGACAAAAAGATATGATCTGTAGTTATTGAAGATCTAAGAATATTTGGGACACTTTTTTCTTCCAGAAATGGGTAGAAATTTTTGAAGTGCCTGCTTTAGACTAGATTTGGACTAATAAGGAGGTGCTTGAAGATCCAGACCTTAATTAAATTTTGATGAAAATGATCATGAATTGATAGCATTCCTTCCTGTTGGGAATGGGAGAAATGACAGCTAGTGATTTTAAAGTAGCATAACTTTTATAAGCTAAGGAAATCAGTAGAAAGGGTCTCTCCTAAGACATAAGGAATATAAGATGATCTGTCAATTTCAGAAAGAGAAATTCTGATGCAGGTAAAAGATATGAGAGCAGCAGAGCAGTGTTAGGAATTCCAGAAATACTGTTCATTAAAAAAGAATCATATGAAAACTGGAAGCAAGGACATGTGTATCGGGTTGCAGTACAAATAACAGCTGAGGTGAAAAGTCATGGGATAGAAAAACAGAGGGAAAAAGATGCTGAGATAATTTATAGTAATTGGGGAGATTGCTGAAGTGTAACGTTTACTTGACTGAAGTACTTAATGATGAAGACTGCTGAATTCATCTTTGCTTTGATCTTTAGAAAAAGATATATTGTATCTAGAAACTGAAAGGAAATCACAACTCTCCCCCCTGTCCCTGATACAAATTTTAGATAAGCTGAAATAAGTCTAGATCCTCTTGGCTTAGTGGGTGCCAGTAGAAGTAAGCCAATGCTGTGTTTTGTGGGTAGCTGAACACTTTCTTCTGCAAATGTGAGCGGCCTGGTGCAGCACAGCTGTTGCTTACAGACTTCATGGAAATAACCGATGGTGATGGCCCCAGGGTTGTGGAAATGGGAAAACACACTACTTGTCCTCTTCCTTTTCTTTGAAAGACAAGTACATTAGAATAAGTCAGGTGGACTGAAGTAGCTGAAAAAAAGATAGAGCTAATGCTGAAGTAATACATAGATAAGCACCAAGAGATAATAAGGTGGTAAAGAGACAATAAATTGTGTTGAGGCAGTCTGATTTCCCAGTTAATTTGATGTTTGCTAAGGCAGCAGCAGCAGATGCTATATCTGGGTTTTTATGAAGTTTCGGCACAGTACCACGTGAAATTCTTAATTAAAAAAAAAAAACCACAAAAAACCTATGGAATAACATTAAGATGAGATTGCTAACATAGATATGCAGCATTCTGGTGGGATGACCCCGTCCAGGAGCTGAGCACCCCCGCAGGTGCTTGCTGTTGGCTTGGGGGAGAGAATAGGAAGGGTAAAAGTGAGAAAACTTGTGGGTCGAGATAAAGACAGTTTAATAAGGAAGGAAAGCAGAAGAGAAACAAGTCATGCAAAGGGCAGTCACTTGCCACCTCCCGCGAGCAGACTGATGCCCAGCTGGTCTTGGTGTAATGGCTGTCTTGGGAGACAGAGCCACCCAGTTTTTCATTGCTGGGCATGACAGCATGTAATATGGAACATCCCGTTGTCCAGCTTAGGTCAGCTGTGCCGGCTCTGTCCCTTTCCAGCCTCTTACCCACCCCCAAACCCACTTGCTGGGGTAGGGACTGGATGCAGGAGAAAGAAAAAGCCTTCATCCTGTGCAAGTACTGTTCGGCAATAGCCAAAACACGGGTGTGCCATCAACACTTGGTCACAAATCCAAAGCACAGCACCTTGTGGGTTGCTGTGGGGAAAGCTGACCCCATCCCAGCCAGACTCAGTACACATTTATGAATAACACTTTGTATATACTCTTATGTTTCACTAGCAGTCATTGATCTTCACAGTACTGTTCTGTGGAGAGTGAGTAGTATTTCTCTAGTTCCCCATGGCCCAAACCAATATAATCTGTAATAGAATTAGGCATAGATTCAGGAATTGTTTTATCTAATTCCATAGTAACTATACTAAAGCAGCTCTTCTAGATGCCAGTTATCCTTACTGTATATTAGTAGTTTTTAAAAGCCACCTTTTCCCCAGAATTGCTAAAGATATTTTACAGGCTGCTACTTAGCCCTTTTAAAATATGTTTATGATTTTGTGTGAGTTCTTGGGGTGAGTTAAATGTAATTTTTCTTCTTGGGATAGTAGGTTGAAAGGATGGATTAGAGCACTGAACTGCGACTGTGAAATACACAATTCTTTTTCTGATGCTTTGTATGTAAGCAAGTAAGAGACTATTATTGACCCTTTTTTGCTCTGAAACTTTCTATGTAAATGTGATGTTCTCTTACGTGTTTCTTTGTCTTGTTATTTAAGTTATTTTCTTTGCCTGGGAAGAGGCTACTTTTGCTCTGTATGTATATACATAAAAAAACCTGGCACACTAGTTTGTAGTCACTGTAAAATAAGTAACACAGTATTATAAATACTTTAACCAACTTAATTCCTTAAAATAATACACTTGTGCAAATTTTTGTTGATTTTTTCAGAATTGGGTTTAAGACTGTGTAAACAGAGAAAGAGGCAAAGTTAAAGTTACAAAACTGCTTTTTGCTAAAATAAAAATTACATTTTAACTGCTACATCCTTCTTTATTGCTTTTCTTAAAGATTTTATAGGCTGGGTAAATACATTTGAACCCTGGTGACTAGCAGTGGCATAGAGGAGTCCTCATCTTTTTTGCAATGTGGTTTGTTAATCAGAAGCATTTTCTAGCAAGATGTTTAACAGTCTAATACATTTCACCTCACTGAGACTGAAGTGAAACTGGACCATATGGTATTTGCAGTATTTTTATGTAATTGGTATTAACTGTGTGAGTCTTTGTTCATAAATGTTAATTTTATTTATGCTGGAGATTTGGAATTTGGCATGTTGACAGGGACTAAAGGATAAAGCAGAGATTTGTATTCTTCTGGAACGGTTAGGGGGAATTATGGAAGTCTTCCACAGAGGTTAGGGAGGAAGTTGTCAAAGCTGTGAGAGCTTGGGGAGAGTGTTAAAAATTTAAAAAATCTAATTGTAACCTTCAGTGTGAAATAGATCTTCACCTTTTATGGGCAGAAAAGGTGATTATGAGCTCAAAGGAACAAAATTCAGTCTTTTCTGGTTAGTTTATTGTAACAGAATCTGATCAGAGACCATCAAATGGGGAATAAAGTTTCTTTGGCTTGGTGTTTCAAGCCTTATCTACATTTAAAAAAAAGTTTTAAATTTGTTTTAAAATTTTGAGTCTCACCAGAACAAAACACTAAATTTTTGTCCAGGATCTCCTTTTTGAAAGCTGTAGAGCCCTTTCACAGTGTAGGCCAGGGTTGATGTGCTGCACAGCATGTCACCTCTTTCCTGTTCTCGGACTCTTCCCTCCTTGGGTCTCAGGAGTATCAGTGGAAGAGGAGCTAGTGTAGTTTGAAGAGCCACTTTTGTTTTTTAGAGGCTCTTTCCCTTGGTTAGGGAGGGAGCCTTTGGGTTACATGGATCGCTCTAGGATCAGGAACCTGACCTGGGCCATGGTTTCTCCTAAGAACACTTTGGCTCTTTGCCTGCCATGTGCTGTGGGGAATGCCTGTGATATGGGCAAGATGAAGCTTAGCTGCTAAAATGATTCATCTGACTTTCAGCCTACTTGCGAGTTGCCCCAAGGAAAGACAACCTTGGGCCTATGTGTCTAAAAAACCAATACAGCCTGTGGGTAATGGAGCGCTGCTGCATCAGACTTCATAGATCCTTTTGATTACTGTGTTTTCTCTTGGCAAATGCTTTAAAATATTCAAAAAGTTACTTCATTAGAATTCAGTGGTAAGCAGTTTAACATTAGTTTTAGGTCAGGGAAGCTTATTTTAAAAATTCATGCTTTTATTTTAATCTGGGTTACTCTGTATAATACGTGGTACTGGTTTACAGCTTTTACAAGTGGTTGCCTGATAATCGATTCCGCTTGAGACATACCTCTTCCCTTGAGTCTTTTCTATGAAGGGAAGGCTGTGGCTTTAAGAGTTAAAATTAATGGTTGCAGTTTGACTAAGACTTTGATAGATACGCAGTGTGTTGTGCATCTGTTAATTGCTTCTGTTTATCTGTTCCAGTTCAGTAGTAAGTTAAGCTGCTTTGCCGGCACAGTTGGTTTCATTTGGAGGACCGTTTACTGAAACAGGCTTACTTGAGTTCACAAGTTATATATTGTAATTTATTATATTATTATTACTATGTTATTTATTATTACAACATTGTATAGCTAATTTAATAATAAATGTAGTGATTTTGTCCATGGTGAGCTGTCCAGTTGTGCTAATGACAGCTGTCTGACAGTTTGTCCTTAACCTGCATTTACATGAAAATGTGAACTGACTTTCTCTTGGCATTGGTGGTATTCATCTATACGGCTGTAGTAACTAATACACATAAGACATAAACAAGCTGACTCTTTCAGAGATTTTGGAAATAAGTGGAGGTAAGTATATTTTTTCTGTATACAAATTGAAGAGTAGTTATATTTGCTTAATTTCACACTTAAAATTAAAGTCTAGACCTTTGATTGTGAATGGGGTTTGGACTGGTCATTTAGACAACAGAACATAGGCTAATGCATTCTCATTAGTGAATGGTATCCTGAAATTTTCCTTTGGAATAGAAAGTAAGTGCTACAGTTGGCCTGGCAGTCAAAGAGTGCTTCAGTCTGTTGTTAGTTGAATTGCATAAATCAGAAATGGTTTATTAAGCTCAACTGTTTCTGTAGTTCAGCTCTGGTCATTTATCTGTATGCTGCCACATGACTGTTGGAAAGTTTAACTGGAAAGTCAACTAGCATGTGAGCTTGCTAGTTTGGATTGTACCTACTAATGAAATGGCACAGAGTGGAAATCAGTGGTCATACAGTGTTAACTAAGCTTTCATCTGTGAACATAAATAATTTAGACTGACAAGACTCAAGCACCTCTATCAGTGTGCTTTCCTTTAGACTGGAAAGGTGCAACTAGTAGTGGGAATTGGACTGAAGAACAGAAACAAGCTATGTGGGAAAGCTTACTTGCAGACTTAATTCCTCTGGCTTTAGCTGGTTTTCTGGCACTAGCTGTTTAACAAAACTTAATTGTTCAGACTTCATAAAAGTGATATGTTATTTTTAGATCTTACTGAACTATAATTTTCCTGTCCTTAATTCTTCAAGTTTCATTTTTGAAACTTCAGAGTTACTCCAGTTTCTTTAGTTACATAGAATCAATCTCTTAATGCTGCTTATATGTGCCAAGTGAAAGCATGTCCTTGAACCAGGCTACTTTAATGAAAAAATTATAGGTGTTGGTGGAAGTAGCCTTAGAGAGCAGTGATGGAGCTTGGGCTGAAGCTTAGGTCTGAGATGTCTAAAACCAGGCTGAATACCTAAGGTTAGTCTGGGCCAGATTCTTAAATTTGGCCATCTGCTGGCTACCTGTGTTGGAACAGCTGTACAGGCTGTGGTTGCTATCCTGTAACTCAACGTGGTAGGTCGGAAAAGGGAATCCAGTTTCAACCTGCAGCTTTCCCAAAGGCAGCCTGGGGTAGAGAGGGAGGGTGAGCAAGAGTCGGTGTCTCCAGCTATGTTGTGTGTGTTCTTTTTCCCTTTGCTTCGTCATCTTTGTTGGGTTTTACAAAGCCCTGTCTTTTACCAAACAAACAAACCCTGTATGTGTTTTGTGGGATTGGTATTTTTAGTGGTTGGTGAGATAAATACCTAGAGAGTATGCTGAAAATGTCTTTATTTCTATTGGGGAATAGGAATGCTTTTGGAGTTGGGGTTGTTTTGATTTTGTGGTGGGTTTTTTGTTTTGTTTTGTAGCCACATTTATTGGTGCTGTGCAAGCATGATTTCTTTGCCTTTTAATGTATAGTTCGTGCTCCAGAAATGGTGTATAATCAGTGGAATTCATCAAACCTTCTTTAGTTCTGTTTTCCTAGCTTCAGCAGCAAGTTATTAGTTTTAGCCTTTGCTCAGTCTGCTCTGATGGCTTGATGATCTTGTGTATTCATTCGAAGATTTCTCCATCCCTCTGCTTCACTTGTTTGTTTTGTTTGCCTGTACAGGAGCTAAAAAGTACTCTGGAAGCTCAAGAGAAGACAGTAGATACGATCACTCCTGCCTTCCTGTCTTCCTTCCATTATTTTGCCCTAGATAAAAGCAATAGTAGTAGTTTCACAGGGAGAGGAGGCAAATGGCTTCTGATCTTGTTTTTACGGACTCTGAATGGAGTCCCTCCTCTCAGACATACAACAGGTGGGACTTAGCTGCTTTTGAGTGTTAAAGTAGTGTGGTATCTACTGTCTCAGCTTGGTGTTAGATATGTAGTTAATGGAGAGAACTAGACCTCTGGGTGTGGTGAAAAGACTAACAAGAGCACTTAGTTTCTTCTTTTCCTGTCTCCTCTGACAGATAAGTGTTAATACTCAGAAACTGCTGATGCTTTTTTGATGTGACCCCGACAGTCCAGTACCTACTAGGGATGTAACAGCCATATTAGGTTTTCAAAGCAGGTGACTGTGATCATCAACTGTGAAGGACTACTACTGTAGTCTCTTCTCAAATGGGTATTTAATGAATGTGGGAATCTGGCAGCTGAACTGAGAGCATTTGATAATGTTCTGGAGGAACCGGAGTTCATGGTATCCTGCTGAGTTTCTGCCCTCTTCTGCAGCAAAATCAAGGTTTGTGTACAGCCTTCTGTATGGAACTAATCCTTTTGCAGAATTCAGACTTTTTAGTAAGCTGTAGAGGGTCCAAGGCTTCCGGGTGCTGTGGTTTCTTGGGCATTCTCTCCTTTCTAGTATTTCTAATCTCTCATACATGGCATTGGGAACTTCAAACTCTTGCTTGAGTTGATGTTTCTTTCATGGATATAGTGTAGCATGCGGGCAGATCCACAAATGAGGTGCTGATATTGGAAACCTATGCAGCTGCCAGTTTAAGGAAATAATTTTTTTAGCTGTTTTTCTTAAAAAATGAAAAACTTCCCTAACTTCTGACTTGCAGAAAATTTTCAGTATCTTGAAATCTCACTCCAAAACTTTTAATCTGCTTTAAAATATTTTAAAAAAAACAAACAAAATGCTTTAAAATCTTCTCAAATGCTTTGAGTATTTAAGTATAAAAAGCACAAGTTGAACTAACAACTTTGTGTTGTTACAAGTGCTTGAAATGTAAATTAAAGTATTTGACAGCTAAGCAGAAGTATATTGTATATCATTACTGAGTCTGTAGAAAGAAACTGCTATGCTACCTCAGCAGATCAGTCTTCACTTAAAGAAAATGAATATATATTTGTATTGAAACACTATTTAGGATGAAATGTTAACCTAGCCTTTATTCAAAGTCAGCAGGAATATAAAAGTTGAACAGAAATCCTTAGTTATAAAAGTTGTAATATTTTAATGAAAGCACATCCAATGTTCAGAGAAAGTTGAATCTAAAACTTTGAAAAAGTCTTCGGTGGTGGGTTAGCTTTTTTTAATTTGAACATACTCATTTTACTTAAAAAAAAAGTAGATGGAAAGCACTAGTAAAGAAGGCAAGACAAAAAAGAACCCTTAATCACTAATAGTTAAATAATGAGTAGCGGACTGTAAAAGTGAAGGCAAAGGCCTTGCTGTAGGTTTAATATCAGGGTGGGAATGCTGTATGGATAATTTTATTAGAAACTTTTCTGTCCCTAGCAGTGTAGGTTCTGTTTTGTCATTAGTTGAACAGTGAGGTCCCACTTCCCTGCCTTGGAGCTCAGAGTTTGTTGCTGGCCAGCAGGATGGCTGTTCTGAGGTGGACCCACAGCTTTTTCTTTATTCTTAAGTCTTGAATGCTTTTCCTATTTATATCCTGTCTCTGGTACAGTATTTAACCAGTAGTTGCACTGATGTCTGTAGGACTACTCAAGACAGTAAAATTACAAATAAAATATGTATGTGAAGCTTTTTCTTTATGCCAGTGATCCTCGCATCTTCTGACCAGACTCTTCTGCAGTATTCCTACAGTTGATTCAGTGACTTAAAGGTGAAAATTCACGACTCCTCAGAGTTAAAAATGGATGCTAATTTCATATAATTTAACAAGATGGCATAAAGCTGTATTTGCAATGCATTGCTTCAAGTACAAAAGCAGTGGGCCTTCTATTAGTAATTCATAACAAAAACTGTACTCCTAGTATATTATAATGCCACGCTAGTGTTATACTTCCATGTCATTACATTCTGCCTTGAAGTCTGCTGCTACTGTTGGGCTTCAGTGCACCATAATTAATCAACTCTCTGACACAACACCCCCTGTTTTTGAAAATTAAGCTAAATACAATCCTTGATGCCTAGTGCAGCGTAGTCTGCACTAGGGCATACTGCATTCTTTCTTCCATTTGAATTCATGCAAAGGTAAGTGGGTCATTGTTTTATACATATGTATTACTGAGTAACTGCTTGGGGGCTGCAGTGTAAATCAAGGAGAGATTATTCACAAGTTTCACTTTCACTTTAACCATGGGAGAGACTTCAAATTTTCTTGAACTGAAACTGATGGATTTAAACTGGCTTTAGCCTACGGTGCTTAAGACAAAAGCCTGATTCTGGGAATGTATATTGACCCAGCTGGAGTGATAATAAAATCAAGAAAGAATGCTGTATATTTTGAAAAAAAATGTAACAAATAAAGCAAAAATAAAGCCAACCTATTAAAAACCCTATACCTGACTATAGGCTAAACCTGCAAAAGTGGTGTTACAGCTTACTAGAATGCTGTTTCTGGAAAGATCTTTAGAACTTAGACTTACTTGTGTATGATAAATTATAGTCAGAAAATACCCAACTTAAAGACTCAGGTTTTATTTTTTGTAATTAGTAGGATGTTCCTCATTTTGATGAATGTAGTTGTGTGGGCATTGCTGCGACGAAGAGCAGCCACGGAGCAACTGTTAGGACACAGTATGCTTTTTCTTCAAAAGCTGGAGGATATCTAATCATTGCTCATTCTAGTGAATAGCCATCATCTCCTCCTGTGCATGCGCTGTTTCACAAACAGAAAACTGACCTTATTCTAAAAGCTGAAGCAACTCTGTGGAGGCTCAGATAAATTGCATGCAGCTAAGCAGCTGATACTCTGACTGCGTGCCTCAAACCAAAAAGATACACTGAAGTTACGGTGAAGCAAGCCTTCAAGTTAGCAGGCTTGGAACAGAACTTCCTTTCCTTTGCTGCACTGAGCATGCAAAGGGACCCCAAAGGGCTCTGTACCTAAAACATAGCTGTACATTAGAGCAAGGCAACTCCTTAAAAACAGACAGTTTAGAACTGCTGGGGTGAGACAGGTTAGAGATGTGCCCTTGCTCGTGGGACGAGAGGAGGTGGGTCTCTTCTGCCAGTCCTGCTTTCCAGTCTAGCAGCTTTTGTTGTCTGCCTTGCACAAACCCAGGGACTGTGTCCGTGAAGAGCCCCTGTGCCCCTTCCCAGACTCCCGCAGGCTGTGCGTCAACATTTCCTCATTGTCTGGACTGTTACTCATCCCTTTTGCTTATTATTGCCTAGAAAATAACTAAACTTGCTCTCACTCTTGGGAAGAAGCAGTCATCGCCTTGGTTCCTGAGGGTTTTTCCAGCCCAGAAGGTTTATGGTGAGCTAGTCAGAGTCTTTCCTGCTGTCCAGCCACAGTCTTCCTAAAGAACTACTATATACAATGACTTGTGAACAAACAAGTGTCTATCCTCTATTGTAGGTGAACTGGTATCTAACTTAATTGAAGGGTTGAACTCTGAAATCATTACTGTGCTTCACAGAAAACAATAATGTAATGTCTTGTTTCCTCTGTCTAATTTTGACAGGATGTGTGTATTTGTAATTGAAGATGTGAAAATGCAAGTAAGTAAAACAGGTCCAAATATTTGTTGGAAGAACAATAATAGAATTGCTGATACCAATAGAATTTAATGATCCACTGGTTGATGATACCTAAATGAGCAAGAAGAAAGGGAAACCCTAATCCTTCCTGCATATTTCCCCAAGCCTGTGTTACAGTTTGGGAACTAATCCATCAATGCATGTTACCTATGCAAAGAAGGTGAAAACTCTGCTGTTCAGCTGATTATAATGGGACTGTCTTAAAAAGTATCACCTTGATTGTGCTGGTTGCTTTGTACTTGAGTCTTTCAAACTGCAAATCTCAGTGATTGTGTGCCTAGCAGTGCTTTTAATGCTTTCTGGTTTGCTTGAACATAATTTATAGCGCTTGTATTATGTCTTCGCTCACAAGTTTTGCAGGCGGTTGTACTGGTTATTGTCACAAAAGACGTTTGCTGTCTTTCTAGAGAAAAGCAGAATACTGACTGTTCATTACAAGTAAAACATGGATTTTTTTTAAATTATTTTAATTTACCTGGACTCTTTAGAAATTAGTTATGGTGGGGAGTTCCCCCACCTGTGAAACGCTGCAAAATACCAAAAAGTATGTCAAGTCAGGTCTGATCTTCCATCTGAATTACTTGTGCAAGAGTCTTAACATCTTAAACTTTCAAATATTTGTAGTTAAAGTTTTACAGGTATCTCCAGTAACTAGTTAAGCTTAATGCTATTGGCCATATCAGTCTTCTGGTTTGTGTAGGGTGGCTCCAGAGAATTATCACTGTTCCAACTAGGTCCGCAGCAAAGCATTGTTATTTTGCTGGATCCCTTTTATTTGCTTGCTGACTGTTTTATGTTTTATCCATACTGTGCTGGATAAAACTCTATTTTAAAAGTGAAAGTCCAAGATAATCTCAGCTGCAGCTTTTCCAAATGGCAATGTGGTGATGAACGCTGCACTTTCCTTCCAGGTAGCTAGTGAGCATCTTGAAAGCTAGTCCTAGGAGGGATGATGACCTTTGGCTGGTCTTTCCAGGTGCTGCCGAAATGTTTAAGTACTTAGTAGGTTTGAAGACCTTGTGACATGAAACATCAGCCGGCTGTTGCCATTCTTTTTTGTCCCTTTGTTTTCACTCCTTACCCTCTGTTACGTGTGCAGCATGTACTTTTTAAAAGCTCACTTTAGTAGAAAAGTCATACTGATAAAAGCTAGTATTTTGAGGTCTTATTTCGAGCTAATATCAAGTCTTTGGTATTTGATGATTTTTTTGACAGGATAAGAGATTTTTATTTATAGGAGAGAGGATGAGATTATGTGAAATTAGGAAGAATGTCAGGAAAAAAGGAGTTAAGCTCTAGGAAGATAAAAGTATATAATATGTGTCTTGGGAGTGAGAAGGAAGTGAAGGTGGGTAGTGAAAGAAATTATTTTTAAACTGTTTTTATTTCCACGAGTGGATTTTTTTGTTTATTTTCTAGCACTGGGAAGTCTAAAATTTGATCTGCTGTAACAGACATCTGTTTTTTTCCTTCCTTCTAACAGGTCGTGACAATGCATGTGAGAAGACTTCCTATATGTTTCTGCGGAAAGAACTTCCTGTGCGACTAGCTAACACAATGAGAGAAGTCAATTTGTTGCCTGATAACTTACTTAACAGGCCTTCAGTTGGGCTAGTACAGAGTTGGTAAGTTTAAAAATATTGGATTGAAAAATAAGTGTAAAACACTATATTTGTTGCTTTACTTGCAACTCAGCTTGAATTGTCTTGAAGTGAAGTCTGTTTTCTCCCTTGAATTGTTTATAATGCATGTTTCTTGTCAAATGAAGTTTCATTTTCTTCTGTCTCATATTAAGTAAATACTCTAATATGGATCTTGGAGATAAGAATTTGTAAGTTAGTCTTCTAAGTTAGTAAAAGCATACTGTTGTCTCCCAGATAATTAGAATCAGTCAATAACTTCTAAGAGCAAGCTTTTAAAATATTCCTTACTGTATTGCACACATGAGTTCTTGAAATAGCTGTTCTTTTACCGTATTCTTCCTTTGTCAAAAAAATGGAAAGAAAATTTAAACCATCTGTTCTTTTTATTCCTATATCTTTAAAATCATAACCTGGTATTCAGTGGAAGTTACAGAACAGGTCAGAAATCTGGTGTTGTCCAGTAAGTAACATTCTCCATTGTAATAACTAGTGTAAATCCGAAGTGCTTCAAAGTCCTGTCATCTTTTCCACATTAATTATTTCTAGCCTACTTATGTGTTTAGTGAGATTTGGAGATTACTGCCTTGTATGTATTGAGCTCTAAAAAATTGTTGTTCGTGGGGTATTTATTGTCTCTCTATCTGCAAATACTTGACACAAAGGATTGATGTAAAAATATCTTTGCAGTATACAACAGACTTCCCTTTGTGAGTAACAGCTTGTCTAACTAAACAGCGACTAACGTTGTAGGCTTCTGTTAAGTTCAGTCATAGCCCTTGAGCCAAGAAAATTCCACGTTGACTGTACACTGACTGCTGGGTTTGGTCTCGTATTTGTCAAGCTTCAGACTTAGAAAATATAAATTAGGGTGTGTGATGCTGCGTACTTTGGTTTAAATATGTTTGTTTATGAAAGGTAACACTAGCTGTCTTGATGACCATTTCAAACATAGTGATTAAGTGCTTCAAATAAATGTAAATGCCGTGGAGCCACCCAGTAACAATCACTTTGTGGTTAAGTCGCAGCTTGTAAGGTTTAAAGGCTTATATCATCTGTCTGATGTTACTGGAAGCTGTTACGCCAAATATGAAAGTGGATAATATGCAAGCCTTTTAGGCTTTTCTGATCTAGAGGACTTGTGAAGCTGTCTTTAGTGAAAAGTGGACAGATAGGTGAATGAAGTGCCTCTACAGCATAATTCTTTTAGTCCAAATATATGTTCTGTGGCATATGCTTCTGCCCTGCAAATAGTGTTGAGCAACATCTGGATCACTTCTGGCAAAGGAACTGAATGGGTGTTTAGAGTGGATGCCCACTTCAGAATTTTTTCTTAGAGGTTTGAGGACTCATGGGATGACTTTTATGACTGCAATAGATACTACTGATTTGAGAGGGGGAAAAAAAAAATCACTCTCAAGCATCTTAGAATATATAGTGACTGTAAGACACTTGTCCGAGTCATGTATTTTATATGATAATGTGATTTGCACTATCACACCTATAGACTGATAGTTTTCTGTTAAATGTGCCAAAATATCAGACTGTACTGTGATGAAGTTCAAGTGGACATCCAACCCAGAGATGGAAGTGTGAAATCAAAACGTTTGTTGTAGTGTTCTTCTAACTTTGATCCTCAGTTAACTAACAGTTTTTGTGGCAAGGAGTATCTTCACTGCAACTATGCAAGAATATTTTTGTGATCTTAAGTCAAAAGTAACAAAAGTAACTGTAGCGTGTTGTTTTTCTGATTATAGATATGGACTTTGAAAAGTTTATTTCTTATATTTCTGTTTAGAGGTTTTTATTGCTTGTTTAAACATTTGCCTGTAGATCATAAGTCCTAGTGATATACTGGTGCTAAACCTTGGGCAAAATTTACTGTATCAGTAAAAGACCAAAACAGAACAGTTTTATTAACTTCAGTGGGAATGACCTTGAGTATTATGCAGCTATGCTGATAGCAGATTTTGAAGCATAGTTATAAATCTGAAGTTTAGGCATATCTAGAAAGAGATTCCTGAATTTTATGCAGTAGAATAAATAAATGTAAATTTAGCTATTCAGCTGTTTTGTAAACTTGTAAAATGAAGAAACCTCTTCTTGATGCACTTGTTTGATACCTCCATAAGGAATTTTTTTCAGATCAAATTTCATGATCCTTTATTTTTACTATGCCATAGGTTGAGGAAACTTGACAATTTATTAACATGCAAACAAAAAAACTGATGTACATTTGCCACAAGTGAGCAAAGAAGTAATTCAATGCATTATTCACCTTAATCTGTTTATTTGCTAATTGTCAGTAATTTATGTAGCCACCAGCATAATGATTTTACGCTACCACTGTGCACTAGAAGCCTATGTTTTTATGTGCTTTTGGTGAGACTCCAGATTAGCTGGAGCTTTAAAATTTGAGTTCCCAGTCTATTCCTTAATGTCAGCATGCCAAAATATACAAAAAGCTCCTAATCTTTAAAGTAGGTTTTATTAAACTTTTAAATTAGATTAAGGTGGCTCTGTAAACAGCTGGAACTTAAGTTTGGTGGAGTAAGAAAACAAATTAACCCTGCCTACTGTATAGCATGGATCCTTTCCCGTCAGCCCTCTGTCCAGCCAGGCAGTGACGTTCTGTATTGCACAAATTTCCTAGTCCCTTAAGGTCCCTGGGAAAGCAACCTCATCTTGTCACTTCTGAGAATATGTTCCCTGCTGCAGGCAAGTGCTGTTCTCTTCTCGGTTCTCTAATCCATCTTTATGGTCATGCTGTAGGCATTTTGCTTGCCGTACCACGCTCCTTGACTGCACTGTACTGCCTAACAGATTTTACAACTGATTGCTTGATTGCTCTCAGGAAAGGTGCATTTTTTTTTCTCCTTCTCCATGTTCCTTAGTCTGATGTGTGCAATGAGGATAGGCAAGACAGCTGTCCTTCCTTTGTGCTACTCAGCTGTGCTTTTCTGAATAGAGCTGGCGTTACCCACAGAGTCAACTATGAACAAAAAAAGTGTTGCATTTCAGTCTGTGCAGGTAAAACATTACCTCTGTTCCAGTTCGAGTTTGTAACTTAGTTTATGCGTATGTTTTGCATGGAGTAGCAAGGGAAAGAATAAATTGAATCAAAACAACAACACAGTTAATATGTTCTGGCTGTGAACACCAGTGATTCCAAATAACAGACAGATCAACAGCCAGTGTGCTAAGGATCAGCAACTTACTTTCAGTTTTTCAAAATTAATGGGCAACTTCCTAGTTCCAAAGAAGTGGGCCTTTTTTAGGCCAGCTTTAAGAGGGCATTCTAGCTAAAGTGCACTGCAGGTAGGATATTGAATGCATGGCAGAATTACATAATAAAGGATATCATCACTAATTTGATGTGATATGGGAAAATGGTTACAATAAAACCTTGTAATGGATGAGGTCAGAGGTTGTAAAGTATCTAAAGGGAGTGTGAGGTTTACACAATATGCTACTCAGTCATATCTAAAATTCACATTTTGATTAACCCTCACCAAATTTGTCATCTTCAGTACTTTTGTCTGGAAAAGGCTATAAATTTCCATTTATTTCCTTGGAAAGAGCCATTAGAGAAATCAGTACAGTTTGGGGATTAATAATTGTTTTTGTCTATTTTTTGCGTTCAGACTATGCTAACAAGATTGTGTTACCATGGAGATATGTTTTATCTTTTCAGTGCTTTAGTGTTAGTGAGATTCTAAGGGAAAATCTTAGTGAAATACACACAGGGAAAAAGCAAATCTTAGTGAAATACACATAGGGAAAAAGCAAAGGTATTTTTGCATGAATTAAAAAAAAAAAAAGAAAATCTGGAGTTGACATTATGGGCATTTACAGTGGTTTCATGTATGAAATATGCCATTCCAGAATTATTACATTTGACAGACTAACAAGAATTCAATCTACCTGGCAGTAATTAACAAAGGAACAAGGCTAAAGGGGGCTTGAAACCAAAGAGTCTGCCCAATGAATTGTACTCTATTGTGACAAAAAAGTAAACACAGGAAAGACAACAGATTTGAAGGGCATAGGCTTTGATTTCTGCTTTTGATGACTCACCAAAGATAGCAAAATATAATTGACATTTTCTTTTTTTCATCTGTGGGTTTTTTTTTTGTAGATTTGTGTCCTGTATAGTTGCATTCATTTACTAATAGAATAGCAAGTCATCCATTATTCTGGTACTTTTCTCCTTTATTCTAGCTGGCTGGTAATTGTGTGTGAAGTGTGTTTGAAACACCACAAGGTCTTGCTTTTCAGTGCTTAATAAATCCTGTAGTTACCACTATCATTTATCCATATCTGCACTCACAGTTCAAATGAAAAGAAAATTCAAGGAAATAGATGAATTTTATGAAAGGACAATGACCTTTTTTACACACAGTAGCTATTACAGGAGTGAACTGCATTGCTGACTGCTCACTGTTAGGCAGATTGTAATGGTGGTGGTGGTGAAGACAATGTTGCGAATTATTTATTACAGCTAACCAGAGTTAAAAATTTCCTTTTAAACAACCTTTTACTTAATTTCTTTAATTTTGAGCTGTTTGGGAGGGAGCGGGGCAGGGATGAATTTTGTGTAAAAGCTGGAAATTACAACTGGATAAAAGAAAAATGTACACCATTTGCATCTCTGAGTTTATTTAGAGACTTGGGATAATATACAGGGTATTACAACATCCCAGGTTGGGTGACGTATAGTGGTAGGCATTGGACAGTGGGTTAGATTTGTTTGTAAGATTACTTTTTTCTAGCTTTATTTAGTCAAGGGATTGGAAGAAGTAGTAAAAGTGAGGGAAGAAATTTGAGTAGTAGAACTCTAGTAGAACTGTTGATCCTTCAACACAGGGGTAGCAATGTTTGATTATTCCAGCGTACGAATCTCAATACAGCATAGCAGTAATGGTAGACAGCAAATCAAACTCACACAGCACAAAAATCAGGTATCGGCTTCCTTCAGTACCAGAAATACTCACTGCTGTTTTAGCCTCAGCACCAGCACAGGGTTGCTGATGTTTGTTTGAGATTTCTGGTAGGAGGTCTGTAGTAAAAAGCACCTGCTGTGTTGCTTCTCAAGTGTGGTGGTTGTCCTGGATCTTCAGAAACAGGAGTTGCATAATATCATATGATGACAAGTGGGGGTGAGCAGCTTTCTAATAACCTCTTCTGACTGACTTTGCCACAAGAGAAGCTGTCACTTCTTTCATGACACAGATTTACTGAAGCATCTTTCATATGGGAAGAAGCTGAGAATCTCCTTAGAGATACACAGCAAGCTGTCTGGACTGTTCAGCCTGAAGAAAAGGCTTGAGTGGGTGGGGGTACAATATGAGGAGATGTGGGAGTGTGTGAAGGTGCATACTCTTCTGGAGTACTGTGGTGGGACCAGCTTGGTGCAGTCTTGCTAGCATGGCTTTTGGGGAGTGTTCCCTGGAGCTTTATTTTGGAAGGAATTTTGGATTGCTCTGAGGAATGTGAGAGCAGACTAACATCTGTACAAAGTGGATGACCAGGAAATCGAGATCCAGGGATGAACTAAGTTACGTGAAATTACAGACCTGCTTGATTTATATAGCAGTTCTCCTGAATTGTGGACTGTAGGGTCATAACCAATACTTTTAAACTCAATATATTTGCTTGCTTTCTGTTTGTTGCAGAATCCCACTTTATTTTAGCCTTTGCAGATAACTGTGTACTATGCTTCCATTGTTTCAGATGAGGTTGTAGTCTTAAGATTAAAAAAAATTCAAAAGTAATCTAGGTTTAAGTATTTTAATTCCTCCTTTATAATTTTTGCTTATTTCAGGTACATGCAGAGTTTCCTTGAGCTTTTAGAATATGAAAATAAAAGTCCTGAGGATCCGCATGTTCTGGATGAGTGAGTAATTTGTTCTCTTGTGATGGTTCATTTTAAAATCATCTGTCTCAAAAAACCAAGTGTTTTTGTACTATAGGATAAGAGTGATCTTATTTGTAAGGTAGAATTTGTGCTGCAAAGGCCAAAATTGTAAGCTGGAGCAGAATATAGGTATCCAAGTGCTTTTGAACAATATATTCTGCATTTATACAGTCTGATAGTTTAAGAAATGGCCTGAAATGCTTCCTCCAAGGCTATATCGAGAAGACAACATGCCTGTGAGAATATACTTGTGTATCAAACACTTGTGATTAAAATGTCATTTTAGTATACATTGAGCTTAGTACTGTGTTGTATATAATGTGTATTAATTTATTTTATTAATTTACTAATTTATTAAATAATTAATACTTTGAATATTTTGAAAACTTTCACTGTGTCAGTCATTGTTTTTATCTAAAGCTTTTTTAATGGACTTCAATTATTGGTGTTCACCTACCTAATTGAATATTATTACTTATGTTTTGAAAAGAAAGGAAAGCTTAGCCAATGTTCTTTATCAACAAAATCATGTTAACATTGTCATTACAATGTTTCCTTGAAATCTGTATGCATGAAACAGGAAAAAAACCCCCACATGTAAGTGAGAACAACAGGTTCAACACATGTATCAGACTTAAAACCAAACCAAAACACCCCCCAACACTAAGGTCTGTGGTTATCCTGTACTGTATAGCAGTCAACTTTGTTTCAGGAGACTCCTCCTTGCAGGTTTTTTGTTCCATTGATTGGTTTTCTTAGGGTAGCTTGTCTTTTAAACTTGAATTTCTTTTTAAGCTCTGGAAATCTTGCCTGAGCAAGTACTGCTTTATAGGAAGTGTTTCATAAAACATCTTGCAGTCCAACAAATGCTCTGTTTGTGCAAGATGTGGCCTGTGCAAAAATGGTGTTTTGTCTTCAGTTAGTTTCAGATACATTAACTGCTATGTCAGGTTAAATAAGGGGTTTATTAGGTAATGCCTTTTAGATGTTATGCTCTTTTGGTTTTGAGCATGTTATCTGAGGTCTTTACACTTTATTTTTTAAGTATCGAGCAGTACGTGGCAGGATAAACTGAAGTGCATGACTACCAAATTCCCTGTGTGGCAGAACTTGTAGAAGAAGCCGTAAGGGTTACAGACTGACTGAGTGAATTGTAGTGCTATTGAAAGTAACTATTTTCTCAGTGCGAGTCCTAAGCTGGAATGCTGTATTCAGTTCTGGGTACTACCTATTAAGAAATTAAAACACACATGGACAGTATTGATGTGAAAGGAAAGAATTAGAGACTTGGATAGTTCTACCTCTGAATAATGTTGAAGGCGTTTGTTTAGACTGGCAAACAAGAGATTGAAGTGTGAGACACTGGAAGTCTGAGTGTGCCAAAAAAAAAAGTCACTGTAATAAAGGATGGTTGGTTCCTTTAAGTGAAGAAGTGGAGAATTTTAAAACGGCTGATTTTTTTATTGAAGTTGAGACTGTACACATGGCAAAAAGTACAAATTCTAATATTAGTGAGAACAGACTGAAAAAGACCATTTCAGAAGGCTGTACAGCATCCCATTTTAAAAGCTTTTAAGAATAGATTAGATAGCTTTCAGTGTTGTTCTAGGCATGCTTATTCTGTAGTGGATAAATTAGATGAGCTTTTTGACTACCTCTAGCTGTTACATTTTGTGATTCTGTATTTACAGCCCATTTGTTGCTGGGACAAGAATTTCTGTTTGTGACTAGTTTAGCAGTAAGTTTTCCTACTGCTTGACTTATAAGAACATTTTGAGTGGGATTAAGTTACCAAAACTTAGGTGTCTGTTGCCTTTTGAGATGGTGTGAGCTGTCCTAGACGTGTAAGCAAGCCTGGCAAGTGTTAACACAGGTCCTATTAAGCCTATAATGTCGGGGATGTGCAGGTGGAGACAAGGTGGTTGTATAGTTTCTGGTACTATCTTATATGTTCTGTATTTAGGTAACTGAATTTCAGCTTTTTATGAACTTCAGAGGTTCATGGTAGATCACTATATATATTTTTTAAAAGATTGATGAACAGTTCTCTTGGAGATCTGTTTTTAGAGTCTGTTCATAATTATCAAATGAATTATCTGATTCTGCCATATATCTAACACACATTCTTGATATTGTTTCATGACAATTGGAAATATTGTTTGAGATGCTCTATATTAGTAGGATATACCAGATATTTGATGATGAACCAAATATTTACTCATTCAGTATAACTGTTAAAAAAATCTTTGAAATCTTGTAATTATTGTGTTATATGTAATGAAGTACATATAATAAGGATGTTGGGAATTTTTTTGCTACCTGCTGAGGTGAAGTCCAGCTAAGGACTTTGACAGTATGAGTCATCTTTTATACTGAGTTTGGCCTGTGAAAAGAGATGAAAGATGTGTTATATGATTAAAGAGCAAATGTATTCTTCTTGACAGCATTGGATAGGCTACCTAAGATGAGAAAGTCAGATTTACTTTCCTGCACTTTGCATGTCCTCTGTTCTTGGCTTTCTGAAGGCTATGCCATTTAACTGGATATTGAGCTGTAATTAGCTATTATTTTAATATTCTTTGCAAACTATGTCTTTCAAAAATACTCTTTAACTATATCATATTTGTCTTCTAATAGCCCACAGATAAGTCTAACAAACTTCTCAATCCCTGTACCAGTATTCCATGTTGCTGCTGTCTAGTCCTATCCTACTTTTATGCATTGTGGTCACAGGAGAAATATTGGGAACTCTAGTAGTTAGTGAACTACTTTTCAGTGGGAAGAAATCCCATATCTGAGTTCATTTATGTTTACATGAGTTTTCTATTCTTCTGTAATTGCATGTATAATTTAATATATAATTTGAGCCATTATCTGGGACACTGTGGGTAGTGCCTTTAGGGATGCATGAATAGGAATAGTACTTTTCTTCAACCAGATTGGTTTGCTCAGAGAGGGACATGTGGAAGTTCCCTCTATAAGGTATGCCCAGTCCTTTGAAGGAGAGCCCCTCTTGTCCTAGAAGTATCTGTGGTGTATCTCTTTGAGTACCTTGCATGTAGTAGCATATGAAGAGGGGTTGGAGCATGCTTCATCTTGGTTCCTCTCAGCTGTCTTGTTCGTGCATTGAGTGTGCTGTAGAAGCATGCATATTAATATTACATATTATATACTTGGTCTTACAGGAGACCCAGTCTTGCATCCTTTGGTCATTGTAGTGCCCATCCTTATTAGTGCTCTGTGTGGTATCAGGTGACTTACATGTTTCATGATGGCCCCCATCTCTTCTTCCTTTAGCTTAATTAGTATCACAAAATGTGAGACTTGCCTGGATGGAGAAGTACTTCTACCCCAGTACCACCCCACCAGCTTTTGTTTGGAGCTGAATGTGGTGTCCACCTCAAGCACCCAAAACCCATGAAGACTTACAGAGCAGCTGATTTTTGGAAATTGAATGACTGCCTTGGTGGTCTTTTTGTCAGCTGAGGCAGACTTCAGTTTCTGTTATGGCTAATCAAGGTAACTAGTGCATGAGAGAAGGGGAGCTAAACTGATCTTTCAAAGAGGTTCAGTATCCACAGATGTGCTGTATCACTGTTGGCAGTAGTTCTTCAATTAATGCTTTTTAAAATGTTGGAATGATTTGATCAGTTGAACATAAAACTGTCCCCTGACTATTTGTGTTGTATCTCTGCTTGTCTGGGGAGCCTGCTCTGGTATTCTCAGAATTTGGGCTCTCTTTCTGAGTAAACCATTTTATGTATTAGTGTTACAGGATTATAGATGTTATCCATGTACTAGCACAGCTGTCTATGAAGCCATGCAGTGAAGTGAATTGGGAAATTGATCTAGTGAAAAAATAGCCCACTTTCAGCCCTGTGGTCCCTAAACTGTTACACTGCATGGCCTACAAAGACAGCAGTGCCTACACAATAGAGAGGGTGAGTGGTTGGGAGTAAGTGCAGAGACTAAACTAAAGCTGATGTTTTTCAGAATGGGCCAATTTATCTCTGCTCTTAGTGTATGAATTTGAGGACTGATGTATGTTCATGAGTGTTACCTTCTTATGAATGTTGGACAAAATCCTTTAAAGGGATTTTTTGTCTCAGCATTTCCATGATGAAGAGGTTCAGAGTTGCTTCAGTTCCTTTATTATGTTCTGTTGGTTAGTAGGCCTTATGAAGACTTAATACATCGCCACATTACTGTCTGTCAGTAGTATAGGCATACGCCAAAAGGTCAGGTTACTTTTGCATTTTTGATAACACAAATATCTTTCCTCAAGCTGCAGAGTGGTTGGGTGGAAGTCTTTCCATAGCTCTGTCAAACAGTATGATAGCAGGAGCGTTAAGATAAGGTGTCCACGCTTAGTAGAAGGTGTAAGCTGGCAGAAGTGTTGGAAGTTTCCCATGGTGTCAATATGCATCCGGATAAACACACAGAGGCAGAAGTTGTTTTTCAAAGATTGAAGGGTTTGTAAAATGTGCTGTTCATGTGTACTTTCAAAGAACACTTATTCCACCTGCTATACCTGTGAGTTTCTTTGCTGATTTTTCTTTGTGGTGCTCTTTTGGGAGGGTATGTGGGGGAGTGTCCTGGAACTGAGAGTAACTGCAGTAGTAAGTTGCCGTGTCTAGAGATAACACGCACACAAGAAGCTTGGTGAACAAGAACTTCTTTCTGCAGATTAAAATAGTGATTGTTAGCAATTTGAAATAAGTAAATATTGTATTTTATTAAGAAGATGCCACTTTGTTGTTTGCAAGTAATGTGAAATGCTACTTCAGTTAGTTTTGCACTTCAACAGCAGCTACACATTCTAGTAGAGAAATCTTTCAGAGTGTGAACTTGCACCTGTCTTTCTGGTGATTCTTAGCTACCAGCTAGCACCTCTTTAAAAAAGAGCAGCCAATCAAAAAACCCCCACTGCATGTCTGTTCCATTTAAAAGGATTTTTTAGCTTCAGTCTACTCGTCACTTTCTTGTCTTTAATCTTTCAGATAGTATTATCCATAAAAGAGACATAGTGAAAACACCCTTTGTCTCTATATTTACCTTCTTATGACTTCTTTTCTTGCACTGTGATGATAGATCAAAACAGAATAATATATACAGTCATTAGGGAGTTAAATAACTTGTGTTGTGACATTCATTAATTGCTTTGCATAAGCCTATAGGCTTAATTTAACAGCAATGGTAAGACCTTAAATAGTCTTTTGTTAATACACAGAAGCTTGCTTGACTAAAATAGTTTCATATTAATAATTTTTATCATCTGTCAAACCAACTGTGTTGTCCGAAAAGCGGATTCATTATTGGCTCATTGCACACCAGGTAATCATACACTCAGGAGAGACATTATTTATTTCATATTTGTGCAAAGATGGGTGCTAGGTGGTAGTTCCACAAAGCTGGCACACCCTGCAGTTAAGCAAGCAAGCAATTTATGCAGTTTTAGATTCACCTACTTAGTTTCCAAAGTCCTTCTGCCAAGTCGTTATTGGTAGTCGCTTATCTGCCACCTTTCTACTGGGCTAAGGTTTTCTCCACTTCAAATTAAAAGTGCAGTGTTGTTTTATTCCACAGCGCATGCTCAAGGGGAGGGGGGAGGATGTGTAAGTTGTTTAGGTCTTGAATTGAGTTGGTGGTCACCATCTCCCCTGCTGCCTTTACTTTTCTCCTAGTTCATGTTTCTTTGGCAATCAGCCGGTGCCTTCTGGAGCAGGATGCTTCCTTTTGATCAGGCTTTAGTTCCTTTTTCAAGGGTATAGTTGGCAAAGCCTGCATCATTCATACAAAGTAAAGGGGCCTACAGAGTGAAACTATTGAGTAATGGTCCTCCTTAAAGGACAATGCATCATGCTTAACCCTAAATTAAGCAGTATCACCACAGTTACGCCATAACTCAAACATATGACTACAACTGCATTATTTATTCATTGTGGTTTTGAAAATATGATACACTGAATTTTGAAAAAACAATCATTGGTAAATAAAATTTTCAGAGCTATTCTGGAGTATTTCCCACCTGCCCCCCAAATAATCCTATAAGCATATTAAAAATTCCTTGATACAGTCTCCCACAGTTAGAGTACCGTAAAAGCTTTGTGTCTTTCAGGGGTGTGTGGGGTGGTAAGATTAAGGAAATGTGTTTTGATTTCTGCCCTGCTGCTTTGAAATGTGTCTATACATTTTATGTGTTTGGTCCTTTAAAAGTATCTGCTTGACTCAGTTATCTTTGAAGATGGAGCGGGAGGTTTGTTGTATCACTGCAGTAATGAAGAATTCCTTTATTGTGTGTATTTGCACACGAAGCTTCAGCTATGGTTTGCTGGTCTGTAGCAGATAAACCTCCTAGCCCTTTGTTTGCCCTTTGGCATGCTCTGTGCATTTAAGCACTTTGGTAGTGGGATGTCAGTGAACAGTTTGCCCTTGTGGAGCACGTAGGCATCATGTATATATTGTGGATAGTGGAGGTATTTAAAAACAAATAGCAAGGCTGTCAGCAAACAGCAGTTAGTAGAGAGTGTTGTCAGTTATCTTTCAGATGTGATTGTAAGCGTTGCTTCTCAGCTCTGTTTTTAGCTAGTGTCTTGTTGCTCTGAAACAGAGAAGCAGCATGAGTACAGCCAGGCACTAGTCTTGTCTCAAACTAACATCAGATCTCAGTGGCTACAGCTCACACAGAATCAAGACTTAATAAACATAAAAAGAGTCTACAAACCTTTTAAGCATTAAAACATTTTAAGCTGTCCAGTCAGCAAGGTTGGTAAGTAAGAGAACAGTCATTCTGTACTGTGATAATATTTAGAGTGGGGAATTAGGCAGCTAAAACTTCCCCTTTTCTATGCAACAAAATAGTGTTGAAAGACTACTGAACTGTTAACACACAGGCAAAAAACTGGTGGTTAGACTGAGGGTGATGAAAAAAAAACTACTAAAAATGAATCCTACATTCCTTTGGAGCTGGCAGTGTAGAATGGGAGAAATAATTTTAGAAGTGTATCACTTGTTAAGAATGGTAATGATTGTCTTGGCTAAGTGGTTATGAAAAGGAAGGAAGTATCTGCTTTAAATATGGTGACTAATTGGTAGTCTTAATTGGTAGTCTTTTTTACTTTTAGTGGTCTTAATGTTCTTTCCCCTGCTCATTGCAGGGGGATTGGAGTAGATGACCTTTAAAAGTCCCTTCCAACCCAAACTATTCTAGAATTCCTTCCTCAGCTAGTATATATTCTACTTTTGATAAAAATCATTAATACATTTCTTTTCAGTGTTCATTATAAACCTACTGAGAATGTTTTGCTGTTGATGTTGTTTTAAAAAGGATCAGTAGAATTGCAGATATAGCTGAACAAGTCTCCCAGCTGTGCTTTCTTTTGAAAGCTGCGTTTCGCTGTGTGCTTTCTTTTAAACAAGATCATGTAATCATTGTGGTGTTAATATTCATTTAATATTAGAGAATGTAGCAGAGTTGAGTAGTACTAATTTTCCATGGCTAGGCTTTAGAAAGTTATTAATAATTAATATTTCAAGTATGTATTTCAAGTTTGCATGTCGGGGAAAAAAAACAACGATGAGCACTTTGAAGATCATAGGTGTTGAACTGCCTTGGCAGGAGAAGCAGAATTCCTCCAAGGTGTTTCAAAGTTAAGTGCTTGTTAACAGGTGCTTGTTAAAAGCAATGGAAATGATATCCTAAAACTTCTGAGCTAGCACAGAGAAGAGCCTGTCAGAGCACCGTTGTATGCGCTCTGCCATCCAGCGGTGTAAAAGGAAACTGAAGAGAAGTCACACTGATGATAATTACCTATTCTGATAATCAAACTTCCCAGAATAGATACCAGGTAAACGAAACGCATTCAAAGTTACACTGCACGGGTTGAGGTGTTGGGAAGAAGGTATGAAGTGTAAAAACTCTCAGGAAATTATGAAGGGCAGTCAGGTTGTTTTTCCTGAGTTTCCTTTCCAATCTCCCAGCTACTGTCGGTTGCAGAGAATGAGAGTTACCATGGTGCATATGACTGCAGTAAAATAAAATCTTTTGTTCTCTGTTACCAGTGAAGAGAGATTTAATTTAAAGGAAAGTTTCAGGGAGGAATAACTTAATTTGAGGCCCTAAATATTTCACAGATCTTGTGAGAAGTTGACCAAATATTTCTCTTTAATTGGTTTATTTAGGTACTGCTATATTTTCATCTTCTACCTCTGATAATTTTTTTGTTGACTAGGAGGGATGGTAAACAGATAAAATGGTTATGCTGTGGGGAGTTGAAAACAAGTGAGAGATTGAATTTAATTATAGTTTTAACAATCTGTTTCTAATTTTGTTTCCTCTAGCTTTTTAGATGTTTTAATTAAAGTCAGGAACAGACACAATGATGTGGTTCCAACCATGGCGCAAGGGGTGATTGAATACAAGGAAAAATATGGCTTTGATCCATTTGTTAGCAGTAACATCCAGTATTTCCTAGATAGATTCTACACCAACCGCATCTCTTTCCGTATGCTTATTAACCAACACAGTAAGTAATTGCTTTTTTTCATTGTGAAGAACTCATTAGTTATTGCTTGTAAACCTGAAGCCATAGCTTTGCTTTGTTTTTTTTTCATACTCATGACTAATTCTTAATATTCTGTCCTAATTACGGTAAAAGATATACTGCCAACTGGTTGATTTGGTACTTTGCAGTTATCAGAAATTAATCCAAAACACCAGTATGCTTTCTTTTAGAATTGTCAGGCTTTGTCAGTGTGGCTGTCGCTTTTTAATCTTGTTGGCAGAGGCAGCTTGCATAGTGATACATGAAGTATTTTTAGATAGTAGTAGAGTAGTTGTGTCTTTCTGCTCACAAATCTCTCAACATTGTTTGTTGTGCTGACATTTATTTCATAATGAAATGCAAGGATACCATAAATTTTGAGTAGGTTATGCACTATATGTATTCTTATTGTTTTTTTCAGCAAGTTATCTAGACTTTCTTGCCTTCTGAAGAGGTTGAGTATTTCTAACTTAAGTTTTAAATTATATACCTTATCTCCCTCTACTTCCTATTCCCTATTTATGAATAAATGTTAGAATTAGTCATCCTTTGTCATTAGGTTCTGTTTCATTTGTTTTTACTAACAAACTTACTTTTTTATATTCATATTACAGAGTGAAAGGAGTTACTTGCACAGCTCCTATTAACCCGTATGTGCAACTATGCAGAAAGTGATCTGTATAAAGTTAAGGACAGTCTTGTGATCTCTTGTAGTGTATCTTGTGCCTTTTAGCTCTAGAGCTTCATTCTCTGCCCAGTATTCTGCTTTTTATGAGCTCTTAGAATTTGTAGTACGCTACAGATAATGCAGATGCTAGAGTACTGTATTGTAAGGTATTTTACTACAAGTTGTGTGTCTTTCCAGTAACCTTTTATGTGACTAACAAATGCCTTGTGTGTGTACAAATAACTAATGTAGCAAAGCATACAAAATGAGATAAATGTGCAGCTTATTCTTTACTTGCACCTGGGCACGCAAATGACAGATGTAAAACCAAGTTAAGTTAAAAGGCTCTCACGAAATACTTATAGTGACAAGTAAAAATGTTGTCCTAATAGAGTTCTTGGGCTGAGTGCTAGCATAATTTGCAGTAGTTCTAAAATATTAAACTTATTTCATTGAACTGAAACGGCTTTTCCTATGGACACTCTTATTGAACTGGTTGAAATTTAAAACTGCTTATAGATGCTTAAAGTTTAGTTAACCTTGTGCAATTCCGCTATGTGAAGCAATGTTAATGATCCATCCATGATGGCAAATACTAATCTTGAAGCACTGATGAAAAAGACAGTTGGAAAGCAGAATGCAGAAACAGGGTTTTATGTAGGTTGCATTTCTGTTTCATATGTTATTGACAGACTGTTTCCTACAATGCAGTTCTGCAAGGAGCAGTCTGCCAGTGTATTCGCTCACCATGACTGGAATAGGAAAAGCTTTCAGATCTTGTCTTTTGCTCACCTCATACTGCATCTGTTTTATATTAGAGCTGACTAACTTGCTAAAATAGCAGAAAATCACTTCTGCAAAAAAGCGTGAAACCTTTCTACTTTGAGAGCTAAACTCTTGGTGAAGGATCTGGTGAGTGCCAGACCCTTGTGCAAAGGAGGGAGTGGGGAGCATACTGCTGAGAGTCAGGGAGAAAGTCGAGTGAGAGACCTCTGTGCCAGCTGTGAAACTGCAGCTTAGGTGAGTGTAAAAGGCGTGCTTAATGCTGTGTTACAGTTCTTCAGTCCTTTTTACTGTAACATTTTCACTGTTGTGAGTGCTTCTGTTCTGACATAATGCTATGAATGAAGCATTTTACATTTTAGTTTTATCTGATTTTCGATAGTCCACTTTGAAATGTAGGTTTTCACCTTAATCCTCCCACATCACTATTTCTGTTTTAACTAGCCTTAGCTATAAAAAATGAAAAAGGAGAAAAAGAAAAAAAAAAAGAGAAGGGAGGCAAGTAGTCTTCCTAAACAAGGATCCTGGCAATTTGCTAGAGTATCTTTTTACTAAATGATGCACTAGCCAGTAAGTTTCAAATACCATCAAATTTAAACTTTCTAGGCTGCTTCAAGTGTAATAGATAATTTACTGCCATTTCTTTTTCCTTTCAGCACTTCTTTTTGGTGGAGATATTAATCCTGCTCATCCCAAACATATTGGAAGTATTGATCCTAACTGTAATGTGGCAGAGGTGGTTAAAGGTAAGATGAAGTTAATATTTTTGTTGATTTAAAAAACCACACAACTTAGAATACGCATAAATATGTTATTGAGATACAAGAGACTGAAGGTGATTTTAATTCATTTAATAAAATAAAAAAAGAAGAAACGGAAGTTCAGCATTTGCTCACAATAAAGCCATGGGCTTATTGAGACTTTCTAATGTCTCCATTATTAAGCATGGAGAAACTGTTAACAGAACTAAGAAAACAATTGAATTTTTTAATAACTTTAATCTGTCCTTTTAAGATCAGATTAAGTATCTAAACGTTTTGTTAAACTTTAGATGTTTTCTTCCCTAAATACTAGAAGCAGGTTCTCATGTACTGCTTTTTTTATCTGATGCTGGTCCTAAAGAAAAATGAGAGTAAGCGAAATTTTCCGATTTGTTTAGTTAGGCCTTTCAGTAAAATGTGCTCAGTAGTACAGATGTTCCAGTGAAACTCCCCATTACTACGTGCATCTGACCGTATCACAGCCTGTTCTCTCTTATACAGAAAGTGTGTATGTGGTGGTTGTACCTGAATGATCTGGCACAGTCGCATTAGAAATCCTGTTTGCTTAATGTTTGGAATGTTCATATGCTTTCAGAATGTTAGTAAGTAGGCATGAGGCTATGCTGTCTGCTTAAGAACTTGTTTATTAAAGATTCATGCTCTGGGTGTATGTATTTACAAATACAGGTCTTGCTGTAGGAGTGAAATCCACCCTCTGTCCTTCACTGCCCTTCACTGCTGTTTGTGCAGCTGTAAGAGGGAAAGAATATGTTTCTCCCCTTCACTTTCTATCAGCCTTCTGTGAAGTAAGAGGGAAACCTTTCTCATGTCAGACTTTGACCTGCACGAGAGCTTGCTTTGTAATGTAGATGCTTTTTACTGTTATGAAGGCTTCTTGGCTTCTAGTTCTTTTTGGCTCTAAGGTGGCCTCTTTTCAGCAGCTTTCTTTTCTTTTGATTAATCTTATTCCCCTTTGACCTTAGCATTGTATATGTTAGTTGTGTTGTTTATTTAGATATTCCTTCCAATAGCAAGGTTTGAATCTATTTTGATCATCAAATTCATAGTTGCTGCCTTGGACAGAGGAGTACATAGTGTCAGAAGGTGCTCAGTCCAGTTTTCAAGCCAGTAGCTAAAGAAGAAATATCTGAAGAAATAATCACTAACAAGCGGAGGGCATTGTAAACAGTATCCAGTGTTGTCTTTCAAAGAAACAAAATGTCCTTAAAGACAGATGCTGTCTGAAGTCAAGGTGATTGAGGCCACTTCCTTGTAGAATTAGTAGAGGGATTAATTTACATTCTGTATCCTGTGCTAGCTCCAAAATATTCTGGTTCACAGGCAGCATTCTGAGCAATTTGTCAAAGCTGAGATGTTGATTTTGGCACTGTATGTGGCAGCTACAAGCTCTGTATGCCCTTCCAACATTGAAGAAGTGATTTAAACAACCACTTCTTACTTCAAGCTCCACCAAGTATTGTGTCTGTAACTGGCTGAGATGGGGGTCTGTATCTCACTGACTGTCCTATAATAAGATTTTTGAGTTGACAGCAAATCCAAGCTTGTTCCTGGAGCTGGGATTTTAGACTTACTGATAGATCCCAGCCACAACATGAAGCGTTCTTTGAACTTTGCAGTCTCTTTTACAGTCTTAAGACTCTGCCAAAGAGTTGGCTTTTAGAGGAGGGTAAAATGTAAGACTGCACTCACTCTCACATGGTTTTGCTAGGGCCTGGATATTTCACTGGATCGTGAAGTGATAGTGCCTTCCGTTCATCTGAAGGGTGGTAAGATATTTACTTCTTAAAAATGGATGAGAGTTCTACATTAAGTTTAGGGAGGCTAAATGGATTTATTCAGAGCTTCTTTGTTCTCTCAAGGTTTGTATAGTGGCTGCGTCTGCTCCACATCCGTGTATTGAGAGGGCTTTTGGTTTATTCCCACACAGTTATTGATTTGCTTTTTAGAGGCCTTGAAGTTTTTCTCCACAATAAGAATCCAACTCCTGCCCCCTGGATCCATATCTAATTTTCACTTTGATGTGGAAACACAGGAGTATGATAACGTATTCCTTTCTCCATGTAGATGGCCTTATGGTCATAGTAGCTATATTGCTATCTTCAGCTTTTGATGGCTGAGTCAAGATTGTGGCTGTGCTTCTTATGCCACTTTTTTCTAAAGCACAGGATTACTCCCAAGGCCATCAGAAGTTCTGAGATTATTTTAGAATATTGTGTAAGTGTAGGTATCCTGCATCTTTTTTTCCTGAATTATGTGTATCCCAGCTGAGGTTCTCTGTACAGCTTGGATATTAAATGGGATTTTGATCTTTTTACTAGGACACCTTTTATTGTGTTAATGACAGGACCCTTTTAGAAAGTCTTTGGAGCTGACCATCTTGACGTAAGATTCTTACTGGATAGCTGATTCTGTGAGATGTTCCTGGGACTTGATCAAGAACACTTCCAGTGTTGATTAGTTCCATTTTACTAGACCTCAAGTACCATTTGTGTCAGCCTTGTGTGATATGTCTAGCCTTGTGGATGTTGAACAACTGATAAAAACTTTTTTCAGATAACAGAGCACGTTATAGATTATTTCTGTAGACATCTCGAAGGAGGACAATTGCAGGTAACCAGCCCTTTCTGAGGACTAGTACTTTTACTTTTTGTGCTTGTCACGTAGCTCTGAGTCTTGGCAGTGACCGTTTTCTTTTGTAGTGTCACTTTGGACAGGAGGAAGAAGGTACGTGCAGAGTGAGGTCAAATGCAATTGTTATGATATCTTAGCAAATTGCTCTCTGTCTGCAGATCTGTCCATCTGTTTATGTGCTTGCTTTTAGCCCACACTTATTACAGGGAAGCCACTTTCGTTCAGGTACCTTAAGCAATGTAGTTAGAACATCTTTGAGTTTGTGGTTTCTCTTCAAGCTAACACTTGCTGCTTGTTTCTAAAATAATTTTGCAAGTGAGGTACCAGTGAATATTTAGAACCACTAAGAAATCTTTCAAACACAAGATGACTTAAACTTTCTTGCTGTATTTTGACAGTGCATAAAGCCTGATTTAGATTATGGGGAGGCTTTTTTTTGGTTCAGTGAGAAAGAATGAAGAATCTTAAAGATTCCAGCTTTGCCCCTGAAAGACCTTGAAAATCAAGTATTGTAAACAGTATTGTGTTTGGAAAAACTTAATTTATGGTTGCAATGTCATCCTTTTTTGAGATGGAAAGAACAAGCATTAAATTGTGATCAAGACTTGACAAATAAGTAGATATTATGGTCAGCCTAAGATTATACCCTTCTGGTTTTCAAGCCCTGAATAAAGATGAAAAATAGCTTTGTCTCTAGTAATCTGCTTTTGTTTGTAGAGCTTCAAATAGAATTTGCCTTTTCTTGACAAATAGGCTATGAGCACACAGAGAAAAGGGAATTAGAATGGATACCAGTTTCACACTTGTAAACTAGTTATGAAAATGAGTGTTCTGCTTGTAGTCTTTCACATACAGGGTGAACTTTGCTAGTCGTCTCTAGATGATTTTGATAAATCCGTGTTCTGTTCTGTTGTTTTGTAGATGCCTATGAAACAGCTAAGATGTTATGTGAACAGTACTATCTGGTGGCACCGGATCTGGAAGTTGAAGAATTCAATGGTAATTGTGAAATTAATTTAAGTGATATATGTAAGAAAGCATTTCTAATATCTGTGACTTCTAGTTTTGTTAATTATTTGTAAGTTATAATTTGAGCTCTGCAGTTCTGTATGCAGAGTTACTTTTCTGATGTAGACAGACATGGGCACCTGAATGAGAGTTTATCATCATGACCTCTTTGCTTCTTGATGCTGAATGCAGAGTGCTATCTGCTGAATTTGCTATCACTTTAGGAAAATAAAGTGGTCAAGAACCCTTATAACTGGGAAGGAGACACACCTGCCTTCTAACTAATCTTTTAATAGAGCTGAAATTTGTTTCATTTTGAAGTATGCTTATAAATTCCACTGTCAGTCTCTGCACCGGTGGTGAGGTCTTCTGTGTAAGATGGTGAAATTAGGAATTTTTCTTCATAGTCTTGCTTTAAGTCCTATGATAACTTCTCACACGAAAATCTGTTTCAAGTTAATTGAAAGATGAAAATTGGATGCTACAAAACTGATGAGAGAGTCCTTGTCAGTGTATTGACTGATTTTTTTTCCATCATTTCTACTGAAAAAAGGTAGATTATTTTAAGTTAAAAATATAGATTTTCTTGACTGATCCTCTCAAATTCTGGACAGCTGTCCAAACACAAGACTAAGATGTTTCTAAACTTCAGCAGAAGAATTGCAAAAGTCTCAGAATAGGTAACACTCAAAATGGAGAGTGTGATATAGGGGAACATATAAGTTGCTCAAAGTACTATTTAATATTGTAGAAATACTTCTCTACACAAAGTGATATTGTCAACACTGATGCATTACTACCAGCCCCCCCTCTGAAAACTAAGGGACCCAACCTTCCCCCCTCCAAGATGGAGTGATTTTGGAGCTAAGAGTACTGCAGCAGAGGAATCAATGCAAAATCAATTTGAAGGCCTAAGTAAAAAGATCCAACAGTAGAGAAAACCAGGACAACGGTGAACAAACAATTCAGTTATGATTTGGAATAAGAAAACTGGGATATTGTTTGAAGTATATTTTGAAAGTTTTTATGAATAATTTACATTTTATAGGTTTTAATTAAGGTAAAATGTAGTTGGTTTTAGAATATTTAAACAGTGAATTTCTTAAAGAATCTTGTTGTGCAGCAAATATTATGCTTAAATATTGTCCCACTTAAGTGGGAAAGTTCTCTTAGTTAACATACATTGTCAGTATGAAACCAACCACTGCTTAGTGAAGTTTCATATCTAAACAAAGTCTGCTGACATAGATGTCTGAAAATCATCATTAGAATGTTTTACTTCAGGTGATAGCAGTAACTGAAATTTATGTTTTTACTTCATGGAACTAATCTTGCACTTGGAAAATTAGAACATGCTTACATGCTTGTCTTTGCCTACAGTTTCATGTTATTCCTGTCAATAGAAATGCTACAAAATGCTGTTTTGAAAAAATATTTGTCTTTATTTTTATTTTTTCAGCTAAAGCTCCAAACAAGCCTATTCAAGTAGTCTATGTACCTTCTCATTTGTTTCATATGTTATTTGAATTATTCAAGGTGGGTTGCACTTGTTAATATTTGGAAGGGTTTTGTGAACTTACATTAGTGTTGAAATTGAGATTCTTTTCAGTTACAGCTCTTAAATGTTATTTCAATTTTCCTTTCTTAAGCTTATTCTTAAACAAGGGTTTGAAACTGTTAAAAGCTAGGCTTACAGCGCTCTCAAGCCCTTGTGTACTTAAAAAAAATTTCTGTGTTTTCCTACTTCTCTTTTTGTGTTTTTGCAGCTGGTGAACTTAAAACACTCATGATAGTCTATTTTTGCAATGATATATTCATTACCTTGCAATTTTCATAAGCTTGCTTCTTTATTGCATATTTGAGGACTGGTTAGGATCAGTGTCTTTTGTTTATTGTGAAAACAGCCCATAGGTTTTTGAGTAGTGTAAATGACATGCTTTGTTTTGTTTTTATTTGTTTTCTGAATAATTGAAACAAAAGTGAAAATGAAAGTGAGAGCTTTTGTATGTGTTTGAGTAAGATAGGTGGTCTCTAGGTGGTGCAATTGAACACTAGAAATTCAGGGGAAGAAAGCATTTGGTCAGAGAGAAACTTTTCCAAAATAATGGTATTTTGGGTTTGATTTGTGACACTTGTCAAGTATGTTCATTTAAATCTTCCCCCAATTTTGCCATTTGTAACATTAATTCTAGGGTAGAACAAGTGAGAATTTGTATGCTACTTGTAGGTATGTTTTGGTACAAGTCATGAAATGGTATGAAACTACTAAGTTGTATCTTAAGTAATGGGAACCTGTGACGGACTGGCAGTGGAAACTCTGTTAATAGATATGGTAAAGTCAGATTGATATATGGTAACTTAACAACTGTGACCCACACTGAGAAAATCAAAGCTTATTCTCTGTGGTGAACATCACTATTGCTGTTCTGCAAAGTGGAGGTTAAGGATATTGTCACCCCTTATATATAATTACATGATTTCACACAGGAAAAAAAAAATCTTACTCTATGTTCTCTGACTCTATAACAAATAGATAAAACTATGTATAATGGAGTTCTGATGAAAAAGTTTAACTGGACAGTTCATTGACTTGAAAGCACTTCTTGAATTTGTTTTAAATATGGCCTTTTCTGTCTTGTATAGAAATGTAGCACAGAGTATCCAGATTCAACAACATAAATGCAAGTTCTAAGTTGTCACAAAAAGCCTATATGGTAAAGTTAGAATCAAAGACACTGTTTTTTCCTTTATCTTCAGAATTCAATGAGAGCTACAGTGGAATTGCATGAAGGTAAGAGAGAAGGCTATCCATCGATCAAAACCTTAGTCACTTTGGGGAAAGAAGATCTGTCTATTAAGGTAAATGCCTGAAAATAATATGCAGCTTACAAACCTGCTAGGTTTAGAATAGTATGACTTGTAATTTGAAAAGGCAAATTACTGTATCACTTCTGACACTTGCTTCAGATTCATTAGAATAGAATATTTTCAGTTGGAAGGGACCTACAGTGATCATCTAGTCCAACTGCCTGACCACTTCAGGGCTGACCAGAAGTTAAAGCATGTTGTTAAGGGCACTGTCCAAATGCTTCTTAAACACTGACAGGCTTGGGGTGCTGACCACAGCTCCAGGAAGCCTGTTCCGGTGTTTGACCACCCGCTTGGTAAAGAAATGCTTCCTCATGTCCAGTCTGAACCTCCCCTGGTGCAGCTTTGAACCATTCCCTCGCATCCTATCACGGGATCCCAGGGAGAAGAGCTCAGCACCTCCCTCTCCACATCCCCTCCTCAGGAAGCTGCAGAGAGCCATGAGGTCAACCCTCAGCCTCCTTTTTTCCAAACTAAACAAACCCAAAGCCCTTGGCTGCTCCTTTAACATTTCTAAAGTTGTTTAGGTAATGCTGCTTGAGTTTTGCAGGGTTTTTTTTTCAGAACGTAATGTTTAAAACTCTTTTCATTCCTTAGATAAGTGATCAAGGTGGAGGTGTACCTTTAAGAAAAATAGACAGATTGTTTAACTACATGTACTCAACAGCACCCAGGCCTAGCTTGGAGCCCTCAAGAGCTGTGCCTTTGGTAAGCGATTGCAATATATATTTAAATGTCCCTTTGCACTACTCTGGTTGTGCGCTTCTCTCACTGCATCTACTGGATCAGGTTTTCCACTGAAGAATTGTTTATCATTAGCAACTCTATGCAGGTAAAACATGTCAGGAAAAAATGGATTCTGTTATCATCATTTAGTCTTTGGAATAGAAAATTGCTTTTTTTTGTCTTGACATTATATTCTTAGAAACAACCATTTCTGCATAAGCACAATATTTTCATGGGTTAATGGACAGGATTTTTAGTGCTGTATTACTGAGAAGGTGGATAACCTAATGAATTCCTCTTTGGTGTGTAAATTACTGTTTATCTAAGTTTCCTATAATAAAAGTAAAGGTGAGCCAAGCTGTCAGAATTACAGAACTTGAGAAGCACCTCCTGGTAATGCACAAGCTTATACTGAACTTTGAAAATTATTTTTATATAAGTTATGGACTGTAAAAAAAACATTAAAAAAAAATAAATTCCCAAACCTCCATGTCATAGGAACACTTTGGGTATGTTCCTGTTCAGTTGGAAATATCTCATGTGATACTCCCTTGTGAGATATATTGGGGTCAGATTTCAAACAAACAAAATTGCCCCATAGTTTCTTCTAAGCAGGGAATTACTTCAGTGTTGAATTCTTTTAGCAAGCATGATTTTTAAAATTATTATTAAAATGAAATTATTTTTAATTTATTTCATTAAGTTACATATTGGCTTATTGTGATAAAAATTATATGGCTACTGTTCCATTTGACTCGCTTTCAATAAGTGGATTAATACTGATGCTGTATTCTTGCCTCTTCCATCTTTGTTCTCTATTGCTTCTGATGCAACCCTTTATCTTCAACCATGTCAAGAAAAAGTTGATTCTTTGAGAAATTTCCTTTCCTTATTTAGGAACGCTCATCTAGCATGTTCTTAAGGGATTATTTTTTTTCTGCTGATACTTCTGTGCTTGAAGCGCCTTCAGGCAGCTAATAAAATGTGGTGCAGAGTATGTGACTATTTTTGGTATAAAATAATTAACAGTGAACTGGGGGTAAGACCAGTTCAGAGTGGTTCAGAGCTAATAAAAAAATTGATGCCACTGTGGTAGGTGTGAAACCCAGTTCCATATCTGCATTGATTTGATATTAATCCTTCACAGCTCCTACCTCTACAACACATCTTAGTAATATGTTTCGAACTTTTGCTTTTCCATAGAAAATCTTCTTGAACGGGATGAGTGATAGGGAACAGGCCTTAATTCAAATATAAACTTTTTTCTTTGTCAAGAATGGTAGAATCTTTCTTGATTCATAATCTGCCTTTGTTCTGTCTCACTTTTGATCAGCAATTTACTATATCAGCCTACAAGGATTTCCTGAAACTTGTTCCCACTATAAACTTATACCTTGATTACCAGTTGTATTCACTATTAAAATGTCTCTTCCTTTGTGGCTCTCTGATTGTAAAATGTGTTCATCTTAGGATTGACACTATTTTTTCCCCATGCATCCTTAGCAATGTATTCCTGTGTATATTTCCTCATCTTCAAGACTGCTTACTTTGATACTTTGATTCTGTGGCATTTATACTTGGTGTTCGTCTACTGTATTCCATTTTCAGGACTCGTTTTTCTCTTTGGTCTGTACGTCAGCTAGGGATTGGCTACCACCACAGTTTTGTAAGGAGTATGATCCACCCTGTGAAAACAAAACAGCAACAGTTATAATACTGGAGAGCTGAATTTGATCAGAATCCACAGAGCTAGCTTCATTAGGTTGCCAAGTTCTTTCTATGTAAGTGGAATTTCAGGGCTGGTAAAAAGTAAGTTTGAAAAGAATAAGTTACAGGCTGGAGCTTGGGAGACTCTGCAGGAGTCTATACCCTCATGAGCAAGAAAACTATGCTCTGGATTAGAACTGCTTAAAAAGTTTTTACCAATGGATAATAAAGAGCTACCTACCTGACCACCCTGTGATCCATCCTCTAAATTAGACAAAAATTATGCATGCTTTAGACACTTATATGTGTGTGCAGAAAGAAACAAGTCAAGAACTGGGAGTCTGTGGCATATCTTTCTAGTAAGAGGAAAAAGGACTTAGCAGTGCAGCTTGACATGTTCTGTATTATGGCCCAGATTCTGTTACAAAAACAATTATGCTATACTTTGTCAGTCTAGAAACAAAAATCCTTCAGCAGTAAGGTTCCTCATAAATCCTCTTCAAAGTCCATACAGAAGGAGATTTTCTTTATTGCGTACTGCTGAAGACCAAACTACTTAAGAATTGCTCCAGAAGGTAGGCAGGTCTGTCTGTGCTTGTCATTCTTGACCTAGATAATATTCTAAACTAAATTGCAGTGCAGTGTAAATAGACATATTCTTCTGTTCTAACACTCCCTCCCCTTGTTATATGATCCCCTGTCTCGTTTATGAAATATTCATTGCCTTTGGGAGGGGAAGAGAGGGATCTTTTTGTTGATTGGTGAAATTCTTTCTCAGTGTCATTGCAAATGTTGTTTAAAAACTGCTGAGAAACCTTGTTACCATGGCAGCATTCAGATTCTAGCAGGTCTTGTGTGCATCTGTACTGCTATACACATAGCGGAAATGTTAGAAACACATGGTGATGTTTAATGATAATTAGGTTTTCTCAGAGAATGTAATAATTCTCTCTGGCAGCATTTGTTTATCATGGGAGAAATGTGGCTTAAATCAGGTTTAATTAAACCTGTAGATACTGGTAACACAAATTTAATAATTTCCTATCTGTATAATGCATACTGTAATATTTAATGAGAAATTGGCTCTAAAAAGCTTTTCCTCCTCACAGCAGATGTGCCACCATTGACTATATTTTGTCCTCTAGGTCAAGCACAGACCTATGTAGAGATCACTTCTTGTTAATTGTCTTTTGCAAAATAAACCTTTTGTAAGGTCTTGCATTAACAAGGTACTCATGTGGGATCTGTTGTCTTCATATTTCTTATAAGTTATCTGTTTTGGAAAATACCCTGGAGACAATGTAGAGAAGAGACTGACAGGAAATTTTTGGAAGAAGAGAGTACAAAATAATTATGTGGGCTAGCACAGAGCATAAAAATATTTTCCTGGAAGGAGCAGGAGGCAAACACAAGATGGGCATGGGTTTTAAGGAGGTTTAATTCTGGAGAGAGGGAAGTATAATGTGTTTCCAGGATTGCTTGATACTGGCCTTTACTTGAGCTGTTCCTGGGGGTATGTACTATCTACGATTTGCCTTTCAGTTGCTGTGCTTTTTAATTTCTGTAATGTATTTGTTGTCTGGTCCCCAGAAAATATGCAAGTCAGCTTTTGGAATTTTTTTTAGTTCTTTCTAAGACAGTCAAATAACTTCCTGTTTTTTAGAGGTTAAGAAAGAAATGCATCTAGTTTCAAGACCAGCTGTTTGAAAGTGATGCATGTGTCTCTAATGGGAGTCTTTGAGAACTATGTTTTTAAAGCATACTGTTGTTGGAAAAAGTGCAGCTAAGCAACTGTTTTAACTGTGGAAATGGACACTAGTAACTATGACAAGCAGTGCAAGTAGCAAACGGCATCTTTTGGCATTTCTGTTTCTCATTTTGCTCAGAAGAACTGAGTGAGCACCTCTACCCAATTTAAGATCACTAAATTTAGGCTTCTGCAAAAAAAAGGCGAAGAGGTCAAAAGATACTGTACAGATAGTAGATGACAACAAGACAATTTGTGATGGATACTATAGTGTAGCATTCGCTACATATCAAGGTGCCACGCTTAGATCACTGGTCGGCCCGGACCAGGGAAAGAGACAGATAACACACACAGTGTGAGCGCCAACTTCCCGCTTTTATTGCGCAGTTAATTCCTTTTATACTAACAAGGGGAGGTGGGGTTACAGGTACATCACAAAGCTGCGACTAACCCTCTAACTTTCCGTGACAACGCGAGATCTTCCGAACGCCAACCCCTACACTATAGTACAAAGTTCTTCAATGTTCACCCCTTCCTCAAGGGATTTCCTATAGAGTGATACCCCACATTTAGCTGTGTGTAATGCTTGCAAGTCCTTCTTCTTAGCCTTTTCTTTTTTGTATCATTCTGGGGCTTTGTTTTTAAGATTCAGGGCATGATTCTGTTATCTGTCAGATCGTGTTTGTAGAAATATAGTGGAATGGATTTATTGGTTTTCTGAAAACTTTAGGTGTCTAATTCTTTTAAGCCACCCTTATGGAAAAGTTGTATTACCCCATTGCCTTGTATATCCTTCTTTGCAAATGCTTGTATGTCTGGAATCCTTCCTTTATTGCTCTGGGTAGCCCTGGAAAATTCAGGGCGAGTGTGGGTGACTAATCAACCACTGTGATTCTCAGCACATACCCAGTCATCTGAAAGAGTTGATGTGTAGACCAAAATCTTACTCCTTGGCTGGAGTGAGAGAGGCTCAGGTTTTTTACAGCTGCTTCTGACAAGAGTGGGTTGGAAAAGGTGCCAGGTGTTGACCTTGTTGCAGCTGTGGTTATGAATATTAGCGTTGTAAATTTAAAATCTAAAATTTGTACCTGTCAGTTCTATTATGCTTTGAAAATTGTGTGGTCTGTATGGGGTCTCAGTCCTCATTAGATCATTCGGTGCTGTGGAATCCTGATCTTTTGTTAGGTGGGTAAACAGCAGCGAGTATTATTTGCCTTGTATTGCTTTGTATGTAGTCTTCTGATTTCCGTTGCCGTTTGGCATCAGAAATCACTTAATAGTGCGACCTAGATGAAGTAAACAGTTGTCTCTGGCTTCCTTGTGTAGTCTCCTAAGTGTGGAGACATTTGGGAATAATAATCCCAGGCTTGGGGTAGAAAAATATGCTGCCAAAAATTTGATTTTTACCAAAGAATGGAATATCATAGGAATGGTAATCATAGTGAGGAAGCAGTAGAGAGTATCGGTTTGCTTTGATGATTGGAGGCAGCACGTACTGTATGTTACACCTACCTGCCTCTTGAGAAAATGTGAAATGGACAAGGTAGTCCTAACAAAGGCCTCTGATATTTTTTCCTTTTCTGTACTTAAACTAAAAAATTATGCCAAGGAAAAAAGGAGATTACTCAAAAGGCTGAATACCAACTTATAGTGTAGGCTGAGTAATAAAAGAAAGCTTGAAAAGTAATTTGATACAAATCTAATATTTTAGTATCTTCTGTTTTATAAACAATTGCAGTGATCTGTTGCATTTTCTTAACTTTCCATCATGTTTTTCCTTTTGTTTTCTTGTCTTTGTAGGCTGGGTTTGGCTATGGCTTGCCAATTTCTCGTCTGTACGCTAGGTACTTTCAAGGTGACCTTAAACTCTACTCAATGGAAGGCGTTGGTTCAGATGCTGTAATTTATTTGAAGGTATGAATTTGACCCTTTTACAAGCTAGTAAAGCAGTGCAATTTGTTTATAGCAGGCTGAATAAGTGAACTTTCTCTCTTTTCACTCTTCAACTTGTTTTCAAATTTGTAATTGCTATCTTCATTATATTTTATCTAAATCAGTTACACAGAATCCTAAAAACCGAGGTAATAAATATTATCCCAGTACTAATACTGGTTAGTTTGGTTTGATTCCTGCCCCCCACCCCCAGTCCCCCTTGTTGGATCTTTGTATTTTGTTAATTTGTCATAAGTGCTGAACTTCCAAAAAAACTGTGTGATGAGAGATGATTTTGATTAATACTCTGATTCTAAAAGTTTTGACCACAGTAAAACTGAGAAGACTATTGAGTAACTCCTGACTAGTACCTGTTTTTTTCTATGCAGCTCTTGACCTTTGTGTAATAGACTGTATTGATCCTGTTGTCACTTTTGGGGGAGATCCCAGGCTACTCAGGGGCTTAAGGTTGAAACTAACTGCTTGAATTTCATCAGGAAATGTAAAAGAATACAGCATATAGCTCATGTGCAGGTTGTTGACTTAGCGTTGTCACTGTGCCTAGCTGTATGTAGCAAGTGAGTTGTGGAATCCTCTGCTAACTTTAGTTTCTGATGGGTTTAATTCTGTGCATGTATGTGTGGAGGAAAAAGGTATGGTCTTTCTCAGAGGAAAAAGGCATGCTAATGGACTGAACTAGATCAGTCCTCACAGATCAGTGTGCTGACAGAGTCAGAGTTTGCTGGAGAAGTGAAACGTTTAAGTAAAGTAGCTGTCTGCCCCCTCTCCCTAAAATGTTTTTGACCAAAACTTATTTTTCATGCTATCTTTGTAGACACCACTGTCTGGAAAGAAGGGAAATATCTTAGAGTGTTATTATTTTATTTTAACTTTTACTATGACTAGAGTGATCAGTCACAGCTAAAGTATTTTCAAAGTACTGTTGTGACGTGTAACACTTGGATAATTGAGACACTTGTTCGATACAGAATTTGTAACTGTAGAACTCCCCAGAGAATCATCTCGCTCTTGGTATCTCTAATGATAGCTTACCATTGCTTTTGTTTTTCCTTAGGCCCTTTCAAGTGAATCATTTGAAAGACTTCCTGTTTTTAATAAGTCAGCATGGCGACACTACAAGACCACACCTGAAGCAGATGACTGGAGCAATCCTAGCAGTGAACCGAGGGATGCTTCTAAATATAAAGCTAATCGATAATTTGCCACCTTTTGTCTCTGTTGGAGGTGACCTCTGCATTCAGTATAAAGTCTCTGCTTTGTTCCAAAATCCTTCAAACCACAATAGCTAATTACTTCCAAACAAAGACCTAATCAGGGCATTGAAAAATACTAAGAACAAAGTGATGATTGGGACTTAAAGGAAGGCACTAAGCACATTTGGTATGTGAATCCTGTCTACTTCACCAGAATATGCTTGGTTGCTTCAGTCATGCATTGACAAAAGGGATTGCACTGTGATTGCACTTAAGAATACAACGTTGTACAAAAAGATACTATTTGAAATGGCCAATTCTTATTCCAATATAAGGATTGTCAAGATGTGCAGAATCCCTTTAAATGGTGAATAGTATCTTGCACAGCAATATGGTATAAGAAAAATTCTGATGTAGTTAAACATACGCTTTGAAAATCCACTCTTGGCTGCATTTTATATCACACAGTGTCACCTGTTACAGAAAATCCCTTTGAGCTCTTCAGATCTTATATCTAATGAGCTTACAAATGCATAGGTCTAAAAAGGGTTGGGCAGCTTTAAACTGATGCTTTCCCCGAATTCCCAAATCCATTTGTCAAGTGCATACAAAAATTATGTTATAAGACCTTGGGACTTCCACTTTTTGGTATGCACCTTAATGATTTTTTTGACACGCAAACACAGAAATGCATTTCTATACATTTTTCCTTGTTTTGAGGAAAGATCATAAGTAGTTAGATCATTTCCCCATACAAGAAATTCTGTCAGTACAGGGGCAGGGGGGTAATTCAATTTCATGTTTATTGCCTATCATTTTGGGGGGGGCTGGGAAGGGGAGAGAAATGCTGAAAGGCCAGACAGCCAGTCATACAAATGAATTTGCCTTAAGAGTGTTGGTTGCTTGGAACCTGATTAGTTTAAAACCTGTAAATAGTTTGCAAAGTTATTTATATATTCAATGTCTGACTATAGTCTGGTAATTTCAATTTGTAGTGTATATAAAGATGTTGTACACCAGCTTTTGGAAAGTGTCATTGGTCTAAATACACGAAACTGGAAATACTGTAGAAATGGGAGGGACAAAATGTAGCTGGTACCTGATTTATGAAAAAAAAAAATCGAAGAGAAAAAACCTAAGTATTTTCCCCTTAAATTTATTGTAAGGGTTATTGCTGACTACTAGGAAACTGTTCTTCACCAAGTCTTTGCCAATTACTGTTTCTGATACTATAGCCTTTAGAAAAATTTGTGAAACTTGGAAGTTCTAGAGATATCCTAGCCGTGGGAATGAAGTAGATGAGTCGTAAGCAACTCTGATGCACCCGCAGTTTCTTTTAAGTGTTTTGATATTTTTTGAAAGATGTTGCAGGTTTTAGCATGGAATAATGAAACTTGTTTACTAGAATTGTGGGGGAACTGTCCCTTTTGTCCTCCCAGTGTTTATTTTTATAAAGAATTGATCTATTAGCTAAAGAGGGAAATGCTGAGAAATTCCTAGGTATTTAAAAAAAAAATATCTGCGTTTGACTTAACGATAGTACTTTGCACTTACATAGCACACTTCATCAAAGGATTACAAAGTGCTTTGAGCAATAAACTTCATATAGCCCCATTTCTGACGAGTCAGAGTCCTTACCTTGCAAACCCTTACTCTTAATCTGTTGCAGTCAATTCAAGAATTTGTACGTGAGTAGTTCACGAGTTTGCAGGGCTTGAGGTTCTGTGGGCTTCGCCACACGGTACAGATAAGTCACGCTGGAGGGCCAGGTTGTTTTAACGCTCTCGTACACGTCCCTGCGGAGTGCTGCCGTCCTGCTCAGAGGTGGAGGTACCAGGATGGCTGCCGAAGGCTGCCCGACTGGTTAGCTGGTAAGCGCTGCCCTTCTGAGCCCTCTCTGCCAGCAGGTAGGAGGAGGGAGCATGGTGGCGGGGCTGTCCTCTTCCGTTCCCAAACCAGACTGGTTTGACCCTGGCTGGGGGATCTCTACACGGCACGGTGAGGGTGTAGTGCCTGTGGCCTCCAGAGCAATAATTTCCCACGACTGCAGGCACTGCTGCAGAGAAGGCAAATTGCTATTTAAGTGATACAGCTATGCTGCTGGGGTGAAATCAGAGTAATAGTTGTGACTTCCAACTGGTGTTTCAGTCAATCTACTAAAATTTAGTCACTTAACTTTTGCCCTCACCCGTACTTCTTACTGTTTTTCAAATTCATTTCAAGTTGTACATGTTTTCTAGTAATCACAGAGGAGGGCTTGCTTAAAAATAGAAATTTGTGGTGAAACTAATATTTTCCCCGTTGCCTGTAGTCAGTTTTTCCTAGAACGTTACCTAAATCATTCCAAGGAATAAGATAGTTTGTGTAAGAAGCTGAGTTTCAGCTTTTGTTAGAAGTCGTATTTTGAAGTAGTAAATCCTGACCTAGTGCTTCTTTTTGGCTGTCTCCTTATATGTGAAGAGGAGAGGGAACAGAAAGAAAAGAAAGGAAGCAGGCATATTGAACTTTTTTTTTCTTGAAGTGAATATAAACCGTGGAAGCCAATGAAGGAAAGCTGAAGATACTGTGGAGGATGTTATGGTGTATTAGTCATTTCACTTCTTTACTCACAAAAACAACTGGCTGGCTTTCAGGACTGAAGTGCTCTAGTACTTGAAAACTGAAGTCCCCTTAAAGGGCACCTATTTCCAAGAACCCTGAGCCTGTACAAACAGCTCAAAGCAGGAGGGCAGAGCACAAGGAATGCATTTTCTTTCCATTTCCCAATGCCTGTTTGTGGGCATTACAGTGAATATGAGCAAGAAGCAACTTTTCTCCTCCAACCTTGTCTAGGCAGTCTGTGCTTTAGTGGAGATCCCAGGTATGCCATAAATTGTTTTTCATCTGTCTTCATGCCGTGTTTCTGCATAGGGGTATTAGTCTGAAAACTGTCTTAGGAAGCAGCAGCAGCAGACTTCTGATTAGAAGAGAGTTTTTCAATGGGTATGCCTGAAAAATGCGGGTGGATGGGTTTTTAACATGGCTAGTTCAGCTACAGATACTGATGATCTTTTTTCAGTTACTTCTACCTTTGACTGGAGTCTGCTGTAACTATTAGTTTCAGTATCTTGGGGCTGTTAATTCCAAACTTTCTGATGATATAAAAGTATATTTCTTTTATGGATTTCAGATGTATGGCCTGCTAACATTGCAACCTGCTTGTCTTGAGTTACAGGACACATAAATAGAAAAAAATGTTTTCAGTGAAAATGCTGCGTATCTGTTGTATTTAGTGACCAACAGAAACAAACTGAGCAAGAGATGTTTGCTCGTCGATTCTTCCTGAGAAATTACAAACAACTTCTGTATGTCGTAGTGTAACAGTTTAACTTTTTTGTCCATTTTGCGTTTTTGTGGTGTGAACGTAATCTATTAATCCCCTGCCTAGTTTAATATTAATAGATACTGAAGTCTCTCCAATTCATATACCTATTTGTGCTCCCTGCTTTTCTAGGCTTTGTTTTGAGGCTAACAAGGGGTTTTTCAGAGTCAGCACTTGAAAAATATTCAGAAGATACTGAAATGCTTCTTTTACAACTCAAATGCACAGTCTTCGCCTCTGTACTTGACTGTGGTGACCTAGGATAGTACTGAGAAAGTCTTTGTCCTGCTGCAGTTTGTGCTAGCTCTTGGGTAGTGTTTAAAGCAGGTTCCCTGACACATGCTTTAAGAAAATAGATATTAATTGTAGTGTTCTTGGAAAACTCAAGCTACTTTTTGGCTATGTAAACTACACTTGCTGCTCCAGCTGGATAGCATGCTCTTCTTCGTCCTCAGTGGCATGTAGAATTTGCTTTGAAACAGCTGTTCACTTTCTCCAAACAGTGAGCAGGAGTGATCTTTCAGTGTAGTGTGATCTATTCACTTCCACCCAAACTTAGTATTTAGGGTGAAATATTGACCTCGTTGACATGGAAGACACTCCCCCCACCCCTGCTTTAATAAACACTTCTAGATCTTTGTGTTAGGTGCTGCAAAGTGGTCTTGACTGATATAAGTAATTTTGTAGAAAACAGCCTAAATGTTTATTGTTAGTATTTATCTCTTGAGGATAACCCTGTCTGATTGTGTGGTGTTCAGTTTCCTTGCATATTTCCTCAGCTGCCATATAGATGCTCTGGTTTCTAATAGCTCTTAATCTCTTCTTCCTGATATACTCACCTGCCTATGAATTAATAGATATAAATGTGGTTTTGCAGAACTTAAGAAAATGTGATGGCACATGACAGAATGATGTATTACTGAGTTCAAAGGTGAGTTTATTCACAAATGAGGAGCATCCTAATAAATTGTGTAGCAACTTCAGGGCTGAATCTTGCAAATAGTTGCACAGGTAGACAGGGTATGAGAGTAATCTCACTTTAATCTGTTCTCAGGATCAACACTTAATTTGAAACAATGAAGATTGGTGTAACTGAAGTGGCTTTCTAATTAAAAATAAATAAGAAAACTTAAAGTTCACCTGCTTTAGTTGCAGTATTATGTTGCCTTAAAAGATCTCAGAAATTGGCATAGAGAACTTGTTTCTTAAATCTAGAGGGGTTTTTTATGTCGTATCAGTAGGACTGATGTGTTTGTGATTAATTCTGACGTTGTCAGACTAGTATTAATTGCTTTATTAAAATTATTCCTTTGACTTGAGTACTGCCGAGAGGTGCCAGATTGACACTCCTTTGAAATTCATACCCTTTGTAGATCGTATCAGGCAGCGGCAGGGCGCGTTTCCAAGTGGCACGCTCTCAGCTCCTCAGCGAGCTCTGTCCTTATGCGAGGGACCTGCTGGCTGTTCCACGCTTGCCATCGCTGATGAACTGTTAGCAGTGTGCTAAACTTTGTGCTGGGTTTCATGATGTGAGTTTCTGGTGTGAGTGGAAATCAAGTCAATTTGCTCCCACCGTCGGTTTTGGGACAGAACTCTTACTGCTGAGCTGGCCTGGCATCCAAGAGGGAAAGGGGTCTCGTGTTGCCTTTCCTCTGAGCTGGCATCCTTTGAACTAACTGAACCTATAGTGGAGGATTGGGAAGCTAATTTTTCATGAGGTTACTTGGTGATGTTTTGAGTCTTCTGTAACTTGTGTTGGAATTGTTTCTAGTCCAATACCCATGTATATAATTTGTGTATACTCATTTTCCTTTTTTCCCTGTTGCTGACAAATAAAAATATGTAAAAACCATGTGATGACATTTCCAAGGGACTGATTCGGTTTCACACACTGTGGAGCTTAGTTTGTGATTTGGCAGCCCAAGGTCAACTTCACACATGCCTACAGAAGGACACCCCCAGCGAGCTGCAGTTGGGAGCTCAGAATAATTTTATAGAAGTGTTTCTTGCCTGTTTTGTCACAAAGCAGTTTGAAATCTATGGATGCACACATTTGAGTGTTTCCATGTCCGTTTCCCTCCCCCCGCCCTGAGATTTATTGTTAAAATCTCAAGCATAATTTATTTTTTTGTGAAGTTGGTTCTAGAGCTATATATAAATGCAATTGCTTCCCTGTTGTATTACTCTGAATTTTCAGGTACGTTTAATCTGATCTGGTTTGTATCAGATTTCCAGGTAGATTTTAAGACTTGAAAACCTTTAAAAGTCTTTCATAAATATGTTTTATTCCTTTCAGATGTGAGTCTTTATGAAGTGCTTATTTTCACAAGAAACTCTAGTTTTCATTCTGAAGTTACCTTTCAGTGATTCTTGTGGCACAAGACTTGATTTGTTTTCAAAAAGATAAAATCACGTGCTAACATAACTGAAATTCACAATTCTTGATTTTGCTGTTACGCTAAGGACCTGAAACCAAAATATTTCCAAAGACAGCAGTTGTGTAGAAAATAAAATTGTACTTGAGTGGAAAAATTGAAATGTAAGAATTTTTTTGCTGATTATAAATCTGAAGATGGCTCTTTCTGCAAAATAATGGAGCTGCAAAAGCATTTGTGGGAGACGGGTTTCTTGAAAAACTAGTTACTACAGATATTACTCCAGGTCCATCACCTCTGCAAATATTATTTCTATGTTATTGCTTGCTGTATATAGATAAGCTCCCTGGGTTCTATAGGTTTGTAGCTTGAGGCAGGTTGGGGGGGAGCAAGGGGGTGCAGGTGGGAATGTGTACCCTAAAGTATTTTGGGATAAAACTTAATTTTCTCTTTTGTAGTCTGAGAAAATTGGGTTAACTCTTGGTTTACTCTCTCTTTTTAACTAGTATTCATGGCTCCTTTCTCAGAACATCGAGGTAAGAAAAGTTCAGGCCTCTTATCTAGAAACTGCTGTTTCTGAATAACTGTCTAAAATAGAAAGTCTCTGGCAAGAACCCCAAATTCTCTTTTTTCACTTTCATAGCGGAATCCAGAAACAGTTAGTTTAAGAGCATTAAGTTGAAACAATTATAAATTAAACTTATTTGGTGACTGGGAGCTTGGCCATTTGAAATTATGAAGTAGTATTTTAAAAAATGAGCTTTGTTTCATGTTCTTCAAATTCCTGGTATTGCAGGAACGCACAGGTTTATAAGCAGAAAAGGTGTTAGCATTGGCAAAACATTGAGCTGAATTACAGAGTTTTGGTCCCATCTGTATGCTCTATACGTTTTAAACTTTGCTAAAATTTAGCTAGACTACTGTGGTTTCGCTTACCATTTTGTTCTAGAAGTGTATGGGGTTTTTTCCTTTGGTTTTATAGCCCTTACTGTTGACCAAGACTTAATTTATTGATTTAATAATTCATTGGTTTAATATATCAATGCAAGGAACAGAAGGGAGTATTTAACCCCTTGAATCATCATTGTTACTGTGGTAGCAGCAGCTCGGCCGGTCTGCAGAACTACGGGGTTTAGAGGGACCAAATCCAGTGAGATGCTGAAGGTGGGCAGCGAGCTACTGACTTTGGCCGTGCTGACGCTTCCTCTGAAGTGAGTAGAGATGAAGCCTACAGTTTTAGCCACTTCCTAATATTTCTGTGGAGTGTGATGTTTCCCTTAATGTTCAATATTATTAAGGATTGCCTCCAATTCATTCTTGCTGCTTGGAGTTTTTGATTTCCTGATATGGAAGCAGCAGAAGGTCCTGCAGTGGTTTAGAACCAAAAGCGAGTTATTGGGAGTTTCTGAAACGCTTTTTCTGGGTACGTCGGCATGGTTTGTCACCACACGTTGTTTTCTTTGAAGCGTATGAGCACCTTTGGGGTTTGTTTTTTCTGCTACATAAATCTCCCTAAAGCTAAAGTTTCTTTGGTTATTCTTGACATCTGAAATATCTGTTATAAAATAACACCCAAGGCTTCTACCTTGAAATTTCTTCAGCTTTCCATAAAGTTTTATGTGTTCATAACTTATTCAAGAAAATGAAAAAACAGAAGTTTCTTATCAAGCAATTCCAGAGCAGGAAAATGCCTGGAGACCCAGCTTGCTTGACTCAACTTTCTTGTTAAGTAATAAATGAGGCTCCAGATGGTCAGAATTTTGCTAGAACTGAGATAATTTCCTTTCAAATGAAGAATTTATTTTAAAACTTCAGATGAGAAGAAATCTGTGTGTTGTACTTTCTCGCTGCTTACCATTTGCCATGATAGGATATTCACAGGAGCTGAGTAGTTAATTAAGTAGCTCAAAATTGCAAAATCTGTTGGCATGTACCGCATAATATTTGACAGTAGCTGTCTGTAGAATATGAAGCAACTAGTTGCAGCAGCAATATAATGAAGATTTATGGCTCTAGGACACAGGCTTATGTGGGAGAACAACTTGTAATGAGGGATCAGTTTCCCATTATACAATTCATGCCTTTTTTAGACTGCCATGGACTCATTCAGTACTTAAATTTGTTACTTTCAGTGGAAAGAGAAGTCTTGCAGAAGGCAGTTTTTAAATGAAGTCAGACATACGAAACGTGTCAGGCATGCCTAATAGGAAAAATGAAACCCTCTTTTTGTCAGATTAGTTTATGTTCATCATCTAACTCAGAGGCTGTTTTTACTTTAAGCTTTTGCACCATCTCCTCTAGCAGTAAAAGTAAAATTGAGTGTAGTAAATAATGCCTGCTGTATTTTGTCTAAGAGCATCAGTCATTCACAAGACTTGTTACAGCAATCTGAAAACCCTTCTCCATCTAGTGACTTGGATAATTTTTTATGTCTTTGGTCCAAACTGTCCCCCTTTGTGTCTCCTAGTCCAAAGGCAACAAGCATGTCGCTTTGCTGCTACTAGTGTGCAACTAGGAGATGTGAGTTGGAAGTTTTAAGATGATTTTCCTTCTTGATCTGCCACTGTGGATTCTTTTCTTGGAAGTCCTAAATGAGCAGGCGCCTGTAAGTAAGCTGATTTAAAAGGCTTTTTTCAGAAGAAAGCTTCAGTTCTGCCAGTTTTCAAGGTCGCATGTTGCCTGTGTTTTGGTATTAGAAAGCTTTCAAAGGACAGCTTTGTTAAAATTTTCTTGTGGTTATGGAAACCGATGTCAGTTGTTAAAACGTAGGAGCCATCCTAGCAGACTTGAGGTTGTCAGTGATGCACGTGGCTTCCCCTGCACTTTCTGTGAACACCTCCCTTGCCTGTTTTGCTTTGCTCTGATGTTAATAAATTTCTTAGGCATAAGAACACTTGAAACAATCCTTGGGGCTATGGAGGACCAACACTTAAGCATGGTTTGGTTTGCATTCAGGTAAAGGAACATGGGGTTTTGTGCCTGCGAGTCATGGCTGTGTGGTGGTTTCTGTCTCTCTAGACATCACTGGTCTAAAGGTTAAGTTTTACAAACACCAGGGAAGCAATATTCCTTCTGTCCTTATTTTCAGATATGGGTGTCCATTGTCAGTGTGATGCAGTATGCTTGAAAACTGCCTGCACCACGTAAAATGGCCAGGTCCTGTACATTATAATGTATGAGTTTACCACCTTTACAAAATATTTCGCAAATAGCCCTTTGTGATGGATGAGGAGGTTGCAGTTATGCTTTGTTCCGGTATTTTTAAATACATTTTGTCTTGCTGTTATTCTGTGCACTTAATGATGGAGAATGCTGGCTTGCTAAACATTGTGTTTTGCAGCAAGAGAGCTGAAGTTTCTAGATTTTGAATGACATAGGAAAGTATTTTATCAAGGTGCTTGAAACACAACTGTCAGTGTTCAAATACATAATCAATCTCTAACTTTCTCAGTAAAGAGTTGAACAGTTGGGTAAAACATGCAAAAAGATCACCTTGGGTACTTCCCTGAAGATATAATTTCATTAATTTAGCAGGTGAAGTCAATTCTGTGGATGGCACAGTAGTACCACCATTCTTTGCATAATGACTAACTGCGTTTTAATAAGCTTCTATGTAGTTTATGTTCTTAATGACAAATTGACTTGAATTCCCAGAAACTGGAAGTCGAAAGGTGTCAGAATCGAGGTGCTTGACCTCATGGCATTATTTTTTCATGCATTTCTCTAAAGGATACAGACTGTGAGCTTGCTGGTGTTTTCTGATGGTTCTGTGTTCTCTGTGTGTCTATGATACACATATGTGCTGGGGGGGGGTTGAATAGAAGGTACTTGGGGGTGGTGTGGTGGATAAAATTAAAACACCCAAGGCAGAATTTCCCCTTAAATTTGTTTTGCCTGTTTTCAGATTATATTTTGCCGTACTCCGCTGTACAGAGCAGGCTCTTGTGTTTGTGTGAAAGGCAAACCTGCCTTACCCAGCTTATGAACTTGCAGTTCACTGTTTCTCACTGAAGGAAGGATTGATGCTCTTGGAGAGGATATCTGAAAAGGGATGGAGATACCAAGTGTGAAAGAACTGTTTGAACTGAAGAAAGGTACTGGCCCAGCCATAAACTGGCCATGAATAACTGCTGGGGCAAGGGGAATTCAAGCCTCTTATTTGAGGAACTGGTTTTAACACGGGAGCTGCTGCATGTGGCTGGGAGATACGGCAGAGCGACTTGTCATAGGAAGAGCCTCAGCTGTTGCTGGAGTCTCGGTCCCATGTTCCCCAGTTAGCATGGCGAAGATGCATTTCTAAAGGCTTTTAGCTATTTTTATTTCGTTCTGCATCTGTCTCCTCTCCCTCAGGTGGAGCTGGGAGGCAGTGGCCTTGATTTCCATTTGGATTAGAAATGCTAATGCAGCTCTTCCTTGCACACACCAGGAAAGGGCCTTCCCTTCAGAAAGAGAAGGGCAGAAAATATCTGTGTGCGCGTGCTTGGGGAACATGCATTGTATTTTGAAGGGGGGGGGGGGGGAATCTCTCCAAAATAAGATCAGAATAGGAGTTCTTAAGACAGCCTGCTGCCTGAAAGGGTCTCCAGCAAGAGGCAAAGCCCTAGGTCTGATTTCAGCTCTGTTTTAGGAGGTTGGAGGTTGTCTGCACCAGGTGTGAGTGAAACTGCTGCTTAATTATGTGCTATTGTATAGGACTTTTCCCATGGTGGTTTATTATTACACTTTTTTTTTTACAAGCAAATTGATGTAGTGTCAAACCTTTTTTTCCTGCTGAGCTGAGTTGATAGGCCTGGTGTTGATGCAGGGCACCTTCTTGCTCCCGAGGGGGTTTGCTGAAACCAGAATCTCATCTGACCTCGGGCTGGTCTGACCACGGGGACGCGGCGCTGGGGACCCACCAGACGGCTTCCGTTGGCAGAAGTCATTCTTCCCGAGACTTTAGAGTGGAAAAGCAAGGCATCGGGGTTGAGGAAGCAACATCGCGTGCCAAGGGGAATTCAAACAGCTTCACCTTGTTTTAGTGAAGGCTTTGGTGTGGGGAAGGAGGTCAAGGATCTGGCACTGATGCTGGACTCAAGCTGTTTTACAGTGGTCTCATAGTCACCCTTGTAGCCAATGTCTGTGGCCACTAGCTGAGCAAGGCGTGAAGCCTGTCCTGCCTCCAGGCCAAAATCACCTCTTGCCTTTTCAGGGGCAGAGAAGGTGGAAGTGAATAGCATAATTTCCAGAGGGATGACTTGCAGACGTAAAAGGGAAAGCGATGCGGATAAGGAGAGCACCAGCATTCGGGAGAAAGCAGAATGGGCAATGCTAGGGATTTATTACAGCCGTATCCTTGATAAATGGTCCCAGCTCTGAGCCGGTCCTCTTAGGAAGTCAGGATTCCTCTGCAGTTTTCCTGTAGCTTTATTTGAAATGCCTGTTTCCTGCTGTTAACTTTGTCCAGCTTCCAGCTGTCAGTACTTCTTTGTGCTATTCTAAATATTTTCTTTCTCTTGAGAATTACATCCCTACAGTATTTGGGAATAATTTTTAATATACACACAAAATTATAATCTCTTTTTTTTTAATGTGTGACTTATCTTTCTTGAGCCTTTTGAGCTCAATCATCCCTGTGAGCAAGCTTACACAATGTTATATTTCATGCCTAACTGATGGAAGAATTTAAGGAAATACTGTAGATGTCTCACAAGCGCTGGCACAAGAACTCTGCCTTGTACCTGCAGAAAATCATCTCTGCTTCTTCAGTCATATTTCAAACGTTCTACCTGTTGTATATGAGCTCACATCAATTCACAGCAGGGACTCTCCGACCACCTCCAGTCATGCTCCTCGCTAGTGTTTCCAGGGTTCCTACAGTGCAATGAAATACCAGTTACAATATTGAAAATGCTTTGCAGTTCGTACCGCTGGATTTAAAGTTTGTTCCAAATCTAACATGGTGCTTGTTTGCAGTACAGAGGGAGAAGCTGCCACAGGGTGCTGCAACTCTTGCTTTGTGTCACCTTGCCTGGGAAGGCCCGACTCGGTGATGGCTTGCGTTATCCCTGGATTTCGATCGGGTCCACGTGAACAAGGGTCCCTGTCATCCCTTCCCAGAGCGCTGTTGGCAGCACAGGCGTACGCCTGCGTGGAACTGGCACCCAAACGGCAGTGAGATGGTGGGGCAGGTGTCGGTAGGAGCCGGTCCCTCTCCGTGGGGCTGCGGAGGTGGCTCGGTGGCAGAAGAGAAGCGGGACTGCAGCCGGGCCGACTTTCCCCACTCCTGGGAGCATACGAGGATGTCTTGTCTGTCTCCCGAGTGATGCAAGGCACTGCTCAAAACAGCCCCAAATCCATCTTGAGTAATAAAGCTTGTATTAGACCAGGGAGCGTTTTGGTGTAGACTCTGTGCTTTTAGTTTCTCTGCCGCACTGAACGACTTTGAAATTTGCTTATTCTGTGATTAAAAATATCTTAACTGGGAAGTTCTAAGCCCCCGTCTGCTGGTTCAGCTTCTCCCTGCCTGAGGCAGGACTGTTCAGTAAACAAACAATCTTTCCTACAGCTGCTGCAGTAACAACTTCTTTCTTACAGAAAGAACAAAAGGGGAAGAGCAAAGCGGGAACATTCAGGCATCAGACTGACTTAGCTGGAGGAAGAGTCAAATCGAAAGGCCAGTGTCAGGATTTGCCCCTGTGGCTCAGGTTTGCTGCTGCAGTTTCCCATAAATCTGGCACAGCTGCTCACCGCCTTGGCGCACACAAGAGCATCGTAGCTGCTGCTGGGGATGGTTTTCAGAAGCAAAACCGGGGTGGCTGCGAAAGCACTGCCTCTTTCTTCCACTTAGAAGTAAGAATTAAAATAGCGGCTCCGGATCCCACTGCGCTGGGTCGGAGGGTGAGGGAGGTCTTGGACGTGCTGGTGCCTCAGAGGCATCCCCACCTTTACCTTGCAGCCAGAAAAATGCGGGTGAAGGCGAGGAGAGAGGTGATCCGTCAGGGCGGAGAGCAGCAGTGCCAACTCAAGCAGCAGGATTGGGGGCAGGTTTTGGCAAAGCTGCTCTGCTGGCGTTTGAGGGGGGTGTAAAGCCCTGGGGTACAAAGGGTGGGGATAACGAGCACTGTGCTATCAGTGGGGCTTACGGAGGGGGTTGTGGTTTTGTGTCCAAAGGTGCTATAAAATGAAGGTGAGAGGCAGCAGTATGTGTTGTACACTGTTTATTTTTCATGTGGAGCTTGGCTGATAAATAGGACTGAATTAAAGCAACACTCATGAAAAATAAAACCCAACCATGACTCAGAAGTGCAAAATTGCCCTCCACGCGTCCAGAGACGATGAGGTTCTGGTTTGCTGGAGACAGCACGTGGATATTACTGTCTGTACCAGCAGGGCAAAGGCTTCAGCTTATCGATATCCTTAATGCAAACGGATGTCTGGTACAGTATATGGCTTTGTCGCTGGGTAGCCACCTGTGACTCTGAGAAAACAGCTTCTGTTAAGAAGAGGTCACTGGTGAGTTTTTCTCCAGTTCCTATTTACAAGTCGTGGTGCTGTCTTCCACTCAAACCACTGAACAAGGGCTGCCGAACAGTAAGCGCTATGAAATTAAAACAAAAAAACAAACGGTAAAATCCCAGAACAACAAAAACCTGCCCACCTCCATTGCATTTGGACATGGCTCGTCGTAGAAACAGCACCAGTAGAGAGCAGACAGTTCCCATGGTGGAGGAGTGGTTTGTGATGGGAAGACTTAAGACTTGCAAAGGTTCAGAAAAACTAACAAGTGCATCCCAGGTATGAAATTACAGTAACAGGTTGCCTAAGGCTGAGAAAGGTCTTAATTGCATCATCCTGTCGGGCACACAGCTGGTGGCAGCTGAACTAGCTGTGGCTCTCCCTTTGCGCTTGCCACCCTATTCCCTGCTCCTCTTTTTGTGGCTCTGTGAAGAAGGAACTAGCTTGACTCCAGAGGACAAAGCAAAGTGTACTCGGTCCTGCGGTAGTCTGAGAAGTGTCTGGCAAAATGTTGCCAAAGAAAAATCGGTTACCCTGTAGCAGGGGAGAGACGAAAGCTGTAGGGAATGAACAGAGTGCGGGGCTAATGTGGTGCCTGGTACAAGGGTCTGTAATTTACCTGCCTGCAAAGGGATCTGGAAGGGAAGGAGTGAAAGGAGTTGACCTACTAGGTCACTCAGCAAGGTGAGGACCGTAGCCTGGGGTGAGGGGACCGCTGCCAGCACACGGTCCCGTGTGCTCAGGCACTCGGGCATCTTCCTTCAGTTCTTTTCCAAGAGCCGCTCGGAGCCCTCCCTCTCCCAGCGTTTCCTGGGCTGCCTGTGCAGGGAACCAGCCTGCAGCAGCCTGCGCGTCCTGATGGGTTTGCAACTCCAGGCAGCAGCAGCACGGCAGCGATTTCGCTGCTGCAACCCCCTGCCCGCGGTCTTTACCTTTACCTTTGCCAAGCTGGAAGGAGATCAGCTAGGGCATCGAGTGGAGGGGAAAGCTTCACTCGTGCTACCCTTTCTGCTTGGGGCTGTACGGGTGTCATGGATGGAGAAGGAAAATCCCCATGCCTAATCCTGTTTAAAAGGTTTCCATTGTTTTTTCCAACTTTTTCTCCACGTTAGGGTAGAGGAATGGCCTCGGGACCCCTGCAGCAGCAGGGTGTTTGTGAATATGTCTTGGTTAGAGCTTGATGAGGAGTTTAACTGGCTGAGTAGCATGTGAGGACAGCAGCACTGTTGTGCTTGTCATCTGGGGAGATGTAGCTGGGAGCAGCAGGGTTTCCTAGGAGGCCAGGTCCCCAGGCCTTGGGATCCTACCTGTGGTTTTTAGAATTCACCAGTAAAAATCACCAATGTCTTAAAACTATCTGTTTCCTATAACACCACATTCCAGCTAGGGCTGTCTTTTCATTTATCTTCTTTCCTCCAAAGTGCAAAGCCAGGGAGCAAAACAGAAGTTATGGGGTAGCTGTTCAGGCACTAGGAACATGGAGAGCGATTTGATAAAGCAAATGCAGCCTGACTCTTTACATACACCCCGTAGAGAGGCTTGGTCAACAAGCAGCATTCAACAGCTTGAATATATTAAATGGATTTCCACCAACTCAGCTGGAGAGCTCTCCATTTCGCTGGCATGGTTTGGGGTCTGGGGCAGATTTCATTCAAAAAGAAAAAAAAGTAAAATTTTATTTCCCGTTTCTAAATGTATTTGCTGCAGCAATGCCATTTCTTCACGTGCCAGAAGAGCTCAAGGTTAGCAGGGTCCGGTACAACTGCATCTTCTCCATCCACGGGCCGCGGCCGTCGCGTTGCCTGTGTGCTGGGTCCGGATCAGGAGCCGACGGGGCTTCTCCTGCTGGTCCTGCTCGGTGCAGAGTTCCCCGCTGAGCCGGCCTGGCCCCAGCAGCTGTAAGCAGCAAGACATGGAGAGGAACTTGCACAACGGTTTATGTTTTTCTGTCGGTCCCCACTACCGTGTCTGGTAAGCGCTGCTAGCAGGGCCTCCGGGCACCGCGAGGGAGCGGGGATGGGATAAGCTCTTCCTGAGATCTCCCTTGCTGTGCTCCAGTCTGGTTTCAGCATCTTCTCCCAGAGCACGTTCCCTGCTGTCAGAGATAGCCCAGCTGTTCCTCACGCTTCTCCCCATCCAGCGGCTGAGTTCACAGCTTGTTCTTCTGTCTCATGGTTAAAAAAATATATATTTTACTTTTCATCCTCGTCTCCCTCGCTCATGCTGCTGAGGGAGGCAGAGGCAGCTTTTGGAGAAGAGGGAGGGGAGGCTTTATTGAAGACCCAGGGTGGAGATGGAGAACGGGACGGAGAGCGGCCTCGCGTAGGACTGCTGTTGGGGCTCTGCCGGGGAGAAAAAGCCTGGAGCATTCGGCCGCTTCGTTCCTGGAACATCTGCTTCTGCAAAAGCAAAGTGAAAAGATGCTCTTTGAGTAATGCACAGAGGGGGAAGGTATGTCTGTGGGCAGGCAGGGGCTGTGCTGCGCTGTGCCTCTCGCCTGGGAGAGAGCAGGGAGACAGAGGATAGGCCTCTGCTCTGAAGCACGGCCAGTTCAGCCCACACTTAGCCTTTGCCTCTTCTGCTGCGTGCTTAATAACCCATTTTTTTATGTGACAAGGTCTTTTTCTTAGATGGGATACCCCTAGTGTGAGATTACTGTGTGTGTTGTCCTGTGCCAGCTAGGCAGAACTCCCTTGGGATTTCTTGTACATGTTGGTCACACTCTGTCCCAAAAAGTCAGTTTCCTGCCTGAATTCCCAATGTTCCTTGTTCCCAGGACCTTTTCCTTTTAGCGTGCTGGGAAAGACCACCCGTTTCCTCCTGAGCTTCCTGGCTGGCCCAGACTTTTTTCCTCCTTCCCTTCTGGAGGGATGCAGCCGCTTCCCCAGCTACCTGGAGCAGGCACCACCCAAACCCTTAAATTGGGGATGGGAATGTCAGAATTCGGGTGTCTGTGTTGATAAAAGAAACACGTGCAGGCTCTACGTTCTGCTTTGGGCTTTATTGTCATTTTTTGCTTTGTAAAGCTGAGCGGAGGCCTGCCAGAGCTGCTGCAGTGGAAGAGACCACCTTTTCGGTCAAGCAATCTGCTACGCTAAGGCAAATGCTGCAACTTGTTAGTGCCTGCGTGGCCTTGCATTAGGCTGCTGGGCTGGGTTACGGGAGATCTGGCATGTGCTGCGTGGCTGCTGCGGGCTTCCTGTGGAAAACGCCAAATGCGAGTGCCTCGCTGCTCCTCCTGGGGATGGGGAACAAGAAGTCTCAACCTTGGCTGGAGCAGCGGGAGTTGGATCGTAGGTGATGCTCGGCTGGAATGGAAGAGCCAGCCCAGACAAAGTTAAGTTTGCTGCTTGGGTCTGAGAGCAAAATACAATTTTTCAGAACGTATTCTGGGTTTGCTTGCTTGGGCAGCTGCAGTCCACAGAGTTTCTCAGCTTGAGTTTTTTTGTTTTCTTCCTCCTCTTCCCCCTACAGCAACTCTGCTCTGTGGTGACCTTCCTGCCCATCTTGCTCTTCCTCCCCCTCTTTGAAACTCAGTATTCCCTGCCAGCGGAGGGGCAGATACTAGGTTTTCCCATCAGGTTTCTGGTGTTTGTTAATCCTGGGGGTTAACGGTTGAGCACAAATACCAAATTTAACTGTTACCCTGTCAGCTCTCTCACCCAGCTTACATCTTTATCATGTTGGCCTTCATTAACTTAGTTTTAGAGCCTGGATGTCGCTGCAGTGCGGAATGACAGAACAGTTTCTGCCTGGAGCCACACTTAGCAACGCTCTCATGCGTAAAGACCCACGGCACGTAACCTACCCTGCACTACTGCTAGGTCCAAAATAGTCAAGGCTTCCTCAAATCTCAATAGTTAGCAGATGGTGGTTTCTCCTGATAAATGGTGCCAGGCAGCATTTGGATGGGGGAAGGTTTCTGCTGCGGAGAGCCTTAAGGATGTCACCAGGGCTGGCAGAGCCCCGGAGCCTGCTGAAATTCAGTGGTAGGAGTGCAAAATTCCTCTTTCGATCACAGGAATTGAGGTTTTGTTGGCTTGACTTAGTCTGTTTTATCCTCTTGCTGAAGGTAACCCCCAACAAAAAAAATTGTTTGATATGAAATCTCTTTTTCCTAGCCAAGCAAAACATTTTGACTCCTTCCTGCCCCGGCACCTTACCAGCCACTTCAGAAAGCTCAGTGAAGTTGTGGGGCTTCATGAGGGAGATCGAAGTGGCCCAGCTTGGCTGGTAACCCACGTGGCAGGGGGTACTTGACTGTACCTTAGGCCACATGGGCCAGGGATGGAAAGGAGAATCCCACCTTCTTGCTAAGGCCCTCAGCCAGGCTGTAGGACACCTGCTTTTCCTTCAGCAAAGAGTTTGTTGCTTGAGCAAGCTGCTGCACTCACGGCTTCAGCAGGGTAAGCGCCTGGCCGGTCCGAATTGCCTCCTGCATTAGTGCTGTAAGCACTAGGTTGCTGGCTAAAACCTGTGCTGCTGCAGGAGGAGGAGGTGGTTTAAGTCACCTGCCTCCAGAATGACTCTTCCCCTCCAGCTGTGCTCTAGCAGGGTTGGTAAGTCATGCCCTTCGCAGGCAAAGTTTTCCTAATGGGGACTGCTCCTCGGGCCGTTGGGTGCTGAAGAAGTAGAATAAGTGTTAATGGCTTCATTGAAGTGCTGGAGGGTTAGACAAGGCTGGGTGCGCTCTGGACCTTTACCAGAGGTGGGAAAATAATTTCAAAGCCTTGGTTCAAGCAAGTTCAGGTACCCCCAACCAGTTTAGGGAGATAATGCTTTCCTTTTGGCAAACTTGCGACTGGGCAAAACCATTCTGCCTGTTTCTGAATTTTATTGCCTAGACGTTGATAGTTCTTTGCTTTACAAAACAAGTGCCAGTTGGGCATTACGAAGGATGGCTGCTTTTGAGCTGCTGATTCTTTCAAGGCCATGCTCAGATCTAGGCTGCGGACGCACGGCGTGGTCTAAACACCCTCCCTGGGTTCTAGTTGCAACCTGCAAGATTTATCTGAGCACCCGCTGATGTCTGAGGTGATGCAGCCCTCTCCCAGTGCGACCATCCCCGACTCTGCATGCCGAGCAGAGGGAAGGCATCCCTTTGAAGGGACACCTCATCTGAAGGGACACTTCTGAGGGAGACTGGCACGGAAACCCTGCCCTGTGAGCCTTGCTTTCTCTCCGCTGACCTGAAGTGCAGCTGCCTGCTCGTACATCTCTGAGAGGTTCTCTCTGCCATGCTGGGCTGCGTGGTGGTCCTCTCTCACACCGGAACAAAAGTTTCATGCCAGGTTAATGGTTGTTTCTGACCCTTCTATGATACTCTCACAGAAAAAGTCCAGGGAGGGGATTGCACAGGTGGGCAAAATTGCCAAGGAATTACAGACATCTTGACATTTGAAAAGTGACATTTTGACCTTTTTCACAAATGGGCGGGTTTTTTGTGGGTTACGTGGTCCTTACTTTTAGAAAATTGATGCTAGCATAAAGTGTATTATAATAATTATTTGTGAAATAATAATAGCATTTTAATGGTATGCAAATTACTGATTGAGGAATCCAGCATGCCCATAACGATTCCTGTACTTTTAATGTCAACATTAAAAGCAATATCTAACTAACAGTGATAAGGTAAATTAGTGTTAATAACAGTTTTGACACTAATAGCAAGTTATCATTATTTTAAAAGTCTTTCTTGTTGCCAAGGCTCAAACTGATTTTAAAAAAGCCATACCGCTTTTCGGCTTGCTGTCACTGACGCTTTGCCTACAACACTGTGAGGAGATTTCACTCCTTTTGTTCCTAGCAAAGGTCTCTGTGATTGCAGCAGAGTTCCTACTCTGTGGTCCAACACTAACTTAGGAAGCAGGAGGCCACCCCCAGTTCCTAAAAGACCTTTGCAGAGCAGCTTTTTCCTAATTGAATTTGGTAAAATGTTTATCAGCAAAGGGTTTTTAAAAATGCCATTGGTGTGGGTGTGCATTGTTGAGTGGGTAGAGCAAGGGAAACAGGATCAAGGCTTTTAAATTTTTTTCCTCTCGGCACAGCCAAGCTCATCTCACCTCCTGGGGGTTTCACGTGCTCTGTTAGCATTAGTTTTATTTATTCAGCACCTATGGCCACAGGACCATCCCAGATGGGAAATGCTCGCCAAGCTCTATGGAGAATAACTTGCAGAGGAAGCTTCGTGTGGATGTGGTCAATGCAGGTAAACCTGGGCTTTTCATCAGAAGAGTTACCCTCTTCCCCTCTTTAAGGAAAATTATACTGTTGATGAACAAATTGCTAAATAAAGTATTTGTTGATTGCAGCTGGGACGGGTGTTACTCGGAGAGCTTTGCATGGGACAGGCACAGCTATAAGGGGATTATAAAGATGCAGTCTCTGTTCTGAAGCCTTCACAGCCTAATTTTAGGCTTTTCTCAACTAGGTGGTAATCAACACAAGTCATGGCTGAGAAAAGATGAGAACTCCAGAAAGAGGCAGGTACCACATGCTTTGGTGGCCCTGAGTTGTGATGTGGCTGTGATGTGGGCTACTTAATTCACCCGGGGTCTGTGACTCTTCCTGAGGCTTTGTTTATAAACAAAACCTCTGCTGAGATCAAGAGAAGGTACCTTTTGTGACGGGAAGTTGTTCAGGTATGAACTGGTAAGAGTAACCCGAGAGAACATTACGTGTGTGTTGTCTCCTTAAAAATATTCCAGTAGTGTCTGCTTCATGCTAGTCCTAAACTGTTTTTTCTGGCTTGCTGCTTCTGTTGACATTTTGCCTCAAACTGTAATCCACGAGCAGTTAAAGCTTTGCATAAACCTCTCGCGAAGGGTCTGCTTTCAAGTGAGGAGAGAGCTGCCCGACTGTCTGTGCGCCACGGTCTGAAAACGTTCCTCTGAAGCATCCTGCTCTTCTGCGAGATTATTTCTCTAGCTCTGACTCTGCTCCCCTCAGTTCACCCTGCGCTGCTTGCTGCTCTCCTCTGTGCTTGCTCAAGTTTTGAACCGAGCAAAAGCCTCACTGGGAGCTTGTGACAAGAGCAGCATGTTCAAGCTGATGGCTGTACTGGAGGGTCTGGCTGGTGCCTGGGCTTTCACCAGAACGCAGCTGCACAGGGAGCTTGTTGGAAAAGGACTGACTAACAACAAGGAAGGTCTGGGAAGGTCTGTTCAAACAGATGATAAATCCTACAGTCAAATTAAGCTTTGCTACTGCTTTCAATGTAGCAAAGGGAAGTTGTACCAGAAAACAAAGCCTCTCAAGGTTTGGTAAGCTATCAGAACTCAAAGATAGGGGCTGGGACTCTTTCGGGGCTCTAAAGTGTCACCAACTCACCACTTGCTCAGTGCATGACTTTGGTTTCAGCAGGTACGGCCCTGGGGTTTCTCCCCAGAAGGATGCTGTTGCAGACTCTCAACTGCCTTTCCAAGGCACCTGGGGACCTTTGGTAAATGGGCTCTGTGGAGCTGGCATGTGCTGAGGAGAGCTTTGAAAGTGCTTCTGTTTCACCTGAGCTTTCCCTGCAGTCAGTCAGGTGAGCCTGGCCACTCAACATGTAAACTCATTTCTTGGAACTTTAAATCAGTAGTTCTTAAAGTTAGAAAATTGTCATCTTCTACTGCTGAGTACAGAGCATGAAGAGAACTATTGAAAACTTTTCAATGGTCCTGTTTCCCTCACCACCTCCAGTGTGTAATTCCTCCCTGATACTGTGTGGCACCCCATTTAGTGCTAATGGGAAGAACAGACTGTATTAGCCTTTTTGCTTGTGTGTTGCTGTTATGCAGCTCTACTGAATGCAGTATCACATTCAGCATTGCACCTTCACAAAAGACACAATTTATCCCAAAGAAGCAACAGCCAGAAGTGGCAAATCCTCCTGCTGCAGTATTGGCATGCGTTATCGGATTTAGCAAGCAGGTTTGTTGTTATCCTACTGTGCTGGCTTTCAAAACAAAGACTGCAGCAAAAGAATCTGCTCTTGATCTGTGTTACAGAGGAGAAATAAAAACTGTTCAGACTTCCTGGGATGACAGAATACCTACCCAGGCTCCGTCGGGTCCAAACAGCTCTAAAAAGTTGCCAATAAATTCCCTGGACTTTTCTTCCCATTTCTGAATGAGGTCATGGCTCTTCTCTTCCACCTTGTAAACAAATTCTTTTGATTTTTCCTCCACATTCTTGACTTTTTCTTTCATTTTATCCACTTGGTTTTGAAAGCGGTATTTCTTCTCCTGTTTTAAAAGTGTGGACAGAGATTAATATATAGGGACTTGGAAATAATCAGCCACCAGCAGTTGAGAAGAAGAAAAAAATTGCATTAGTACCCTAATACATATGGCCTTGGTTAACTATTCCCACATTATTTTTATAAATGCAAATTTAACATTTGTGGAATGAAGTGCAGAAGGTACATATTGAAAAGACTGTCTTGTGCGATTACTGTGTTTAATCCACTACACGAATCTTTCCATATTTTCAAGCTGAATGCACTTTGAGAATTATATGAGTCTTACGAAGGATACAAGTGAGAAATTAACAGCTCAAACTTAGCAGTAAGCAAACAGCAAATCTCCCTGGGTTTCCTAGCAAATGCAGCCCACTGCTGACTTCCCAGCCTGTGTTAACGGAGACCAAAATGCCTCTTTAGTTGGATTTCTGCAGAGCAGAAGGAAAACTCTCTTCACCTCTGAGCCTGGCTAATACAGGAGCTTCAGGCTGCCACAGAGATGTGTGTAGGCCAGTGGCTTGGGGCCAGCAAACTCCTAATTGCTAAGTCATACAGAAAGAGAGGGACAGAGCAGATAATGTTAGGGAGCTCTCGTTGGGCCTAGCTTCTAAAATACGCCAGGGTTAAAGGACTTTTGTCCCGAAACGTGTCTGTGCTCTGCAAATGTACGGTACACCCAGCTAACTAACGCTGTGCCCTTGAAAGTGTAATGGTCTCTGTAGAAGCACAGACCACTATTGGCTTTTAATTTCCTGTGAACTTCATTTAACGGGCACTTGAATTTACTTTTAAAGCAAATATTGTTTAGTTGTAAGGTGGGTTTTATTATAGCTCATGAATCACTAGAAGAACCATCTTTGTCAGCCACAAGGCCAAACAAAATCCTCAGTGTCCAAAGAAACCAAACTCACTTTGCACCTAATACGTGATCAACCCTTCCTTTAACAAGGAAACCTGTGCTTTGGTGAAATCCTTGGTGAAATCCTGTGTTTTTAATTTTGAAACACAAGCAGTCTCTGGTGCAAATTAGTATTTCTGCATTTAAATTACTATAAGCTAAATAACCAGATGCCAGGAGGGACTTCAGGATACATCACTGTCTGAGACTGGGGGAAGCATATCTTATGCAACAGTATCTTAACGTCAGAGTTGCTAAAGGATAAATTTGAGAACCCCCAAGGCATCCAGCATGCCTTAATTTAACGGGTATTTGCAATAGTGATCCTTCTGGGTGGAGTACTTACAAGCAGGATTTTTTAGAGGTGTAGAAGACTGATTAAAAAAAAATAATAAAATTATGCCGTGTGATCTGTGATTTATCTGCCAGACTTCAAAATAAGAAACAAGTAAACGAAACCCTCATGAAATGACACAACTGAGTCCTTCACAAGGGGGTGTTCCCAGCTCCAGGGAGGGAGGTGGCAAGTCCTGCTGTAAGCCAGCCCAGTCACAAAAAGAGGTTTCAGTTGTGTGGGTTATCTTGAGGCCTTAAGACTTGAAATAGTGAAGGAAAATAAACTTTTGTTTCTGTTAAGTGTTTACTTGCTGGAGGATAAGGTGCAGTTGTGTATGTGGAAGCTGAATAATTTGAGCCATCCTTTCAAGTGGTGCTTTTGCCCTACCTATTGTGGCTTCTGAGCTTTTCAGCATCATTTCTGTACCAGCTTCCTAAAGCACTTCCTTGTCTTTTAAAAACTATTATAGCCTTCTCTAGTAAGCTCACTGCTCAGCAGTTGGGGTTTGTTGTTGTTGTTGTTTTTATCCTGTCGCATTGTACAGAAAGTTTGGCTATCAAAATCTTTGCTCCCTGTGCTGCCTTCTCACAATGGGAATAAAGAAAGAAATTGTGTCTTGGGTGAGTGGCTGAGAAGCCTGCGGGGGGGCTGGCTCCTTCTTAGTGTGTCGTTAAGTCACCTACAACTCAAGGAAGAAGGAGGAGCAGCAGCTTTGTTACAAATGTGAAAGCATAAGATGGAAATGAAGCTGCTAATTAATAGGAGCAATTAAAACTACCTTCAGCTTTCCAGTTTCTTTCTTTTACCTTAAGTTCTTCCCAGCTATTTTAAAAGCAGCAGGAGGAAGATCTCCTTTAACCTTTACTCTACGTTCAGGGTCCTAGGAGAGAGTGTTTTGGAAGCAAATGCAGGTCGGTATACTTACATTTATAAAACTAACATTCAGCTCTTTGGCGGTGTATCCTCGTTGGAGGTTGCGCCGGGCGTACACGTCATAGTCCCGGACGATCCTTGTGATGATATCCGACGTGGAGATACCTTCGGTTCTCTGCGTTGGTACGAACATTCCTGAGCAAAGTGGGAAAAGAAAGCCCTCTGAGAAAGCACGGCAGGACCAGGCGCTGCGGCAGGGAGCTGAGGATGAACACAAAAATGCCTGACCAATGGTAAGAGACTTGCAATTCTGCCCGTCTTATTCCTAGTTCTTCCTGATGTCCCTGTGTGAGCTTAGGGAAGGCACTAGGTTGCTATACCGTTCATTTTTCCTCAAGTCTTCAGAAAGGCTGTAACTTGCCCTGTTCACAGCGTCAGCCGTGATGTGGAAATTATTAGACTGGCAGGGGCTCCCGAGCCGGGAAGGCTAAACCTCGCAGTTGTGGCAATTCACTGAGGAGGTCTTTCCATGCGTGTAGCCCTTATTTAATGTTGTATGAAAGAGCGGGGGGGTTGGCTTCCACTCCTGCTATTGAAAGGCCGTTTGCTGCTCTCCTGCCTGTTTCCACCCTCCCCTCCTGTGCTGCACCATCGGACTGTCTTTGCTCTGCTGAGTAAAACAGAGCAGCCTCTGGCCTTGGCCAAAGCCAGGAAGCGCCTTCAGGTAAAAGATGCGTTACAATAACTGGGAAACACCCTGGAGGTGCCAGTAGCTTGTAACAGGAAGGCGAAGTGTAATGGTAGCGTGAATAAACACGGCTGTACTGTGGAGACCGAGGGTATCAGCCTCCATAAACCCCATTTCATGTCCGCCTGGCCACGTCAGTGGCTGCATCACCACTCTCCCTGCCCCGACAGATCCGCTCCTAAGAAAACTGACCATTTATTAAGACTGCTTGTATTTTTCCTCAACACAGCTGAGGTATAGATTGCTTTTTAATTGCTCCTCATCAAGACAGGGTCACTTGAACTGCTAATGCAAGTCACAAAGGCAATAATAGTAGAGTGCTAGCACACCTTGGTTTAGTAGATATTCAGGGCTACAAAAAATTGCTACTATCAGATATACATAATGGCAACATCAAGCTGCTGATGAGAGCAAGCTGCAAGATAAGACTGGAAGTGGTTTTGCAAAAAAAAGTAGTGCTTTGTCTTAAAAGGGTCCTATAGCTGCTGGCAAATTAATCCTCACACGATTGCTTGAAGTAGGCAGGCATTGCTAGCTAATTTCACAGGGTTAGAAAAAGATCTGGGGAAGGAATCAAGAAGCTTAGCAGCCTCTTGTGACTAAATGCCATTTGATATTTTTTTCTTTCTGATCTCTAATTAATATTCTGCTAAAAAATAGATTATTTTAATCATAAGCAGAGAGGTTTCCCTGATTGTGCTTTTCAGGCTTGCAGCAGTCACTCAGAAAACTATTTTTGGAAGCAATGAAACCCACTTAGAGCCAGAAACCTTTATAGATAGGAGCTACAAGAATACACGAACAAAATCCAAACCCTACCCTTGCCAAGCCAAAAGCGGAATTGTTTTCAAGTAGATGCACAAACCCACGAACGAGAACATTACCTTTAGTCACTGATTTTGCTTTCGTATGCTTCATGTGTTAGACTGATTCATGTTTTCCAAGTTACTGTTCACAGATGTGCAGAGGTTTAGTCAGCACACCCTTACCCAGCTCACCGTTATCCCTACGCCCTCCCACCTACTGAAGGGAGCGGAGAAATGGGAGCCCATGGGAATCTACACAATGAGCTCCACAATTCCAGTCTGCTTCTCTGCTTCCCAACAACCTGATGTGGGAAAATGGGAGTACTGGAACTAAGAAAATGCACCAATGCATCCACAGCATTGGTCTATTTAAAACAAAAACCTCTAGGAGAAAGGGGGAAATCGCTATTGTAATAACGTTGGTCTGGAGCATTAGGACTATTACAGCACTAGATCTCAAAAATAAGGTAACATTATTCTCAGTTCATACACAACAAAATTCAACCATAAAAGACTAAAGTCACTTCTCCAGCAGTGATAGACACAGGACAGACCACAAGTCTCTGAAGCTGTAAATCCATACTCTTGTGCAACATTTGAATTTGTCAGGACATGTGCGCACTGACCCGCGCCCAACAAGGGCAGAGAAGGATGTGCCAGGTTTGGGCACTCTCCAGCTCAGTCTGCTAACGATGCAGTGATGCCAAGGGCTGCTGTCACATTGTCCTGTGCACTCCCCACCTTACAGAAGAAAAGCAAAATAACTGCCTGTCCAGCACATACGCTGGATGTCCCTCGGTGACCCGTCCTTACCAAAGGTACGTTTTTGTTCCTTTGCCTAGTGAAGTAAGCTGGTGCTGGCTCTGAAACTGTAGAACAGCAGTTCCTAAAGGAGGGTTGTGAGTCTGACACCGCATTGAGGTTTGCAAGTGGAAAAAGATTAAGAACTGCCGCTATAAAAAGCGTATTCTTTCAGATCAGGTCAATACCTGGTTGTCTGCTGTCATTGTATAGCTTGAGAAGGTCAATTTGCGTGACAAATTACCATCAGGTAGATTTGTTCTGAAATTTTTTAAGCCTCCAATAAGCATGTTTATGTAGACCAGGAAGAGGATGGATTCACCAGGCTTCAGAACAGCACCTCCAGGGAGCAGGAGAAGAGAGGTGTGATCAGTTCCTCCTCCCGCATTGTTCACTGCGTTAGGATAGCCGCTGCTGGCAAACAGCGGCTTAACATTATCTCCTCAGATTTAATTCAGCTTTCTTCAACTGAAGAGATGCAAACTCCTGATGACTTCAGCGTGTTTGCGTTCAATGTAATATGGTAGTCAACCTAATTGCTAAATAGTCATGGCAAATGAATTACTCTGATGCCGACTTAAACCCTCTGCCAGTGTAGTGAAAAGAACCCTTGGTGCAAATCAGAAGTGGATCCTAATGACTCCTGAAGGCTGCCTGTGCTTGCCTGTGTTCAGGACTGGGCTGAGTCAAGGAGTCCTCAGTTCATGGTTATCAACAAACAACTGAAGCTGGCTGGGCTGCTGTGGGAACTAAATTCATTTTCATCCCTTCAAAGCTCTTAGTCAAGCACCCTAAAATTATTTTAAGGACCTAGATAGGACTCTTTCGTGATGGATTTGAATGGTTTCCTGAGGGTTATGGCAGGAATTCAGCCAAGGACATCCTTTGTGGTTTTACGTTAATCTTTCTGCTGAAGTCAGCAGTATCTACCATTAGGGAGTGTATCGGGTTTGTGTGGCAAGGTTTTGGTAGCGGGGGGGGGGGGGGGGGGCTATCGGGGTGGCTTCTGTTAGAAGCTTCCCCCATGTCCAACAGAGCCAATGCTAGCCGGCTCCAACACAGACCCACTGCTGGCCAAGGCTGAGCTGATCAGCAATGGTGGTAGCATCTCTGGGAGAACACATTTAAGGAGAGGGAAAAGTTGCTGCACAACAAAAAACTGAAGCTGGAGAGAGGAATGAGAACATGTAAGAGAAAAACAACCCTGCAGACCCCAAGCTGGGTGGAGAAGGAAGGGGAGGAGATGCTCCAGGTGCCGGAGCAGAGATTCCCCTGCAGCCCATGGGGAAGACCACGGTGAGGCAGGCTGTCCCCCTGCAGCCCAGGGAGGTCCACGGGAGAGCAGGGGGATGCCCAAAGAAGGCTGTGACCCCGTGGGAAGCCTGCGCTGGAGCAGGCTTCTCGCAGGACCTGTGGCCCCGTTGGTAGAGGAGCCCACGCTGGAGCAGGTTTGCTGGCAGGGCTTGTGACCCCATGGGGGACCCACGCTGGAGCAGTCTGTGCCTGAAGGACTGCAGCCCGGGGAAGGGACCCACGCTGGAGCAGTCTGTGCCTGAAGGACTGCAGCCCAGGGAAGGGACCCATGCTGGAGCAGTTTGTGAACAACTGCAGCCCGTGGGAAGGACCCACATTGGAGAAGTTCGTGGAGAACTGTCTCCCGTGGGAGGGACCCCAGGCTGGAGCAAGGGAAGAGTGAGGAGTCCTGTCCCTGAGGAGGAAGGAGCAGCAGAGACAAGGTGTGATGAACTGACCCCAACCCCCATTCCCCATCCCCCTGTGCTGCTGCGAGGAGGAGGCAGAGAAAACTCGGGTTGGAGTTGAGCCCTGGAAGAAGGGAGGGGTGGGGGAAAGGTGTTTTTAAGAGTTAGGTTTTATTTCTCATTATCCTACTCTGATTTGGTGGGGAAATTAGTTTAATTTATTACCAAAGTCAAGTCTGTTTTGCCCATGATGGTAATTGGCGAGTGATCTCTCCTTGTCCTTATCTTGACCCACGAGCCTTTCATTCTATTTTCTCTCCCCAGTCCAGCTGAGGAGGGGAGTGATAGAGCAGCTTTGGTGGGCACCTGGTGTCCAGCCAGGGTCAACCCACCAACAGGGTGTAAGACAATATGATATTACCTCTACTGCTTCTCTCCCAGCAGCTGTGGTCAAAAGGCAGGAAAAGAATTTGAGCTGAGGCTGAAAAGGTGCTAAAAAGGTAAAGCTGCCCTTACCTGCCTCCTTTATGTGTTTGTATACATCATCCGAGCCAGCGGAGGAGTACGGGATGTCATCGTGGGCTACAAAGTCAATCTGCCAGTGAACAGAAGAAGAATCACATGCCACCATCACTGAATTTTGGTTCAGTGGGGGGTCGTTGTGGAGGATCATCTCTTTTCTCGACTTCAGCTGAATTGCTTTTGACATTCTCATCCTAAAGCCATCACCTAGAATATTGCACTAGATTTAGGCCTACAACTGCTATGTTGCAGGATCGATTACGAAAGAACAGAAAGCTTGTCTCCAGAAGCACTGCCGTTAACACATCACTCTGGCTGGCTCTGTGTGATATTCTGCAGAAAATGTAAGACACCTGTTCCTGCTTTTATTGCTACTGGAAGAGCTAAGTCAAGCGGCAAAACCTTGGTTTTCAAAACCATGGAGGCAAGATTACTGATTCTGCCTCCCTGGGGCTGTGCATATATATACACACACACACACACATATATATATATATATATATATATATATGCATACCTAGTACTATCAAGCTCTCCTTTTGTCACCCAGTGATGTGGACACTAAAATACATCCTAGTTAATTATGCTTTTGTTAAGACTCATATAGATTGCAAGTCAATAGCATGTAAGAAATTCTGTCCTGCCTTTTAGAGGACGCATGACATTTTTATGTATTTCTGGCCAATTATTGCACCTGTTGATGTTAATAAGAAACATGCCTTTAATTCAGGACTTTAACAGGACTTTAGTCACTATGTGATAACTTTTCCTGGTTCATGATCTCCTTTCCTGAAAGTTAATTTGTGAAGAATTCTTCAGTGTTATTTTGCTATTCAAAAATCCCACTACAGCAATCATGCCAGCATATTGAGAAAAAAAGGCAAGACAAATACAACATTCTCTGACAAAGATGGAGGCAAGCAATGCCATGTACCTAATTTCAGTGACTGGAATTAACTGAATTAAATAATTTGCTCCAGCTAATAGAATTTCACAGACTTGCTGTTTATTCTCAACTGTCAGTCTACAACGGGGAAGGGAGGGATAAGGGAAGAAATGTACCTTATGTTTTTCAAGGAACTCGGGTGTCAGTGTCCAGGGTGCATCTCTGATGACCTCATCCACATAACGACAGTGTCTGAGGGCTTCATATCGCTCAGTTTCATTCATCACAGTGAAGCCTTTGAATTTATGAGTTAAATCATCACTGCAAACTAAAATATGGAAGTATCAACAAAATGGCTCCACAATTAGTAGCATTAGTATGAGCAGCAGTTGATTATTTCCTGATAATTCCATTAAGCACTTAGTTACTAGCTAATTTTGGGGTGCTTCAGGGCATCTTAGAGTTCTGCTCAGGGTTGGCCAGTATAACCATAGACTTCTGAGAGATCCTTCCCTTTCTGAAGCTGCAGCCAGAGCCCAAGTGAGATATTGTAGGACATCTCAGGTTGTACGGTATGCACATGTTGAGGCAACTCAATACCACAATAAGTGGGGATTTCACAGGTTGTGAAATTTCAGGGTCGATGAACAATGCTTTATAAACAATCAAAAAGTGCAGTGTCGACAATCACAGAGCGCTCGCAAACTTCATGTATCACAAAATGGTCAAGGTGGGAAGGAAGGCACCACTGGACATCACCTAATCCAATCCCCCTCCTCACAGCAAGCTCAACTACAGCAGGTTGCTCAGGGCCATGTCCAGTTGAATTTCCAAAGATGGAGATCCCTCAGCCTCTCTGGGCCTCTTGTTCCTACTTTTTGGTTTTATGTAAACAACGCTTTAAATAATGAATTTGCCAACAAAGCTCTCAATCACAGCAGAACAGTTTCTCACTAACTAAACACTGATGGAAAACAAGTCATGGCAGATTTTATAGGAATCTGTTTCTGAGTTTAGCTTTGAGTTCAGCAGATTTCATAGAAAGAGAAGTAAGGCTTGTGCCATGTTGAAATGGGAAATTGCAGAAGGAAGCCCCATGGAAAGGACTGGGAGAAGCCGTATGCTCTAGTGGAATGAGCAGAGTTAAAAGTCCAGAAATCCTGCATCTTTAACTCTGGATGTGCCAATACTTTGGCACATTGCTTTTAAAATGAGGGGAAGCAACAGCCATGTTACCAGAGGACTATAAAAGTTAGGTATTATCTTTCTAGTCATGTAACATTGTGTAAAACCCTGTGACCTGTCCCCACAACTGTAACTCTGTCCAATATTATAGCTATGATAGTCATTTGACATCCCACATGGAATGATGTGATACCCATTTACAGCTGGGTTGACAGTGGTTGTCCCTCAGCACAGGTCAAACCTGTGCTTTTGGATCTCACTTGTCAGTGACACCAGGACAAATAGTAAATGTACTTGACAAATGATAATGCAACATTATTAGTGCTGCAGGGAAGTGTGAGAGCAGGCCTACAGCTGCTGCTGCTTTCTAATTTGAAAACATCAACCTATCAGGCAAGGTGCTGGCAAAGATGCAGTCTTTTTTTGAGATCTAAAATGGATGGTCTTGCTGTGATGATCGTTAAGGACCTTTAAAGTAGGAAAAATGTAGGAAGGCTTAGATAGCCCTGGAGTTCGTGCAAAATTCAAAGCCAGATAATAATATACATATGAATTTCAGCTAGCAAAATGGTGCTCTATCCTATTATGTCATTTTTGATGCCTGCTGACAAGAAATTTAATGGAGATCAAAGCATTTTCAGTAGAAAGATCCCTTCTGAGATTGTAGTTATATTTTTTTTTACAGCCTTTATGTCGTCTTAAAGCTACCCTCTCCTGGAAGAAAGGGTCTACTAAAATTATTGGAAAACAGTAATTTTTGCTTGAATTCTGTAGAAAGGTTTGATTTTATTTTTTGATTACTGTTTGTTCATGTACAGTACAGACACAATATCTCTGTATTTCCTTTTGATTCTATCATTCTGCTTTAATGACTGATTTGGGAATGTGTAAATGTCTATTTAAAAAAAAAAATCTTAGCTCCAAATAATTGTCTTCACAATGAGAAATAAAAGGGGTTGGTTGTGGTGCCCACAAAGACACATGACACCAGTGCTTTTGCAGCACAAATTGTATGTGGGTGTGGAAAGGTGCCCATTTTTTAAACATGCTAAGACACAGTGCCTTGCTGGGAAAAGGTGCTGATGAGTGCTGGCTGCTTTGTCCTTCACTCCAAATATAAGGGCAAAGTGAAGCTCTGCCATGAATTTCAAAGGAGCCCCAGAGCTCCTTTCCTGATCTGGGACACCCCCCACTCCTTTAAAAGCAACAACGAAACCTACATAACTTGCATTTTTTTTAAAACCTCACAGTCTTGCACCTCCACTTGCTTCTTCTGCAAGCTATATGGCTCAGCAGGAAGACAAGAGAGTCCTAAATGTTTCCTTCGTAACAAAGGGATGTCTCCTTTCCCTCCTAGTAAGCTCCATGGGAATTGCCACAATTGATAAGAGTAAAACCAAAAAGTGTGTTTATAAGGAGATTTTGCTTTTCCTCCTTGTTGGGTCTTTTTTCCCCCCCTTTCAACTGATTTGGGACAAAGAGGCAAAATAATGCATCTTATAAAGTGTCCGAAGGCTGCATTCGCATTTGTTTTATCACCACTGCTGTAAACATTTGAGCGGCTGAATGTCGCTGTGAAATGTTTATGCGAGGTATATCTCAGCCCCAAAGGGGCAGGGAAACTGGAACTGAAATGCATGTTTATGAGGCCTCATGAGAGCAGGGCTGGCACATCCAGCTAGGCAGGAAAGATCCACCCTCCGGTGACTCCTCCGGCACGTACCAACTGCTGAACAGCTGTTAGCCAGCCACACAGCAAAGAACACAAGATATTCACAGCAAAAAAAACTGATAAGAAAGTAACCTGCCCGGGGATGCTTGTGAGCTGAAAACTACGTTCAAAACATGACCTACATTTGGGTCTTCATTGATAATGGGCCGGATTTAGCTTCTCTGTTGATGTTGAAGGCTGGGTCTGCACACACAGTACAAACCTGGCAGTCAGGGGCCGTGGGCTGTGCCTGGCTGGCAGAGGGACCCAGGAGCCAGAAATAAATGAGCGGTTGATCTCATTCACTCATCTCCATCTTTGAACAATTTTGAGCGAATAACTCAAAAAGGTAAATTATTCATATGGAGCTATTCTAAGCTCAGAGTCATGCAGGCACCTGCTTTAACTAGAATGGGAATTGTGCCTGTGCTGCCGAGGGCAGAATGTGACTTTTACTTTAATTGATGCAATTGTAAGATGTAATTCAAGGCAAATCGCCTATAGAAAGCCTCCAGAGTGAAAGTAGCATTCAAAGTCATGGCATATAAACAGCTGGGGGTGCAAGCACAGCAATAACTCTCTGATACTGAAGCACCAAAGCAAAAATCCAGTGCAATAAATAACTGATCTTACCTCCTACTAGTAAGTAGCTGTTTGGGAATAGAGTTTTGGCTTGCATAAGAGCTCTAGCATGGCCAGAGTGGAAGAGGTCAAATATCCCATCTGCATACACTCTGACAGGTCTGTCAACTGTGGAGAAAGAAACACAACAGTGATTTTTCAGACCCAAAACAAGTTGCACTTAATTCTACTGGACAGGTTTTTGTTCCCAGATCAGATGGTTGTGGCGATTTACCCCAGTTCTGATGTTCAAAACCACCATGGGTTAACTTGCAGAGTTTTATCCTGTTTGTTACTTGTTCTTCTTTGTACTCTCTGTTGTTTTCTCTCAGACTTAGCCTATTTATTATCATCCATCATCCCCGTATTCTAATTTAGCAAAAATGTCATCTCCCTGCCTCATTCGGAGTTCCACCATATGTCTTGTTCTTTTCTCTCTGCATTACTAGTCAGTTCTGCCTTCTGGATTTTTTTGGGTTTTTCCCCTTATTTTTTCCCATCATCTCCCTTTTCCTCCCCTCTTTTCTGTGACTTTCTGTTTTCCGTAGCTTACCACTGTAAAAATGTATTGTTTACCTCTTCCACATAAACCTTTAATTTCCCTTTTTTCATACTTCCCCCAAACTCTTCTCTCTAACAAGCCTAGCATTTCTATTTCTCACTATCCTCCTGCTACCACCCTTGTAACTCTTGCTTTCTGTACGACATCTGCAGCAGCAGCCTCTGGATAGAAAACGGACTTGCTTTACCAAATGACATGCCTGACAGCTGTGCCACCTCAGAGCAAAAGGACAGTGGAGATGAGCGCAACAGAGCTCCAACCTCCATGGACTGTGCTTCAGGGCTACAGAGAGATGTCTCTGCTGTCAGGATATCCAAGGCTCCATGGGAAAACATTGTTCCTTGCAGAGTTGACTGGAAAGCTGCGGCTTACCCCTATACAGTCTACGTACTTCAAAAGCTTATTTTAAATTAGTAAAATAAGTAAACAAAGGCTTTTTAAAAATAATCTCTTGGAATTTAGGGGGGCTGAAGTATGTCTTTCAGACTTTATGTGAAATCATCCTGTTTCCTCAGCCCAATTACAAATGTCCAGATAAAGAAATTGGGCATGGTTTGTTTGCAAAGGGCAAATGACCTTTAAGGCTGCTTAAGGTCTGATGTGATCAACAAGACCGTCAGTGAAAGAAGAGTTTTCCAGCATACAGAGGCGGTACAGGAAGAGAATCCAGGAGGTAGCCACTACACAACACAATTTTCAGGCTGGCTGGAGTAGGCTGGCAAGCCTTCCTTCCGACCAACATGCAGACATCCACAAAAACATCAAACTCTAACTTGAAATGTTTTCTCTTGTTGTTTCTCTAACAGAAGATAACAGTCCTGTAGTTGCTGGTTTCTTCCCCATTACCCGATAGAACCAGATACCAGGCTGACCCTTCTGGTTCCAAGTGGAAGGCACAAGTGAGCATTGACAGATGTTTGCAAGGGAGAGGCTGTGCTTTGGGAGCACCCGTGGTCCTACTAATGCAGCTCTCTACACATACCTGGTGTTCCCAGGCGGGCTTGTGCAATGGTTAGCTTCTCATGGGGGGCTTGGCACTGACAGCTTGTTTCGTCTGCAAATGGAGCAGGTGCCGTCAGAGTCTGGAAGGAGGAAAAAACACAAAGGAAGTCAATTTATTTTTTCCATCAAGCAGTTAAAAAAAACCATTTAACTGTGGCAGGATGCTGTAACCAGGCCTAATGCTGGTTTGTTCTCTGGGGATTTTTGCTTTTTGGTCACCCCTGAGCACACACAATTCGCACAAGGTAAAATGACGAGGAAAAGAAAGCTTTCCAAATACATCATGCAACCTAATTCTTTGTCTCTGTTGAGAAGCTTAAGCATTTTTGAGGTGGGTGCAGGTATGTAATTTTTCAGAATTTGTTTGCAGAACAAAGTCGGGTTTGATGGCCCAAGCAGCTTAATCCTTCGTTTGGTCTCAATGACACCAAAGGTCCAAGATGCAAAATGTATTCTGCTACCTGCAAGCAATAGCTGGAAAAACTAATTGGGATTCAGAATGCTGCAAATGAGCCACCTCTTCACAAGCACTAGTTCCTTCCACTGACATCAGTACAGGTAACTGGGACTACAGGTTGTTTTGTTGTGGTTTTAATCAGAATCTTGTATAATTTTGAGGAGCCATTCAAAATAAAGGCAAGAATGCAACCAGAAGTCCCACCTAAGTAGAGCTAACTGAGCTGCAGCTCCTTTCTCCAGTCTGACACATACTGTAATAGCACTAAAATGCTCTAACTGTGAACTGAGCACCACAAGGGCACTTGCTCTGAAGATCTTATAACCTAAAGATATAAGAGAGAGAGTGAGGACGCATGAAGAATGATGTGGCATTATCTGTCAGGAAACTTGATTATAGAAATTGTATTTTCTGCCCATGCCTATGTAGGAAGTTATCAGCGATCAGAACTGCAGAAATTTATTATCTGCCATATGGTCTGATATGAAAAAACGCACTTCTACTGCTCTTGGCTTGAAATCTTTAGGAAATCATAGCTGAGTTTTGGTTTGCTTCGTTTCTGTGAGATGTGGTGGTTGAGACAAGCCGAAGGAAATCTGTCACTTACTTTGCCTCCACCATGATTTAGCTGGGACCTCGTGGCCTTGCAGCTGTGGCTTGGTTGGGTTTTGACAGTGACCACTTGCGTGATGTACAGTTGTCATACCAGTTTGAGGACCCATGGTTGATTGTAACAGAATCTCTCTTCTCCTTTACACTTTTTTTCAGCTTTTAGATGCTGAATGCTTAATCACTGAGCATTTATTTTCTTTAGCATCCCTGAGACACTTTAAGACATGTCATGCCTAATTGCTGCTGACCTCTGGGCTCACTGGCTTGTTGCCTGGGAAGCTCAGAGGACAGTAGTAAAACAGCAACAAAGATTTAAAGATTCATATCCAGCTCTTTCTGCTGATTTACTATTCATTTTGTTTACTGAAAGCACTAAAATTTTATGTAGATTTCTTTTTTTTCCTTCCTTTTTTCATAATCTCAAATGTTGCAGGAAATCATCATCATGAGTATCTTAGTGATGAAAATCACATCATCTTTGCACAGACAAAGTTAAAAATGGAGAAACTATGACCAAGTCGCAAGTTTCTGCCTGGGTTTCGTAGACGGGAACTGTTCATCGGGCCACCCACGCCGCACAGTGTAGAACATTACACATAATCATACCATGCCAGCTCCTTCCTTTATTTTCTAAATACTGTCTTTTTGCTTCTGGCTTTGCGATTGCTGTGTGCTAACCTGTCTTTTTATCTCCAAGCAAGGTCAAGTTACACGGCAGCCCATACGGCCTGGTTCCCGCTGGGATAAAGAGGAAGGCAGAAATGTTAAAACAATAATGGCTATGGTCTGAGGCCTGCAACTGGTAATCAGATCCTAGCTTGGCAGAGGCTGTTTCCTTGGAGATTACTTGAAGAAAATAGGTCTGGTTTGCAGGAAGATATCTTCCCCCCCCCCCCCCCCCCCAGCAAGCACAGTGGTGCTTTTTATCCATGTAAACGCCTTTGCAATGCCAAGATTTTTCTTTCAGTCTCTGCTCAATGGAGAACAACCTCTATTAGCTTCCCATCAGTCCAGCTTTTGCAAATGCTCATCATTAAAGCTCACCTTACGGCCAAGGGCTAAGAACCAGACCTGTCAATATTCCCATTACTCTGTGACCTCTCAGTCATTGGGTATGCAAATACATTAAATACAATAGATTAAAATCAGCAATATTCTATCAAAGCCACATAGAGAAATGCATCAATACCATGTGCTGACAGATCAAGGGAAATACAGCAATAGCTTCCCAATGAGTATTCAATACTATTTCATCTGGCCTAGAAAAAATGTCGCTGAGCTTAACAAAAACATCTTATAAGATGAGACCATTTGGTTTGCATATAAAAGCATAAGATAAAATATTTCAAGAAATTATTAAAAACCAGAAATAATATATCAAACCTCTTTCAGTTTGTATATAATTACTGGTATTCTTTCCAGTTTCTTGTCAGTAATAACTAGAATTGGGAGAAGACAGCAAGTAATTTATATAGGAGCTTTTTCATTTTGGTTAATCTGTTAAAGTACTTTTAGAAGTTTGCTCTAGTTTTGCCAGTAATCAGATGGTTAGACAAAGACTTATGGAAATGTATGTCTGTCTTTGACAGATTTTTCTCTTCATCTGTGCCTTCATTATTTTCTAGGCATTTACATTTTGTGATTAGTGAAGCAAGTCAAATTAGCCTTGTATTTTGGACCAAGGTAAGCTTCTGAGATCTGCATCATCCTGTAGCAGGGTGCTCTATAGCCTGTGCGAGTTCGGTGATGAATTACCTCATTTTGTTTGTTTAGCACCTGCCTCCTCCTTGTATTATTTGATATTCTTGTACTGGAAGCTTCAGTAAATTTATCTGTAGTCACCTCTTCCCTGCGTCTCTCTCTTTTCTCCCCTCAGTCACGTTTTCCAGGCTGAAGAGCTTTACCTCATTTATTTGTTCCTTGTATGGAAGCTGGTCCACAACTTTTGATTATTTTTGTTGCCCTTCTCTGTTAACCACAAGGTGGTTTACACAGTGTTTGAACTGATAACTCTTCCAGTTTCTAGAGCTTTAATAGATAGGAATAGAAAATTATTTACATGGTGCTCACACTTTGTGGTTACCTTTGATGACATAAGCACCTTATACCTCGTGTCAGCAGGGAGACCTTACTTTCATTTAAGCAGTCCAAATGCCACATCGTTACTGTGTTATTAATACATGGTGTCTAGAGAAAGCCTATTACATGCCATAAATGGAGAAGTCATTGTAATATTAGGACTCATTAGTGCTATTTACTTCAGAAGATGTTAAAAAGCTCTTGCAATGCAAGTCCTATTTCCTGGGAACGAAGACACTGCATTCAATTATAATTAAATTCACTTCCTAAAAATGAACGTATGCGAAAACATCATATCCAGTAACCCTTGCATATCAGAAGCCATTCATTCTATGACAAGTTTAAATAGTGTCTTACTTGCATTCTCACAAATTTGCAGAATAACTGAATGATGCTCAATAAACTTTGGGACATTAAGAGATGGAAGGTAGGTAAAGAGGGCTTCCTGGCAAACGCCTCACAGCTCCATTTGCACCCAGTAACATCTTTGCAGCCCCCAACTATATTTAACGAGACAGTAGCCCAGAGAGGAGAGTACAGGGTGGTAGGCAGCCCTGAGCTGGTTCTGTGGCTGGGATACTTTATGAAGAAACCCTGCCTGACAGCTAGAATCAGCTTATTTTCAGGTGTATCTTGATGCTGCCTTTTTACTATCTCTCTTAATAGTTTCTTCGGCTACTGTAGCCATTTAACTTAGCTGCTAGTCAGCAGATAAACATTCATAGCTTATGTTTCCAATGGATTAAAAGCAAAGTAGTCAGTGATTTGCAGAGGAACAGCAGTCATACCACTGAAATAACAGGTCAAAAGCATGAGCACCTCCACGCCCTCTCTTTTGTTTACAGCCCATAATAGGAAGTAATTAACTGTCTTATTGTTTGCTTGTTTTCCGTATGTTTGGTTGTTGGGTTGGTTTTTTTACACAGCAGCAAGGAAGATGATAGAAGTATTTTTTTAAATGGGCAAATGTAGATCCATCTATGCCATAGTGCACCTGCCATTATAACTGCCTGCAGGGTGACTGCATGCAACATGTGCTAATGGAAGGAGCTACTCTCCTCTTTTTTTTTTTTTTTTCTGTTTTTGTTTTGATTTGCACAGCTACACTACCTCCCTTACCACATGACAGAGACAAAAATGTTGTCCTCTTGGTAGAGAGAACAGTTGTATTGTCATCTAAGATTTTGCCATCAACAAAGGCCTAAGAAAATTTCAGCTCTTGAACCAGTATAGCTACACAGGCAAAACTTGGTAGAGCAGGCTGGGCCCATGCTTATAAAACAATTAAGCTGGCAGGCAAATTCTGTGGGAGGTCTGATGCTGTAATTTCTTTTTATCTCAGAGGCAATATTTAAAACAGATAACTGATTTCACTGGAACAAATCATGTGGGTAAGATCTACTCATATGAGGAAAGATTATTTTGGGAACCTGCTCCTGATGTTGGCAAACAATAATTACAGAGCAGGAAACACTGACATCAGTTTTAAGGAACATTTAAGAGAAAAAACACTATCAAAACTCTTGAGAAGGAACTAAAAATACGTGCTGAGTTTCTAAAGTATGAATATCCTTTGCAAGTGGAAAGACCATGTTAAGGACTACCAAGGTCATCTCTCAGAGGTTCAGGGAGTGAACATTGTGAAAAATGAAAAGCACGTTGTCTCATATATTGCTTTTAGTAACCTTGACCCATACAGGAAAATTTATGAGCAATTAAGTTGTAATTGAACGTTACTGGTGGGTGCCTCCAGGTAAACTTTTCACAAACAGTTCCAATATTAATGCCCGTACCAGAAGAAAATCTAGCCTGTTCTTCCACAGTTCTGCTGACTCGGGGAGGTAGTTGTAAACTAAAAATGGAGCAAACTAACCCAATAAGAACAATAACTTAAAAAAAAAAAAAATCTGTTTGCAAGCATTCCAAATTGCCTTATTCTCAGTTGCTTTTTCTGGGCTTTATCTTCAATCAAATATACTTTGCTTGTCATTAGTATTAAGTCAGTAATGATTAAGTGCAAGATGTAATTACAAACTGAAGATATAATAGAAGAAAAGCAGCTTCCACCGCCTTCTCAAGAAGCACAATGATGTATATACGTACAGATTCGTAGATTCTGAAAGTAGAACAACTATTACATAATCTAGTCTAATATTTGCAAAAGGCCAAAGAATTTCGTGACAAGATTCCTGCGTGACAGCCATGACTTTTGACTGAACTGGAACACATTATTTAGAAAATAAGATCCATCTTAGAGGTAGGACGGGCCCCAAGTCAAGCAGAGCTCAAGCGAAAGAACTGCCGATGAAGCACCTCAATCTCCATGAACACCTGCTGGAAAAGAAATGCGACCCTGGGCAGCTTACCCACCTGAGCCCGCTCCCCTGGCACAGCTGAAAGGTGTGCGCTGTGTACAAGCGACCCAGGTGGGACACGTTGAAAGAACAAACCGTGCAGCCTGTGAGCCTAGCTGTCCTCCTGTCCTCATGGCTGGAGACATAGCCAAGCTGTCAGATGTCCCAGTACTGAGGAGGGATATGCGGTATTTCAGGATAAAGAAGTATGCGGCTCCTTCAACAGGGCACTGGTTACCACGCGGCAGCCTGTAGACACCGTCACAAAACGAGGACATTGCAATGGCACTGCAGAACCAAACTGGCCATGGTGCATTTGCAATCCAAAGCTGAATGGCAGGTGCTTGCTGGCCCACGAGTAATGCTGAGGGTTGGCCATGGTCAACAGACCAAAAATGTGTAACCACTGTTCTAATGCCACTCTGTCTTTTATTGATCAATCCAGAAACTGGAGATAAGGTCAGTTCGTATGTTCTGGATTTCTAATACCCATTTCTTTTTACTTGTACATTACTGCACACACTGATTTATGGCTAAAAGGACAGAACTTCAGCTTTAACATAGGCAAGGGTTAATCTACTGAAATCAACTGAGTTATAGCTAAGCTATTGGGTGAATTTGGCCCTGTATTCAAGCTCCGCTTGTGCTTCTACAGAAAGATACTTAACATCTATGAATTATTTCATGTCAGATGTAGGACAGCATTCTGTATAAACCGTTACTCAAAGTAGAGCTATGTTGAAGCAAAAAAAAAACCAAAACAAACCACCAAACCCCATTTTTCCTCCCACACACGTACTCTCTTGGGTTCCACAGCTGGCAGGCAGAAGCACCCTGGGAAGAACTGTTTTCCCATAGTGAGTGCACTGGCTTTCTCTACCAGATCCCCAGTTCATCCAGTGCCTTTCACAAGAGCTTTTCACCTTATGCCATCTGTCTGCATGTGTATAGGAAAGGAAAGCAGATTACATGGAAACAAAGGTATAAGCACATATTGGGATAGACAGTTCTGGCTGCATTGAGTGTCTGTGCACAATCCTGGGAGTGTGGTTATACACTACACGTACTTCTTGCCCGTGTAGTTAGTGTTTGGCTCCTAATTCTGTATTTCTTCTGCTCCACATCCATGTATGTGTGTTTGGTTTCTTTTTACGTTGTATACATGTTACCTTATAATGTTGTTTATGTTTTTGAGGAGGAAGCAGAGAGAATCTATTTACAATGCTTTTCTACTCCTTTTTAAAGATATGATACAAACCTTCACAGTAATGACAACAGCACAGTTTAAGGAATCAGTAATATTCTCCTAATAAAAGCTGCTTCTAAAGTAGCATTGCATATATGCATTCGCAAGCAAAGAATGCAATACATAGAATGTAATGTTTTCTCCCTGTCTTTGTGTGTCATTTGTGAATCCCGCAAAAATACTTGTAGTTCTGTATGTCTGATGAACACATATTGCAACATGCTTTTGCAGAGACTATGGCATTCCAGAACCTATACCAATTGCATGTCCTTTGATGTGGTAAAGGGAAATCACAGCAGATTTTTGGTGTCTACAGGTAGTTTTTGTTTGTTTTTTTTTAAGTGCAGTAGAGATTGCTACATGCCCCCAAGCGCAAACCACATTTGGCATGTTTTTATGGGTTTGTGCTTTTATGTAGTAGTCAACATTTATGAAAATGAAAAATTAATCCAGAGCAAAACCCAAACTTGAAAAGAACCAGAAAGATATTTGGTCAAATAAAGTCATTTTGGGTTCCTTAAATGTAAGGCTATTTCCATATATATTTATGCTTAGTTCCACATTGAAGTAAACAGATGGCAGACCCCTTACAGTCAAAACATCACGTGAGAGAGAAACAGATGCATGGGACACTTTTTAACCACAATGAAACCCCCTAAATTCATCATTAGCTCCCCTGATTAAAATTGCATATACCTTTCAGCGATACAGGAAAGATAAAGATGAAGATCTATGGAAGCTCATGGAAAGAAAATATCTGAAATAATTCTAGAGGTTGCATCAGACCCTCTCAAAACACTGTTTGCAAATATGAAGGGAGTAAGGCATCCAGGGATGAAAATATAGGAATCCAAGGCATGCATGCTTTTCTTGCAGTTATTTCAAATTTTGCACTTAACGTTTCATTGCTTAACAGCAGCAACAACGAAATTGTCTAAAGGAGTCTAGTGCCCCCTTAAACCATTATACAGCCCGAGTGAAAGTACTAAAACATTCTCGTCTACCCTTCAATAAAATAAAAAAGAAAAACAGTGTTTTCCAAATGTACTTGAATAATTTGAAAAAATGAATTAATGTACTCATGTCTTCTAAAAAATCAATGAAATAAGCAAAATAGCTAAAGCAGCTGATACCTAAAATGATGTGAGAGCTGTGATCTTCAGTTGTACCCGAGTCTCATTCTGCAAAGTATTGTAGATTCAGCGGCCTCAAGATATTTGATACCTAATTCCTATTGAACTGTAAAAGTCCGTAGCCTCTGAATCTCAAGACGTGGCAGTAGAAGTAAATCCGGGCTTGGGAGCAGGCACTGGGATTGCCAGGGTGAACCTCAAATGGCCCTGATGCTTACAGTGCCTTGGCAGAACATGTTTTATCTGCCATATGGATAGGCCCTAAGTCTCCAGCCAGTCTGTCCTTGCAGTGGTGACACTAAGCAGAAAAAAACCTAGTTGGGTACTTCCACACAAGGCCCTAATGCCATCTCCTGCACAGGCAAATGGGATCTGGCCACAGCTCAAACTGCCTGAGAACAGGTGTCCGACGGTAGCACGGATGTCACGTAACCACGATCTTGGGAACAGCCCTGTATTCCTGGGATCGCATTGCCAAGGACAGAGCAGACACAGCGAAAGGACATATCTGTTTCTTTACATCATCTTGAAGATGGATTCACTTTAAACTCATAAAAACTGCTGCTTAATTCCTGCTTGGCCCTCTACCCACCAATGTCCCCGTAAGCACAGGCCAAACCAACCGCCTACCTGTCTACTCCCTCTCCTCCCCTGTAGTTCACCTTGGCTAATTGAGGTGGTTTTTGCTCATCTAGTTTCTTAAGTTTCCTTAAGTTGTGCCTGACTTTCCCTGTGTGTTGCAGAAGAGCCTGTATTCCTGATTCGGGCTCAAACTCACATTAGACTCAAAGCACAACGAGGTAGGTACTGCAATGGAAATATATGTTTCATTGCCCTGCATTCCCTTAGCTGACCTAACCCTAAGGACTTCAGCCAGTTTTGAAAATAAGACATTGGTACCCAGGTCCCAAGAGTACTCTCCCAGATGTTGCCACTGAGGCCTGTGTTGGATGACAGAGACGTCATCCAACGTCTTTTCCATACGAGGACAAGAAGCTCTTGGCATGTTCAAGGGAAAGGTGAGACCAAGCAGTAGGTTTTGAAATTTGTTATCAAGTAAGCTTCGATGTGTATTTGGTTTTGCTTTATCTGCAGCACTGTCCTTATAAATTGCCATTGTTTCCTTTTATGAAAGACACTATCTGGAATTGTCTTCCTGAACAAGGTGTGTTGAAATGCCTGTTTGTTTCTTGCAGGGTGAGGATTGGTAATTCTCAAGCTGCACACCAATCCTTCAAGGAGCTGCCCACATGTGGGACCAAAGTCAAACTCTTGGCCCCAAGAGACATAAATGAACTATAAAAAAATAAGCAAATAATTTCACAAGGCTTTGTACTTACTCTTTGGTATTTCCCCCTACGGTACCTCTGCCACCCAGTTAAACTAAGAGTTTGCCTCACTTATGGCCCTCTTTAGTACAGACGCACGCAGGCACACCCTAATGCTGGGATTCCCAGGCTGAGATCCACAGCCCTGCAGTGCTCTGCAGCTTGTTGAAAGTTATCTGGGGACAACTGCCATACCTGGAATGTGCGGCATGATGTGACTGGCAGCGATGTTTATCCTATTTAAAACAATGAATGCCCCCATGACCAAACCACGGGTATCCTAGGGTTTAAGTAGGAGAAGCAATGCTCACTTAAAAAAATGGACGGGACAGTGGTAGATGAGAAAGTGGCCTAACCCAGCAGTTTGGTCCAGACAAGAAACAGATAAATGCAAAACTATACAAACCAGGGTTGGAGAAATGCTGTTTGTGGGATTTTTTTTTCTTGACTACAAAACTGCTAAAATCACAGCTGCACAACAAGCCTGTGACTCTAATTGGTTTGTTTCTCCATTGTGCATTGAGACCAAGGTACATGTATCACTCAGGGAGAGATTTTTCCTGGCATTCAGACACGTGGAATTTGAGAACGTAAAGAAGGCAAAGATTAAGTGAGAGATGGACCAGGGGAATTGACTGAAGCACGAATGCTCATTAATGCTCTAGTTGGTTAAGAAAACCCAAAGAGTGTCTTGGGAAAAAATTAATGGCAATTTATATCACAACAGTACTAGGCACTGGAAAACATCAGGTTTCAATACACATTGAAACTTACCTGAGAACTGCCTTCAACGTCCCCTGTTTTCCTGCTCTTTGAAGGATACAGGGGTTTTCTTTAGTCCTACTGTGACACTTCCTGCCAAGCTAGCAGACTCCATAGCCTAAAATCAGAGGACCTGGTGGCAGACATCCATTAAAAATATTCACAGTTTTAAGGCTTTAAATAAGTAATTCCTGTTTTAATGAAAAGGACAACTGTTTCAGAAAAGAACTAACCCCCTTTTCATCTTCTAAAATTTGAGCCAATTCTGAAGTTATATTTCTTAACAAAAATTGCTTCCTAAAAATGAGCCTATATTAAGAACTAGAAAGCCCAAAAGACAATTAATTTTAGAGATGCGTTATAACCAATGAACAGCATTAAAGAGTCATCTGTAAATATCACAGACTTTACTTTTACAACCACCAGTTATATCATTCTGAGGTACCAAAGCCATCCTGAGGTCCAGGATAATAAAACGATACTAAAATGTTAACCGAGACACCCTCTTTCATTTACGTTAATGAAGTGACTTGGTTACTACTGGCCCACCACTGTACGTGCTGCCTTCAAAGGAGTGGGATCAGAGAAAGTACTGAAGATCTTAAAAAAGATCTGATAGGAACTTGATATCCATGTTATTAGATCATCTGTCAAGAGGTGATTCACTTTAACTCTTCAGGACACCGGCTCTGAATTCTTCTTGCTTAAGCCATAACTTGACTACGCTTGCTTGCATCACTCCTTATGCCCTAACAAGTACGGTGTTTTGCATTATACTTCACCAGGCAATTTTTTTTTTTTCTGAAGGTAACGTAGATCTGCTGACTGACAAAATATCACTTTATAACGACACACTTTCCATAAATCTTTATTCAAGATGTCTCCATTGTCCATTATTGGTACTCGGGAAGATCTAAAACATCATAATGAATTCCTGTTTTATTCGTGTACTCTAGCTGTCACCTTAATTTCCACAGAAATTATACTGGAATGCATGATACTGTAAATACTGGCATCATGTTGTCACTTTTTTCTTTAAAATCTTTTAAAATGTCAGACTACATGGAGTAATATATTCAAACGGGTTGTTATATCTGAGCTTTTGACAGAGAAATCTTAGACAGCCTGTACGAACACACTGCAGTAACAACACGTGAGCTAACTTTCCCCATTAAAACAGCTCCAAAAGCCTTCCATGAACAAATTAACAGTCTTCTTTAAAGTTGATTCTAATTATAACACTAGCAAGCAGAAAACATTAATTTAGGTCAGCTCCAACGACTGTTGCTATTTCTTGTCATATCAGAATGTCTCAACTATAGTGTTGAATTTAATTACTGAAGTTGGATGTTTAAATATGTTTTCAATTAGGACTGTGACTGAATTCTGGTGTTGAATGATCTTATTTCCAGTACTAAACTGTTGCATCCATCGTGCACTTTCACACCTTGATACTGTCTCTGTGTTTCTGTGTGCGTGCGTGTAGGTATTGTTGTTATTCTTTTTTTCTAACGCCTTGCCAATGGTGCACACCATGGCGGGGAAAGGAGTGGTTGTTCCTGATGGGAGCAGTAAAAGGTTTAAATAAGCAGCAAGGAAGCATTCCAGTTATTTTCAATGAGCCCATCGGAAAAGGGCAGCTCTCGGAACCTTGACTGTCGGGGTACAGGGGCCTCGTAAAGCTGCCTGAGGGACCCTTCGCTCACCTTTAACCAAAGGCCACCGAAGGAGGTTATTTTTACTGCCGCTCTCCCGGCTCTCCCTCATCCAGCCCCCCAAAACCCCGCAGCTCTCCAAGCCTCCCTTCCTCCCGTACGGAACTAGAACCTCTTCCCTGGGCTCTGAAGTTGAGAGAAGCCGCCTTTCCCGCTCCCGGCCGAGGGGCTGGCCTGCAGGGCCCACCGAGGAGGAGGAGGCGGAGGCTGCCGGCCCCGGCGGGACGCGGCTGTGGGCCGGGGCCGCGGCTCGGGGAGAGGCCGGGAGCGGCCCTCGCCCCCCCCGCTGCCGCCCCCCCGCCCCGGTTCGGTGCCGGGCGGTCGTTCCCCCAGCCGTGCGGCTTCTCTCACCGCGGTGCGGCTTTACCGAGCCACACGCCGCCCGCTCCCTGAGCCGAAACCGCGGCTCTCTCACGCCAGCCCCTTAACCAAAGGCGGCGGACCTTGCCACATCATTGCCCCGACGCGCCCTTATTCGGCGGGTTTTAGGTTTTTTGGTTTTGTTTTCTTTTGAAGAAGGGAGCAGCAGTTCTGCCCGGCTCTCACCGTCCTCCCCGAAGCCCCCAGCCGACAAGGGCGGGCGGGAGGGGTCCCGCACCCCCGCAGCAGCCTTCGCTTCACCCTCTCCCCGCGGAGTCGCCGCGCCACACAAAGGGACCCGCCGGCGGGCGGCACGGCCCTCTCCCCCCCACACACCCCTCATCCCCTCACCGTCCCCGCAGCGCCCGGGGAAGGCTCGGGCGGGAGGTCCGAGGCGGGGCCGGACCCGACTCACCAGGCGAGGCTGAGGGCAGGTGTGCTCCAGCTCCTCCATGGCCTCCTCCGAGCGCCGCGCCTCAGAGGGGGATCTCGGGATACCTCTTTCTGACTCAGCATCGGGCGCCAGCACTGGCATGGCCGGCGGCAGCCTCGCCCGCTGCCGCCGCCGCCGCCCGGGCCCGCCCGGCGCGGGGCTTCGCCGTCACGCGTGGACCCGCCCCACCGTGAGGGGAAAAGGAAGGGGGGGGGGTGTCTCCCCGGCACGGCCGCCGGTGGTTGCCACGGCAACCGGGGTTGCCGCCCCCCCCGCCCCGCCCCGCCCCGCTTCCCTCAGCGGCGCGGTGCTGAAGGGACAGCGCCAGCCTGGGGGCCCTGGGGCCGGCTCCCAGGGCGGGAAGGGGAAGGGGAAGGGGAAGGGGAAGGGGAAGGAAGGGGAAGGGCCGCCCGCTTCTCCTCCCTGGGGAGGGAAAAGGTCCTGGGAGCGCCGGCTGGGAGTAGGGCTGGCACGTCTGGGTGTTGTCGTGTGGTTGGAGGGGGGGGTTCGGTTAGTGACGTCAAAGGAGTTTGGAGGGGGAAGGGGGTGCGTTTCTTTCAGAAATACATAGTCACGTCGGGTTGGGTTGAGTTGCTCGGCAATGCTTTTGCAAATTCGTGGCGCAGAAGAAATCGAGTTGCTTCTCAGCGAAAGGAACGATAATACAAAACAGGTTTGGTAAAAACGCCATTCTCTTCTGCCAAGAGATGGGTAACTGGACATCGCCGTAACGGTGGCGGCTCCGTCTAAATGCAGCAACACCTTTCCATCACAGCCAAATATGTGACAGAGTTCCCAGGCCCTTAGCGAAGAACCTGGCTAATGCCTGCCCAGGAGTCACAACTACGTCTGCAGTCGCACCGGGCGGCTGCTTCACCGCAGGCAGCTGTGGCTGCTACGCTGCCGAAGCCAAACACCCAGCCTCCATACTCTTCAATAGCATGAGAATACGATCAAGGTAATATAAAGCCAACGCTCTTTAGAACGAGAGATTCCGTTGGCTATTGTTAACCTTGATAGATTCGTTACAGTGGATTCCAGCAGTACTTAGCTGCGGTGGGCACCGTGAGCATTGTTTCTTAAAAATCAGACTTCATCAAGGGACGCAAACACTGAAGGCCATCCAAAGCCATGAGGAGTTACAGGAGAATTGTGCCTCGGGGTCGCTCTCTAGGACTCGAGAGCTTAATTTCAAATGTCTTATGTTTTGCACGTCTTCAAAGGAGGCCAAGTGCAGTACAAAAAAAATATATGAGCTACGTGAAAGGGAAAGGGGTAGGTATGTGAAGAAGAGGAGATGAGAAAGAAAGTAGAAAGAAAAGAGAATGTGAAAAGAAAGAATGAGACAGCAGTCGAGAAAAAAGTAAAATACGTGCCGAAAGAGGTGACTGAGCAAGGAAAACAGGTAGCCAGACTAACTAAATATCACAGCTGAATCCCTTTCACATAACTGAGTTCCTTTAGCAGTTATTCTGTGAGGACTGCTCACACATTACAGAAAGCATACTCAAGAGAAATGATTAAACCATGATTAATACAGCACTCTGCCTGAACTGTGTAGCTCATTTTCTTAGGAAAAATATTTGCAGGAGTGTTATGCCATCAGAACAACATTTGGACAGCATAGCTGAGCAGTGTTAGGGCTAGAGCAGCCAGAGGTAGCAGGCAGCCCTTTTATAAACCCAACCGCACAGGCCAGCTCCTCAGGGACCAGTGCTGGCGTGCTGAAGGAGTAGCACCGGGTGTCCGGGGTCGGTGTCCAGCCCTCCCTGACTGGGAGGCTGCGTGGGAAAAGAGGTGAGAGGAAAACAGACCTCCTTGCAGCTGGATGATTGCCGATAAACTGGAAATGTAAATTCCCTTGCCTTTTATTTATTCTGACCACGAAAGGGGGAATTTCATCTTTGCTTTCATGCTGAGAGTTTGCTATTGACTTCGGCTGAATTTTAATTTGATGTTTATAGAGATAAGTTTTTCCATATACATGTAGCATTAAAGAATGATGTCTCTCTTGCAGTAGTGTTACCACCTATCCAAGTTGTGCCAGAATTTCAAAGTGGAAGTGGAATACTTTTCTTGCTGCTTATTTAATTTCCACCTCTGGGAAATACTTTATAATTCTTTTTTTTTCTCCTGTTTGAACAGCATGATTAAGAAGTGTTGTGTACCTCATTAACAGAGGGAGAGAGAGTTGAAATAATGGCAGAGGGAAGGTTGTGGGGTCTGTCATGTCTATCCAAATGGAATTTCTCACAGGCCATCTTGGCTCTGATGATCTTAGTCAATGCATTGGATACCCTGAATAAGATATCCTAAATTGCATCTTCTTCTAGCGGTGGGGGCAAAATGGGCTTTCAAAAAGCTGGAGTGTGTCTTCTTTACTCTCTAAAGTAAATAAATAAAAATTAGGTTTGACTGGAGAAGCTTAGCAGATGGCCTTCTGTAAATCCTTACAAGTCAGCCAACTTTTAAAAGAACAGTGAAGCAAGAGTGACGGGTGGGAAGGTTCATGCATCTAATTGCTTTTATGTAACCAAATATCCTGCATCAGGCTCAGTACGGTCTCCTGGGCACCCTCCTGTCATTCCTTCAGAAATAACAGGGACATATAGCCACTGCCGTTAAGGACTGAGCTCTTGGCAACAGCTGCTTGGGCTTGAATAGACATCTGATGCATAAAAATCCTGTCCCAGGGTGCATAAATTAACGTTACATGCAAACAAGCTGGGAAACCATGATCCCAATCCTCTTAAAGCTAATTCCAAGGTCTGAATTGAATAGACAGCAAACAGGGAAAAATCTTAGCCGTTAGGAAGGTTCTGTCTGATATGTGGTGTGGCTTTTTCTGTATGGAATTTCAGTTCGCAAACTGGAACAATTAATTCTCAAAGTACAAAAAATAATTTAAAAAAAAACTTTAGGTGTTACATTTAAATCCTCTCCTTTCTGAGACTGAAAGTATTATCCCTCTCTAAGCTTCATGGGCAGCTGAAGATTATAGAGACAAATATTCTGAGTAGATTCTTCTGTGTCTTCAAGCCCTAGTTTTTAAATATCTCCTTGCTTTTTTTTTTTTTGTTTGTTTGTTTCTATTTAGCCATTTACATTTTTTAAATCTTTTAGTGGAGCATTGATCAGTGCCCACAACCGTAACGAAACAAACTTCCACCAGCACCTATAAAACTTCTGCCATGCTTTTTACCATATTACGCTTGTTAAACTGATTCTAGCAGACTAGCACTGGTAGGCCAACATGGCTGAAATCTGAACATGAATTAATGTGTCCACTTCCCTCAGAGGAGTTCTTTTCTCTATACTTGATGGATTAGGATAAGCAAGAGGCTTACTTCGTCAAACGTACTACATCCAGGTTCATAGCTATGCTGTTTAGTGTACACTAACTGCATCCTTATCTTAAGGCAAAATCCCTAGAAGGAGCAACCTGTACTTGGAAATTGTGAGTAAACCCATTAAAGGCCTCAAACTGCTTGAGCAGGGAAATGATAGGCATTTCACAACCACGTACCAAGGAGTGCTTTCTGCTCCTTCTAACGGTAAGGCAGTGCTATAGCCTGCTATCTGCAGCAGAGTATAATGACTTACACACAAGCCACTTGCTAACACAGTATTTTGGCTTAGTTCCTCAAGCTGTCCAGAGATCTTACTGCTACAGAGGAGTCTGTAAATACTCAGCAAACTCTCCAGGCTAAGGACTGTGACATTTGCTGAATTAAAGCAAAGATGCTCCATTATTCTGATGTCCTTTGTAAAAGCGGGCACTGGAATGCATTTCGGTCCTTGGAGAACATCACCAAGTGTCTGAAGTGCCTCGGTGAACCTCAAGCACCAGTTAGCACAGCAGAAGTTGTATTTAAAATGGTCTTCGCATGAGAGAGGCTGCAAGAGTCTTCTGACTTAAAACTGAATCACAATGAAGAGAAATAGACCCTGAAGTAATTTCTGTTCAAATACCAGGAGGAAACCATGGAAAACCAGGGACTGGTATGGTTAAATAATGTTTGACTTCAAAGCCAAACATCTACAGAAAACATCATAGTATAAATTATTGAATATTTAACAGATGAGCTGAATTTTGCTTCAATGTATATATTTTGGATCTTGAAGGTTTTAATGACTGTTAACTGCAAGACTTTGTAAGGTGGAAGAATGGCTTATGTCTGGAGCAGATTAGTTAAAATACTATGTTTCTACATATGTATCTATGTATCTATCTATGTCATACTAATTCTAGACATGCTACAATTAGTAGTCAAAAAACAGCAGAATACCTTATTGCTGAGATGATCAGTTAGTTAAATCACATATTTTTAGACTGAGATTAAAACCCCACAAGGTTGGGGTTTTTTTTGCACCTGCATAGGTGGGGAAAAAAAAGGGAGAGAATGAAAGGTATGAATTAAAATACACCCCACTGGTTTTCACTGCCTCCAACATCATTGCTTTGCTGCTTCCATGTCATGTTGTCTGATACTGTAGCTTTAATTCCTTTTTAAGTTGTAGTTCATCATTCCAGTGGAACGCACAATGCTTACAAACTACTACCTTTTTGTTAGAATAAATCCAAAATATTTCCTATTTATGAAAGAGTCTTATAGGATTGTATAGGGATTAAATCCATAAGGTTTTTTATATGCAATGACAGTCCATAAATTACAAAGAGTAAAATCATAGGATTTGGTATAACATAATCTTAAACCTGGTTCTTGCCATAATTCCATAGTGGAGATGTGATTTTTAATAAATGCTATATTCTCAGGATACTTGTACAGAATCAAATCAGTCAGTCTTCACATAAGATTTTAAGTAAAAATGCCATGTTAATTCCAGTTCATATATAAATCATCTGAAATCCATAAATTCTTGAAAATAGTGGCTTTTGATAATGGCATTCATCCATGCTTTACAGCACTGCTTTGAATAAGTGAGGCTACCCACTTTGGGGCAGGTTCTTTGTGTTCTTGCTCTTTCATGAACTACTTTTACAAGCACTTTTGAAGAAAATGGTGAGAAATTATGGTTGGGTTTTGACCAAGAGGATATCTGTCTTCATTTTATTTTTCCGCTGTCAGAGAGATGGTCACTTAGTGTGGGAAATGTTAGGTCTGTCTGTCCTGTTATTAGATTGTTCTGTTGTCCTTGCCAATTTTAACAATTAAGCTTTTAATTATTGGGTTGTCAGGGAAGGATGAGGGATTTCTGGCAGTGGGACAATCCTGTGGGATGCACAGAGGTTGGGAAGCACTGTTTGCTCATTCTTATTAGAAAGTTTTTCTTCATGTCTAACCTGGACCTCCATTGCTGCAATCTGTTGCCCTTGCTCATTTTTTCTACTGGACACAGACACCAGATTTATTCTCTTTTGCTTTTTGTATGACTCATATGGTTAAGATTTTGAAACAATAGTTTGAGGATTGGGAGTAGAGAGCTGACATTCAGCAGTAGGTTGGTATTTTTGTCACGTCTCTCATGACTTGACTAAACTGCCCCGGTTGTTGCAGTAGTTTCTCATAGGTCATATTTTACAGATCTTCTCATTATCCTCCCTGTTCTATTTTGGGTTCCCTATAGATTTCTTGCAGAGTGGTGCAAGCACAGTACTTCAGCTGCACCTTTACCGCTATCAAGACATATAATGCTGGATATTACAGATCTCTCTACTTATATATCTCAGTGTAAACTTTGCCTAAATTATTCATATTCTCTGTTCTGCTTCTTATTGTTACAGATAAAATACAATTTAAGAAAAATCTCTTTCCTATTTACATTTAAACTATGTTGTTATCCCTCCTTTCTCTTTTTTCCCTCTTCTGGCTTTCTCGATACACACTTCGATCCCCTTAAATCCACACAAATCTAAAACTGCCTTTCCTGCACATATTTGTATTGCGGTCACTTCTACCCGTTTTCAATCTATCCAGTGCCTTCCTTCTCCCCCAGCTCAATTTCAAAACTCTTGGACTAATTGTCAGTATTCTGTCACACTATCTTTTCCAGTATTCCAAGTACCCAATACTTTTTTTACCCTCCACTGTTCTTGTCAACCTTTATCTTCCCATTTGTCAATTTTTAATGCAAATGCCTTCACAGGTCTTTTCCCATACTATTTCAAATGCAAACCTGCCAATTAAAAGATCAAACAATCATGCTGTAAACTGCATTCAAGTGATTGTTGGGGGGGTCACGTTTAATATTTTGGGTACCAAAAATGTAATAACTGGCGGTTTTCATAATCTGGGTTGAGATATGCACCTTATTTAAGACAAAACATGTACTTAGGCACTGTAAAATTATCACCTGCTAACTAGTTTAGGTTTTACTAGTTATTAAGAGTGTTTGACCCTAAGATCTTATTTCAGTTGCTTGTAAATTTGCCACCTTTGAAACTTTTGATCTGACATGTTACCGGCTGGGCATCTTCTGCCCGCTGAGCAGTTATGGACAACTTCTACCAGCATAATGCAGCTGTTTCTGGAAAAGAGATTGAGAATATCCTGCAGATATTTTGGGGGGCTTTCCTCTGAAATATTCAAGTGCTTTAATGCTTGGGAGGAGAGATCTGATATTTGTTTGGAGGTTCAGCACTCGTGATGGTGGTGTGCCATTTTCTATTTTCATGAAAATTGGGCACATTTGGTCTTGGATATAAGTTACTTCATGTGTGTCAGGACCCTGAGGGCACTAAAAGACCTTGATGGCCCTGACAAGCCTCACCTGGGGCCTCCACCCCACACCCTCTGCCCATGGGCTTAGAGGGCCTATTTAAGCTTCACACGCCTATGCCTTCTTTCTAAGGGCCCCTTCCCTGGATCTGGATTTATGTTGTAGACTGGTTTCCTGCCTTGGCTGTGTGGGGTCTTCTCTGGTGATTCCTCCTGAGTCATCAGCCTGACCCTGGACTTTGGTGTCCCCACCATGCTGGCCCCCTGCCCACTCCACAGCAAACCTCTTCTGAAGCCAGACCTCTAAGGTGTGAGGACACACCTTGTGTTGGGGTGGGGGGGAGCTGCTGCCAGGGCACTGACAGCCCCAACCAGCCTCACCTGGGTCCCCTGCCCTCTTCTCGGGGGCTCTGTTTGAGTCCTGGCCTGCCATCAGTCCATGCTGGAGCTGGGCTGTAGGAGTGCTAGTCTACAGCTCAGCCACAGCCATGTTGTGAGAGACTGAATTGTTATCTTGAGCTGTTTGTCTCTGGACACATGCTCCTGGCTTCCCAGCCTGACGTTGGACCTGCCTCGTCATTATGGACTTGTTTGGTGATCCCTGGGCTGTGTAGAACGCTGGTTACCATCATCGGGCCTGATCCTGGTCCCCACCTGCGGCCTGACTTTGTGGCATGACCTTGGACCTGCCTTATCACCATGGACTTGCCCAGTGATCACTGGGCTGCGTCTGACCCAGGTTACCATCACTGGACCCGACCCTGAGTCACGTTTCTCATTTGACCTCAAACCTGCCTGATCACCACAGACTTGTCTGCTCTGGGTTCTGGGCTGACTCTGGCTCCCGTCCCTGGGCCTGTCCTGCTCGCGGTCCTCAGGGGCTGGGGGATAAGGCCCCAACTGTCCTGCCAGCCTTGCTGTGCTGGGCTCCCTGCCCCCAGGGAGCAGAATTTGTCCCTTGCTACTTCTCCACACTGTGAGCACAGCCTTTGCCAGCACCAGTCCAGCAACAGAGAGCTGTCAGGATTACAAGTAGACTTTGCAGCATCTCGTGATGCTGTCCTCACTTCTGCAGAAGAGAGGTGAAACGGTGAACACCGAGACTATTCACCCGTGGCAGTGCTTTTGATCTTCAGCCAGGTCTTGAAATGTAACAGCCTCTCTGCAATAATGTTCTGCTTATACATGAATTGTTCATTTTTGTGCAATTGTAAAGAGAGAGCACTGAAAGTGGTTAAAACAGAGACTTTCATGCTGTGGCAATAACTGTACGCTCTTGAATACCATTGGCATCAGACTTAATTCTTAGACATTATAATTATGTGAGGACTCATTCTCTGTGAGTTTGCTTTCACTTGTCTTCCTTATTTAATTCACACTATAATATTTTGTACTTTTCTTCTAGGCTTGAATAGGAATATTGTATTAGGCAAGCAGGTGATGAGATTCTGCTCTCTGTTTGTTCTGGTTAGCATAATTCCACCAATTCTGGTTGAGTTACTAGGATTTGCTGTAATTTAACTGCAATCAGAATTTAATGTGTTTGTTTTGAAAAAAAAAAAAAAAAGTATCTCTGGATGTTCATTCCATAGACCTTTTTTTCTGTCAGAATGGAAATTAATGTGGTGTTCTAGTTTCTATTTCATGTTTGTATTTCAGAGCCTTTACATCCTAATAGCAACTTTATCCTTTTCATCCTCATGTTAGCAGGTAACTTGGGTAGGGGAAAGAGCATTTACAGGCCCAGCAAGCAAGGAACCTACCCTTTGAACATAGATGTCTGCATTATCCTTATTGATAAACAAATGGAGAAGCATCTATTTCTTCACATTTCTATCAGTTAACCACCCATGAAGAGTTTTGAAAACAAAGACCTCTTGGTAATTAATAATCTGAGATTATTAATTTTTAATTTATGTAATCTGTGCTCCTTTGGGAGTTTAGTCCCCCATACAGTTGAGTAATTCATGTTGAAATGTCATGGGAATAGCATAGTTTAGTAAGCAGCTGCTGAAACGAAGTAGAGCTGGATCATAACAGATGTAAAAACTTTAAGTTAACTGAGTGATAACATGAATTAATTCAGACCAATGTAAGGATTAAAAGAGTAAAATACTCCATGTTTGTAGGAAATGTACACATACACACTCATATCCTGAGCACTAGCATGCATACACACACAATTCTCCACAAAGACAGTCTGTACTTAACAACTATATAACAATGTTTAGGTGTTTTGACTTAGACATAGTACAGGTGAATTTGCTACCTTGCTATAATCCAGGGTTTACTCACATTCTGTTTTTTATACCACCCCTCTTATTTTCAAGATATTTTTTCCATCATCAAAAAGATTACCAACTGTAAGCTTAATGTGTAAGTCTGAATCTGAGAGTTTTAACTTTTTGTCCTACTGTCTTTGAGACAGATCAAGCATGCCCTAGACATAAAAAGAAAGATGAGAATAATCCTCAATAAAGTAATTATTTTGTCCATTTAACATAGGTTTGATACTATACTCATTTGTACTTTTGTATGTTAATATATACTAGTTTATATTATCTTGGAGCTCTTGCAACGAGTTTACAATATTTTCTATTCATAACTTCTCTATTTAAATTAAAGCTCTAAGAAAACAATATGGAAAATACATCTTTGTCACCTTTTGTTGAAATCTGGGAGTTTCCTGAGCTTCCTCTTCTGTACCGTGTTTTTGGCTGCCTACCATTTTCGTTGCTGTGCTTCTCTTGCACTTTTCTCTGCAGCTATCACACTTTCCTTGAGAGAACGTTGGGTGGCTCTGAACTGCACAGCGGAATTTCCACTTCTTGTATTTAAAAGAAATTGAGCAAAGGTCATGCCAAGTTGTTCATGTATGACTGTCCCAAAGGAGGTTAAAGATCAGCTCAAAGTAACCTGCTGTGATAAAGCCGTTTAGCAGAGAAAGTCCCAAATCCTGCTGGGTTATTTTTCTTTTCCAAACTAAAGTGCATCCCTGCTCACTCCCCCTTTCTTTTTTTTTTTCTTTCTTTTTTTTTTTTTTTCCCCTGCAGCATTTAAATATGCTTGTTGTGCTGTGCTGCAGGAAACAGATGCATTCTTGTTATGGCCAGAGATGAATGTCAGGATTGAACTAGTGTTCATGAAAAAGTCTTTTGTTTGATCTGCGCTGTCCCACAGTGGAGCTATGGCAACAACTTTGGTTTGGTAAGTTAACTGTATCACTGTGTACCGGCTCAAATCATGGCATCACCTGAATGACAAACATGCCACTGTTTGTATGACAGCTGACAAAGAGCATTGTTTTATTTTAATCAAAAGCATTTAAATCCAGTCAATTCAAAATTCTAAAGCATGTGAAAGCTAGGTATATATGAAATGCAGTATCACTCTGGTTTTACTCAAACTGAAGAATTTCTTGACACTGTTATTTCAAAAATGTTTCTCTGCCATAGCTTAAAAACTTGAGTAACTTCTGAGTTTGAACCCCACGTTTGGTGATGTGATCTTGTTTTGTGCATGTGTTTAAAAAGAGAAATAAGCCAAACGGTGGATACACTGCACCAGATGAAAGGCCGTCTGCAGATCAGACAGGCATTCTTCCTATAGCTGTCTGTGTTTCCAAGGATGCGAGTTTGCTACAGCTAAGCTGATCTAATAACTAGCCACCGCTGAGAGGGGTGGTCTCATTCTCTCCAGTGCCTGGGAATGGGCATTCTGGCTGTCGGAGTGGCTAGTCTCTTTTGGCACCAGGGAGCTGCTACAGGTGGTTAGGGTGGTTCCTCTGCTTCCATCTAAGACTAGGTCCAGCAGCGAGAGGTAGTGTTGTACTAGGAACTGGGTAGGTAAGTTAGAAGGATCAAAGTCTGGTAGGTTTTTTTTTAATTCTCTCTTACCAATGCAAAGGAGTCCTTGTGGAGAAGGAAAATAATCTTCAGTTTCAGAACCATAAAAATCCTCTCTTCTAGATAGTTGAAAATAGTCAGTATATCCAGGCCAAATAATACTAGTTAATGCTCCTGCAACAGCGTATTGGCTGTAAGGACAGAGTCCTATTTGCTCTCAGATGGCTCTGAAGTGTTGGTGCTGCTTGCCTCTAAGAAGATGGAGTCAGTGCTTCGGTATTTTCATGAGCAGCAAATGGTCCTCTGGAATTTTCTGCAAATGAAGGTGGAAAGTTCTTTGGGCAGTGACTAGCCAACACCGATGTTTTTGGAAAAAAGGTCAAGGTTAGTCTGTGGTGAAACAGCACAAACCCCACCGGTTTCCCTGGGTTTCTTAATGAAGGCACAGACAGATGGCTGTCAGACATTTTAGAGGAGAGGACTTGTAAAGCTTTAGTTGTCATAACTGAGGCTTTTAAAAACACTTCCAACTATGAAACTGAAATATATGCTTTTCCAGACACAGTTCTTGCTCTTCAGCTGAAGGCTGGTGTGTAATACTCCTGACCCATGCGAGTGAAGGTATCTCTCTAGCATCAAGATGAGCAGAACATACTCCACCTCCCCACACTGCCAAAGTCAGGTGTATGTAAGGAAAAAGCTCTAACTGGTCTTTTCTCTGAGCCCTCCATGCACTTGGCCTCTGAAGAAATCCAGTCTGAATCTATTTTTTTTGTGTGTGTGTCTAGCAAGGAAGTTTAAAAAAAAAAAAAGGTGAAGGGATTTGGGAAATAGCAGGACATCCATCACGTTAGCTGTTTTGTCACTAAACTGGCCAGCCACTACCTGCCTTTGAAAAGGCTAGGGAGTGATTTACTGAAGGAGCTCCTGAAACTTGTGACGGAGGAGAACGCCTGCTTTAAACACGCAAAAAGAAAGCCATGGCTCCAACGGATGTTAGCCACAGCCTGTCACGATCACTCTTCTAGCTTCAGTGGTTACATATTGTTTAAAACGGTGTGGTAAATGCCCGTTTCTCCCGGCAGGGACCGATCCACTGCTGACAACGTTGTTGCAGGCTGTCCTTGACCCTCACGCTGCAGCTTGTACGCGACCGACGTCAACCACCACCCTCTCCCAATTCAGGTGCGTGCATTTACGTTATTCTGCCCCAATTAAGGCACCGTACCACTAGGGTTTATGGGCCCCTACATCCTCGCAGCAGCGGGAGCCCCACCGGACGCCCCTCAGGCGCAACTGGCGGGACGGCCCCGGTCCGTTCGCTGCTGCCCCTCACACCCCTCTCGGGACGAACCAGCGACTGCAAACCGGCTGCTGAAGCCTCCAGCGCCAGCCCAGGCCTCGGCCGGAGCTCGGGCCTCGCCCAAAGAAGCGGCTCCGCCTCGCCGGGGGGCCTCCCTCCCGCGTTCGGCCGTGAGGAGGGAGGCGGACGGCAGCTCCCTCCGCCCCGCGCTCGTCCGTGAGGAGAGAGGCGGGCGGCGGCCCCCTCAGCCCCGCTCCGCCCCGCGCGCGCGGGGGGGCGGACCCGAAGCCGCCTCCTGGGCCGCTGATTGGCTGCCGCCCCGGCGGCGGCTCGCGGGGCTCCCGTCTCGCGCCACTTTCGGGAGCCTTGGCGCCAGCGGAGGGGGCGGCGGGCGCCATGGCCGAGAGCGGCGTTCGGAGCCGGGACGGTGAGAGACCCGTCGGGGGGGGGGGGGGGAAACTCGCTGGGAGGGGAACGGGGCGAGCCCGGGGTGGCAGCCTCCGCGGCGGGGAGGTGGCTGCCATCGTTCTCGGGTTTAGGCCCGGGGCTGGGGGGGGGGGGGGGAAGCAATGGGGCAGCGGCGCTGAGGGGTGGGGAGGAGGAGAGCGCGCGTGCGCGGCGGGCGGGCGGGCTGCAGCTCGGAGAGGGTCGGTTTCCTCACAGCGGTGAGGCCGGGTTATCCCGGGCGGGAAGGCCGGAGGGTTACCTTCCCCCCGCCCCTCACGGGCTGCCAGGCTGGGGACGCGCTGGCATTTCGCTGCTGGGCAGCGGGTGGTCTCAGGTGGGGTTGAAAATAACGTTTTCCTCAGGAGGACGTTGCCTGAGGCGCTTGCTTACGGTGAGCGCAAAGATTTGACAGAAAAATCTCGGTAGAAATACACCCAAAGTGTTTGCGTCTTTGCAGTTCTTCCACAGATGGTGCCAGGCAGCGTAAGTGCCCCTTAGCGATACAAATCCTTACTTACTCGTCTCGGCCACACTGCCTAGGTGCAGCTCCATTAACCGTTTGGCCTCCTGCTGTCATCAGGAAGGGACTGGCCTTCTCCTCTGGCTGCCTGGCCTGGCCTGGCTGCTTGCGCTAGCCCTGGGTCTCCTCTGCCTGCAGCCGGGGGGTTCAGCTCCTCACACAAAACCTATAGGCTTGTTCCCGGGCTAGTTGTCCGCTTTCATACGTTGGATTGGGACCATTCATTCTCTGTGGTCAGATAAATGTGTGTCCCCCCATCAAAATCAAGGGGGAGAGAGGAAGGTCAAGAGAAACGGAGAGCACCTTGCTGGGGAGAGCGCTGTGAAGGGAAGAAAGTGTAAGAGGAAGGGGGGCAGCAGTCTTCTGCTGCCAACAGATTACTCGTTCATCTCAACCTAGCTGCACTCTTAAACGTTGTGAAACCACCTAAAAAAAAAATTACTGCTTTGTAGAAATATAGGCCTTTTCTAAGTCTGTCTGTTCCCGAGTTGTCATGGAGACATGCAAAATAAAAGGAGCTGGAAATTCCCAAAGAAAGAGTGGGGGGATCCTTTTCAGATAAGGATTGATGAGATTTGAGAGATGCTTTGGAAATCTAGGTGATAGCGTATTGCTGAATATGAATGAACTGGCACGAACTCTGTTTGATCTCTGTGTCTGAGACCATGCCTCCGGTATAATTCCAGAATTGGCTCATCAGGAGCCGTCTGTGTGCCTTTAACCAAGTAGGTCTCTATGTTCATTTTAAGCAAAACTGCAACCATCTATTAATACATCACTGAATGCTAAGTACCAAAGGTAACAGCAGCTCATTACTAAACTTATTTCTCTTGTATTTAATTAATTGCAGCTATGCATGAGTCTGGAAGTTTTGCAGCATCACGTTCTAGACGTGAGAAGAAGTCTAGAAGAGGCCAGCAAGAAGCACTAGAACGTCTGAAAAAAGCCAAAGCTGGTGAAAAAATAAAATATGAGGTGAAAATTCCTCCTCTTTTATTAGAAAGTAAATGGGAGCTGAGATGCTTAACTACCCTTTAATATGTGTCTAAAAGTTACAGGAAACAAAATCTGCCTTTCAGATCAGGTTTTTTTCTTTAATGGTGTATGTTTTTCAGAATGTAACTGTTTTGCTGCTTTCTGGTATCATTTATTTGCTTCTTTCTGTTTTCAAAACTAAACCTGTTTTATTAACTGCAAGTCAAACATGCTTGTTACTGCTTGGTAACTATCCCACAGAGATAAATTTTAAAATTTAATTGTGTAATTAGTGTTATGATAGGAAGTACTTTTTTTTTTTTTAACTTCAAATGATTTTAAATGTTAAATGAATTTCAAAGCTTTACGTGACTGAAATCCATTAATATTGATATGCTATGTTTCCACAAAGAACCCAAAATTTAAGTATTTAACTGATAGAACTGAAATCTGGCAGTGTAACATTGATACTGTCCAATTAATTGTAATGCCAATAGGAAGTGACTTGCACGTTGAGGTGGATAAATCTAAAGAAGCCTGGCGTGCGTAGATCATTAACGTACAAGTTTACTCTGAGGCACAAAAGAGCATTTTCAGCATTACGCTTGGGCACATCAAATCACCTTCCTTTTCATTGAGGTCATCTTGGTGTTTGAAATAGAGCCAAAGGTCAGAAGTCTCCATTGCTAGGATTTTTTGGGGTTTTTTTGTAATGTGAAACGAGCAATAAAGCAAGTCAGTCTCAAATGAAATCTCTACCAGTGCTTCAGTAGATTTTGAGTTTCAGCATACTGTGATAATTTTAAAAATTCGTCACTGCCAAAAAGAAGCTTAAACTGAATGTGTGCTTACTAGTTGTGAACGATGTAACAGTGTAGGGAACCATGCATTTCTTGGGAACTTTTATGTTCTTACTGATGACCTGTATTAATAAGTAATGGGATGGGAATTATTAATCCTCAGTATACTTTAACTGTAGGTTGAGGAGTTCACAGGTGTTTATGATGAAATAGATGAGGAAGAATACTCCAAGATGGTCAGAGAACGTCAGGATGATGACTGGATTGTTGATGATGGTAAGTTAAGATACATTTGGAGAATTATTTTGATTATAGTGTTATAACTCAATTAGGCTTCATAATGTTATAGTTAGTATGTTCTTACAAATTGTTTTAGGAGGCAAGAAAAAGATAAGCTTTTATATGGAAATGAATCTTTTGCATTGTTCTCATAGTGTATTCGGATGGTAATGAAAATATTTTTCCATTAAGAAGTTTTTGAAATTTTATTTCCAGTTATCAATGATGTAACTTTAACAGGAAGTACTGTAATTGATAATTTCTAATTAAACACATAATAAGTGTATTTAGTCTAATAGAAGGTACAGCTGGGAGTGCTGTAGTTTTTAATACTTCTGCATTTATAACTTTTGCTCTATATTAAAGGAGAAAAGTTTAAATATGTAAAACTTTTGATTATGAATATATTTAGAAATATCAGTAGACAGAATTTAAAATGTAAATCTTTAACAATTTGTTTTTCTACAGATGGGATAGGTTATGTAGAAGATGGAAGGGAAATCTTTGATGAAGATCTGGATGATGATGCTCTTGGTTCCAATAAGAAAGGTAGGTTGAACATGACCGCTGTAGAATGGCTTCCAGTGGCTTTTAAAAGGTACCTAAAATGGGCAGCTTCTTGGCATCAGTATGTGGTGAATGTGGCCAAATAACATGTTACTTGAAGCACTATAGTTCTGTGCCTGTGACTGTGGATTTTGTTTAGCCCCTGTGATACAGAAGGTAGAGGTCCACAAATTGAGGTAAAATCACTGCTAACTACTTCAGCACTACTGGGGCAATTTTGCTTATGGTCCTCTGCGGGATATATATTCACTTCTAGAACAAATGCATCTAGGAATGATCTTGGTTTCCAAAGCCAGTGTCTAAAGGATGCTTGGTCTCTTTTGCCACTAAAATACCTGCATGCTTTTAAGCATCTGGGATCAAATGATTTTGCCAACTTTTATGAAGTTGCTGGCAAACTCAGAAATTGAGTCTGGTGTTGGGAATCCAAACCTAGGGCTAAACTCCTGGACACTTGTGTTTTTTTCGGGAGATGTTTCCATGTAAAGTATCTTGGTCCTTTTTCTGGAGTATGAACTTGGGTATGCAAAGATCATCTCTGATGTGACTAGGAAAGATAGGGTGCTGATAGGGTTTTGCGCTTTTTTGTGTGTGCATGACAGCCATTACAAAGCTGACGGCAAATGAAAGATGATTAAGCCTCATCTCAGCCAGCAGTGTGAAGGTGAAAAAATATACTACCTCAGCTATCTATTCCTGGACCCTTAAACACTGAGCTTTGCTGATGCAGAATTCACATTTTTATATTTTTCTGTAGGAAAAGGTGGCAAAACATCTACGGTTGATAAAAAGAACGTGAAAAAATCTGTGGTGTCAAAGCCAAACACAATTAAGTCTATGTTTATAGCCAGTGCTGGGAAGAAAAACACAGATGTAAGTTTTTATGTTTTTGAATTTCAAGATTTCTAACTTGCTTGCAGTGGTTTAGTGGGAGTGGAATAAAGCAAGGTCTCATTTCAGTTTCTTATGTCTAGCAAGACGTAAACTCCTGTTACAATCTCTTAGATATGGAGCATTCCTGAAAACATGTGTGTTTTGTGGAAACCCTTTAGTTGTTTCCTGCTGGTCTCATGATTGGGTTTGCACATATAACTAAGAACTGTTTGGCTAATCTGTTATTTTGCAGAAAACTGTGGACCTGTCAAAGGATGATTTACTGGGGGATATTCTTCAAGATCTTAATGCTGAAGTAAGTATGTTAATAAAATCTGTTTGAAACACCTTAATGCATTCTTTTTTTTGCCATGGAACATCTCAAGAAAATAAAGTTCTTCCTAAAACTAGACCATGTAAGATTGATTTCTTCCATAGCACATCTGCTTGGTATATTCCATGTATGTATGCAGCCTACCTGTCATCTCCACCATGCAGAAGTTGCGTGACTGTATTGGTTTGATAAGCCAAAACTACTATGTCCTGATTAGACATGGTTTATATTAATGTGATGTAGAGCCTGTGCTAATGCGCCCTTCTAGGTTTTAGTCAGCTTGGAGTGAAACGGGACTTAACCTGCATCTGAATTGCATATACCATGTATGTGTATCACCATGCTCCAGCCAGTATACTGTAGCGTATTTCCATCTGGCGTGTTTGGGTTCATGAGGGGACCTGAAGGAGGACTGTTTTCAGCAGATGATGTAGCCTGAACTTCTGTCTGCCTCCTTCTGCTTTCCACAGTTTGCTACAGAGAACCAGATTAACACTTCTCTGAGTTAGGAGTGCAGGATGGCTGCTGTAGCAGGCTTGGACTGTCTCAAGTGAGGCTGTTCCTTGTCATTAATGACTTTTCAATGAGTTAATGCCCTTTAGCAGGATTCTGTAAAATGGAAAGGATTGCTTACATGTAAACCGTGAAACTGCTGTAGTGGTGAGATACTGAATTGAAATATGTTGTATCGTAATAAGCATAATGTGTTTTTACAGAGCAGTAAGAGGGGTATAGATGTTCCAATGTAAAGTTGTCTCTTGGTTTTGTACGCTTATTATTTTACTTCTCCCTGTGATATCTGATTGAGAGTTATACCTTAGGCTATCAAAAACTCTCAAATCATTAAGCAAATGCATTTTAATGCTGTCAGATTTTGTGGAGCATTGATTAGGGGGAATAATGCTAATAATTACACTATGGCTTCTATTTACTTAACTAGTAGTTAGCTATTGGCTTTTTGGCTTTGTTGTTTGTTCTCTAAAGTTTTCTTTTGTTACTAGCTGTTGATGAGTAAAAAATATCTGTGCATGTAAATAAATTAAAATGGGTTTTCCTCTAGTGTGACAGTGCTGAAAGAGCACTTCTGCCTTTCTTAAGGCATGTGTGCTCACTACTACTGTTTCAGCAGACATGAGGAACATCCCACCAGTTATTCTGATATTTGTGCATTAAAGGCACAGTTAGCTATTGAAATGCCTGCTGTTTGAAAAGTGTTTCGCTTTTTGATGACAGTTTTTCTCTCAAACTGTTTACCAAAAAAATCTAGCGGCGGTCTTCATGGGCTGATTGCTCAGATAACTTTTTCTTTTTACGTGGCTGAGCTGTATATCGGGAGGTGTGTTTTCTTGGCAAATGAGAAATACTGGTGGCTTTCTTTGTCTTTGGTGGAAAATGTTACTAACCGAGGCAAAAGAAAACACCGAACAACACCTTCATTTTGTCACTTTCTCTTTTCTTTTAATATTCAGACTGTTCAGATAAGCCCACCACCAATTATAATGCTGAAAAGGAAAAGATCTGCTGGAGTACCACTGAATCCTTTCTCTGTGCAGTCCCAAACTCCTAAGGTAATGGAAAAAATCAAAAAAGTTCTCATTAATAAGTATTAATCTGTATTTTGGTTGATTTGAATGCTGTTGTCTTTTATTTCTGCTTCTAGATTACCTATCTCATTAGCTTCCTTAGCAATGTTACTGTGTAACTTCATGCATTTTTTTGTCTTCCCTTTCCATGTTAATACTTAAACAGAATACAACTCCATCTGTATCATTAGTATAGTAGTAGTATATAGCTGTTACATTTGACAGATGAAACTGTCTTTATAATGTCCGGTGTATCACATGAAGGTGAGTTTCTGCTTTGTCTCTTTTTTCCTAAGAGTAGAAAAGACCCTTGTGGCAAGGAAAGGATGATGGGAAGTGAAATAAGCATAAGAGACTCTATTTGTGGGTGTGGAAAAGGCTAAGAAACTCTATTTGTGGGTGTGGAAAAGGCTAAGAAACTCATCTTCTGCAGAATTGAAAAGCAAATGGAAAGTTGAAGCTATGGTTAGAAGTTGACCCTAGTGGAAGATTTTGGAGTGAAAGGAGGGACTGGCTACCAAGGGTGGAAGGCTAGCATTTTGTTAAGAGTTCTGGTAAATGAGAAGGACGTTATAGCTGGAAATACAATGAGATATTTGGTAAGAGTCTGTAGAGGGCAAATGGAGTAGAGTAGATAAATCTGATTTGTGAAACCTTGTGTAATAGTGACATCAGCTCTTATGCAGATAATAATTGCGAGTGGCACTCATTTCAGCAGTTGTGTTGGAGCCTAAAAGTAATTGAAAAAGAAAAAAAGGGGGAGATACAGTAAGAGAGGATCTTTGTCTTTACAGTGCAAAACAGTGGTCACTTTTAGTAGGAAACATTGAGAAGGGAATTAATTCCCAGACAGGCTGTTCAGATGATAGTTTCTGTGATCCTAGGAGGAGGAATTGGAGATTTTAGACAATGAAACAGATGAAGAGGATGAAGAGTCCAGCCTTAGAAAACAAAGGGGCATAAAAAGCAAGATGGCAGTGATGCTTTCTACTTCAGGAGATGAGCAGGAATATAAGTATGAATAAATGCATTTGGCTGAGCTGGCAAAAAATTGTTGGTGAAGGTAGATTAAGTAATGTTTGCTTTCTGTTTAAGGTGAGTGAAGGGCTGAGTTTGGCGTTTGCCACAGTAGAAGTAGCTGTACTGAGATTGGAACCCTAGAAACGATTGTGGGCAACTCTAAATTCTATGTCGGTAGATAACAGCTTTCCCCAAAGATAGAGGTTTTGGACCTTGCTGCAGGTCAAGGGCCGGTAGATGGAGAGACCTGTCGTTGGTCACGGCGGAGGGTACTTCATACACATCCTCCATAAAAAGAGGTTCTGTAGCTGCTGCCGTGGTGGTATCTTGTCTGAAAAACAAACTATGTACTTATTGCCTCAGATTTTAGACTTGCAGAGCATGCTGAAATGCATTTTCTTTGTTTTCTTCACTCTCCCTGCCATGTCTGTAGCATGAAGAAATCCAATGGAGAAGCACTCTGTTTTCTAGATCCATGGTGTCTTCTAGACGTCCTGAACTCATTGCTGATATGAACAGGTGTAAACTGCCAGATTGGCCTTCCGTGATTGTTCCAGGCTCTGTCCCTGCCTGACGTATATTGTCACATATGCAGGTGACACAGAGGTTTTAATTTAGGAATGGAGTAGTGCTATGTGGGGAAAATAGTGAAAGTAACCACAAACTTAATTAAATGTCAACCATGGCCTGTTGTAAACTGCTTTTTAAAATTATAGTAGAAACACATAAGAATTTAAAGTTTACTTCTAGGGAGTTTTAGCTATCATGCAAAATATGTAGAGCTTTTCCTCTATCCCAGGTTACTAGTTCTGCAAATAGCAAGTGCTAGATTTTTATTTTTTTTTCCTTTTTTGCTCTTAAGAGATTTTTTTTTTTAAACTCATGGCTAAAATGTCTTTCAGGTAATCACCCCTATATCAAAGAAAGCTCCTGCTCATCTCAGAAAGGAAGCTTTTCCTCCAGCTTCGTTTCATCCTAAACGTCCCAATTACACAGCAAAATCTGTCATAGTCTCTGAAAAAGAGGATACCAAGTACGTGCAAAAAGCTACAGAAAATGGGGGAATAGTGAAGACAATAGAAGAGAAAGCTATTGAAGGTATCAAAAAGAAATAAAAACCCAGTTCTGGAAACTCTTTAAATATGGCATATTAGTGTTAAAACATTTCTTAGTTATGCTAATTAGATGCTTAGATAGCTTTAAATGTGATATTTTGTTCGTATATTAATACTGTATATTACGTTCATGCATGTAGTATGCTATCTATGTATACTGCTGTAGTATACAGTGTGTCATGTTAATGACTCAAGCCTTTAGTGCTATGTGCAACAATTCCAGATGATGATCAGGGAATGATGGATTTTGATGAGGAGGACTTTGATGAACCTATGGAAGCAGAGCATGTGGAAACTATACCTGAGACAGCTGAAAGCTTCAAGAGGGATGAGGAAATTGAAAAGAAAGAGACAGAGCAGCTGGAATCAGAGAAGAAAGAGACATCTGTCTTGTAAGAATCTCTTTTTATTTTTTTTTCTTCTACCAATAAGCCTTAGATTTATCTTCATATTTGTCTTTGCCAATGGGATAATTATGATACAGACAGAATGATGATAATGCTATGTGATGTTTTTTTTTTGTAGTGACGTTAAAAATGGTAATGTTGAACATGCTGATAGCTAATTAACTGAAAAATACTTGATGTCTTTGGGATTTAGCACATGACAACATAACACATTTCAGTATATTGAGGTGACTCAATGTGGGTGTTGAACAATGATCTTCAATGCCAATAAGCAAAAATAAGGAATTGCTAATGATGCTTATTCTAAGCAACTATGAAGGTATTTTGTAACATTAGTTGTAGTTAAAAGTATTGTTGCTAAAAGTAATTTCACATGGTGATCAGCTATATCTTTGGAAATAGGAAAAAAGTTTTTTTTTCCTGTTTTTTTTTTATTGTTTGGAAGAATCTTGAATCATACGTTTCCATAATTTTAAACTGTAAAATATTTGAATGAGCAAAAAGACTTAAACATTTAATGACTGAAAAGGTAGTTTTGTTGAAATAATCTGTTGTTCCCACTAAGCAGCTTGTACAGATGGATGGATATATTTGTTGCTTAAAGGCTTGAATGACCAAGGCTGAAATACCAGTTGAATGATTTTTAAAGCCTGCCTGTTGTGTACTGAGAACCATACTTGCATGTGTGTTTCTCTCTTTGTCACTCCATCCTTCTTTTCAGAAGAAATCTGAGGAAACCCAACTGTTGGGAATGTTGCTTGGTAGTGGAAAGAGCAACAAAAGGTGTGAGATTATAGGGCTGAAAAAAAGCAAAAGGGTGGTCATAGTAAAGGCATAAGTTTACTTCTTGTTTCTTGCTTCTTCTGCAAAACCCGCAGAAGTTGTTCTCTCCCAGGTATCTCATGTTGGGACAGAATTGATGAGGATGAAGCTGATCTAGTAGTGGCAGAAGTTCAGCTGGACCCCAATCTCCTTCCACTTGTGAATGGGGAAAATGATGATCAAGTCTTAAGATTTTATTGGCTGGATGCTTATGAAGATCAGTACAGTCAGCCAGGTAACTGTTCAGTTAAAGGCAGAAAATGCCATTCTGATTCTTTCTATGTAACTGGGATTTTCAGACTTGCCTAAATTATGTCTAGATACCCTGTCTCTCTGTGCTTCATAACTTGTACATTAATCTCTTGTTTTTCTACACCTCTGTCCTCAGTGCAGGGCACTATGACTGGGAAAAGTAAGAATGTCATCTCTTGGCCTAGTATAGCTGTAGGGACGTACAAAGGGAGCTACTACCACTTCTCAATGTTGGTGACCCATTGGCAGCCTTAACACCCAGTGCACTCCAGGAATAAGTTGATGCTGTTAATTTCTTACTCAGTGGTACAACAATCGAGCATGCTTTCTTCGTATTTCTGGAAATGTAACTTAAAATTCTGGTGGATTATTAGAAAGCAGTTGCACAATTTTATAGGAAGGAAAGGTATGTCTATCAAGGGAGGAAGGTGGCCTGAAAAATACAAGGTCTATCTAGATCCCTTTATTCAAACTGTGTAAATCTTGAGGACTGTCTTTGGATTAACATCCCTAAGATACTTTGTGCAGTTAAAGTGTGAATCCTAGCTCTCATCTTCAAAACTGCGGCATTCTGATCTCAGCCCTGACAAAAGAAGTCATGTTCACATCTGTTCTAAGCACTTCCCATCCGTCTCTCATTTCATCAGCAGCTTTAGGATCTTGGGTTTCTAATTTGTGCTTCATGTAGGTTTACTGGAAGGTTCTTCCGTATGTTGTTGAAGGTTTTTTGGGTTGATGCTGTAAGCATTGAGTCAGATATGTTTCTTTGTTACACCTTTTGTTGTGAGTTGGGATGCCAGACTTAAATATGAGACTGTGCTGGGCTGCACAGCTTGGTGATGGGAGTGGTAATAATCATAGATATCTTGATGAAATCAATGGCTTTAATATAAAATTGCTACTTTTAAAGACCCCACTATTGTTCTTTTTCCTTCTTTTTGTCTTCCAAGTCAGTGGTTGCTGAATGGAACATAATTATGAAAAGATTTCTGTTCCTCGCATGCAAGGAGTGTTCTTTTCTCATTATGACTTTTTCAGGATTGAATAATAAAGACTGCACCTGTTTTCAATTAGTAATGTAGAAGGGAAAATTTTGATACTGCTTTTTGTTTAACAAGTTCATGATCTTTGTTTATGCCTCATTTGCTGTGATGTCAAATGCATTGCCTGAAGAGTAAATACTATAGCATAATCATAAGACTCTTTCAAACTTAATGATTTTTTTTGGAGGCTTACTTTTCAAAACTCCCTTTACTATCTTAGGCAGAGAACTTGCGAATTGTAATCCTATTAACATTTTAAAGAAATAACAAATAAAAACTGCCCTTTCTTTTCCCTCTGCAAGACATTTTCCTTGTCTCATGACTTTGCTTGCCTTTTGGTTCATTGGTAGCATGATCTTTCTTTTCACAGACTTTATGTTTGATAAGCTTTACTCCCATTTTTTCTTTGTTTCTTCTTTCCATAATCAAGCTAACAGGGGATAAGGCCTGATATGTCTTCTCTCATTTCTTGGTTTTACATATGAAATGTCTCTGAGAACTCTTTGAAGTTAGCCCTGCTTTTGGGGGGCTGGTGTGGTGTGCATGGGGGTGTTCAACTAGGTGACCTCCAAAGGTTCTTTCTATCCTAAATTACTCTGAATCTGTGATGTCTGGGGGTTAAGACCACTTACTTGTCCATGCTAGAGTTGATTAAAGTTTGTCTTTGCAATCCAGGCAGCCTTTTACCCTATCTTTGACTGGCTCATGTATCCTTCTTTCTACCTCACCTGCTTATATGTATGCCTCTGACAGGTTAACTTCTCCATGCTCGTAATATTGCCAGCTCTTAAAGCAACCAACTACTGTTTTGTGGTCTCTCTCATAGTTCCATCTTTCTGTATGATATAAACCTATGGGAGTTTTTTATCCCTTTTAAAAAAAAAAAAAAAAAAAGAAGATTGCTGGGGACAAGAACTTCATCTTCCCTGTCACTTAGATCTGTAATTTGAGCTCTTTTTAGATCCTTTTATTCAAACTGTCTAAATCTTGAAGATCGCCTCTGTATTAAAATCTCTAAGATACTTTGTGCAGCTGAAGCTTGTATCCTTGCTCATCTTCTTCAAAACCACAGCATTCTCTGTCCTTGACAAAAGTAGTCTTGTTCACATCTATTCCATGCACTCAAGAAATTATTTTTCTTAGCCTGTCACTCTAACCCTGTCATCTGTCTTAGTGCATCTTCACTGATTTATCTTTGATCTAATGGAGTAAGAAAGGTGCCTCTACACCTGATAGATTGCATGGCAAAGATAAATTATAACTCTTAACCAAGGACCTGTTTGTGCATTGTCAGACCAAGGAGAAACATAGGTTCCAAAATCTTCTTTATGTGAAACACTGTTTCCGAGACAGTCTCAGCTCTGATGTTTCTGATTTCATCAATAGTAATGTACTGTAGGAAGAGTGTCTTTCATGTAATCAGATTCCAAATTGTTTGGAGTTTGAAGGGAACTTGGGTGAAGCCAGGTTTTTGAGTTGTACTTGGAAGCTTATTTTGCTTGTAATTCACAAACTGTATGTGAAAGTCAGCTGGCTTTGTTCTATGTTATTTCAAAGTTTAACATCACTTGGTTAGCAGTTTGCAGCATTTTGTGCTAATGCCAAGTTCTCTGTGGCTCAGAGATGTGCATGTACAATAATGATGTGGTCCACAGTTAAGTCAGTTGTGCTAGTCCTGCTCTATATAGGCTTTCTGAATGTCTACCTTTGTTACAACTGCTGTCTTAGCATCCAGGATTTCTTGCGATGTCATACGTCTTTCCATGTTCTCATTTGTTAAAAAGTCAGTTGAAAACTTTGCACAGTTGATAAGCTTTTAGTTGGTGTCTTCAGAATGTATTTCTACAGGTTTTATTAGTAGTAGAGTCTTGATCTCATGGTACTAAAGTGTAGGAAAAATGAGTTAATTTTACTGGTCTAGCTGAAGAATGAAAAATTGTAGGTAACACATGTTTTAGGAGTGATTCACAGCACAGGCATTCTGATTATCTTCAGCTTTCACTGACTTCTGTCTCCTCCCTCTCCCAATGAATTATCCAACTAATGTAGGTAGAATGGACTATCAGAACAGAATTCTAAGACTGGTTGTGTCATGTCATTTTGAATTTCACATATCGAGGTGTTACTATAGTGATGGAGGTAGGGGCATGAAGAACTACACAGGTATCTATTTGTAAAGCTGGTGTTTAAGAATTTAGAATGTGCTGATACATTGGAAAGATTTGTTGTTCAAGGACCTAAACCAGAAATGGTTGTGTTTCTGTGTAAGAATACATAATAAGCTGCTTTAAGCAGCATTAAGAATGATAAATTTAAGAATTGCATATTGAATTCTTTGCTCTGCCCTTCTTCCTTAGGTGTGGTATTTTTGTTTGGCAAAGTTTGGATTGAATCTGCAAACACCTATGTCAGCTGTTGTGTGACAGTGAAAAATATTGAGAGAACTGTTTATCTACTGCCACGTGAAACAGTAAGCATATCTTTCAAGCATGTCAAACATAAGTACCTTTCATTCTGCTTATGGCAGGTTATGAGTTCTAGTAGTGTGTTTGTGGGAACTGTTGAAGCCAGTGTTGTCTGTAGGTGGTAAAATCCAGTGTATACACAGGATATCATGTGAGATGCAGAGGAGAGCATTGCTGCTTCCCCCTGACCCTAACTAACAACTGCAGTCAAATTGTTATCTTTAGACTTGCTGCTTAGAAAATAAAGTTGTCTTGAAGTATTAGTAGAAAACTTAGTGCTTTTTAAACACTCTGTTTGAAATAATATTTTTTAAATTTGTGGTTTCTTGGCTGATTGCATTGTAGTTTTCACTTAAAGAAGAGGTATGTGATTCATAATAGCAAAGCAAAATTCAACTTCTTGGTCATGTCTGCTGGCGTTTTTTGTTAACTTAAAAACTTCTGTTTTTGAGGAAATTGACCTATCCACTGGCAAAGAGACGGAGACTCCGGTAACTATAATGAGTGTTTTCAAGGAATTTAATGACTGCATTTCACCAAAGTATAAGATCATGAAGTTCAAATCCAAGGTTTGTCTACAAGCATCCTATTTGGTCATTTGCTGCTGTTCTGGTTTGTAAGGTGGAAAGTCTGTTGAAACACTGTCCAGTGGGGGAGGTTATGCTGAGATGCAAATATATAACTCCTGACATGTGTAAGTGTACCTGCCTGTAAAAGCTGTCCCAGCGTCTTCCCAAATATCCATACTCCTTTAAGAAAGGTAAATCTGCAACATGATTGTTCCACCAGAGGTTTAAACGTACTGTTTTTGAAAATATTCATTAGCTTCTTTGAAACTGGGTTGAATGTCAGACTTGCTTGCTTGCTGAGCTATTTTTGAGAATACAGAACAGATAGAAGTTCTGATGCCTAAAGCCTGGGTATCAGCTCATGGTGTCAAAGTTTAAAATGAAAGATTGTGTTGTCCAGCATATAGGTCAGTACACTGGGATTAGACCATCTTTGCATTTGACCAGGTATCGTATTGAACTTCATCTCTTGGCGTGTCTCATCCTTCCTTTCACCCTTGCAAATTTATCTTTTTAGAATGGGTGCCATTCAGAGCGTGGATTGTCATAGTGTGCTTATACAGGAGGTAACAAGTTGTGAGAACTGTCATGCAGTCTTGAAACTTAAGCTGTTCTGGGCTTACAGCTATGGGCAATAGTTTTATAGTGTTATTCTGCTGTGTTCTGTTTGCTCAACAAACCTGAAAAGAACATTGGAAAACCAAAATGTTGCTGTAATGGAAAATTTGCACATACAGTAATATAATACTTGTTATAAGTCTGCAGGAAAAGAGCTGATACCGCTGATAGCGTCGCACATTTGGACTGAATTAGTTTGCTAGTGTGAGAAAGCTTTCTTATTCATTTACATAGAGCATTTGTCTTTTGGCAGGGGTGCAGAGGTGAGAAGTTTGTGTGGGGAAAGGTGGCTAATATGCAAATTAGAGGAAAAGGTGTGTTCAGAATGAAGCGCTTAGAAATTTTTCCGTTTCTTGAAGCAACATGTCATTAGTGTGGCAAAGCTGGCTTTCATTGTAATTACTGGATGGTGTGGAATTAGTTTCAACTTTTCCTAGCCTGGCAGTCTTGTGACTTTGTAGGATTCGTTCCTGAATAGTTGATCAGGAAATGGAATGGCAAGTAAAAATGCAGGAAGAATGGAATTTAACAATATGTAAATGAGGGAAAATAAAAACAAGTTCATATAGTAATTCAGTTTGGAAAGACCCTCAGGAGGTCATCTAATACAAAGCTAGAGTACTTCTGAAAGTTTCAGTTCTTAAAGTGAAAATGTGAGCAGTGTTTCTCAAATGGCAAATTCATGCAAGACATGATGTCTTTTCATCAATGTGTAGCTTAGTGCATTATTTACGTCACTCAGGGAAAATGCATGTCATTAGTACTTTGTAAAACTTTTTTTTTGTTCTAGATTATTTTTTCTCTCAAAACTCTGATGCAAATTCAGCTTTTTGAGTTTTTTTTTGGTGTTATTTCTCTTGTATAGTTGCTTATAACTTAATTGTTATGTATTGGAAAGGAATGAATTTAACAATAGGTAAAAAACAAGTTTGTCATAGCTCACTGTTTGAAGACCCTTTGACGAATGAGGGAGGAAACTTGGGGCAAATCAATTCTTCATTAAAAGAGAGGATGCAAACACTTGTACTCCGGAAATGAAAGGAGGGGGAAAGGCCTTTCAAAAGACACAGATCTGCTAATAGAATCTTAGGAAACCTCCCCTGTTCCATGGTGTGCTAAGGAAGAATAGTGTGAGTGAGATAATGGAGTAATATAGTTTAACCTTCAAAGATGGCTTTTAAAAATAAAGGTAAACCATATGCAGGAAGTATTTGAACTGTTATTTCTGATGTTAGTTCAAAGCTTATCAAATTTTTACTGAGTTTACCCAGAGCTCGGGATAAAAGACCCAACTGTGTTGTCCGGACCATGACTGTAGTGCTTCTGGGGTCCTTGAGTGTAACACAGGAGTGATCCCTAGCAAGAATAGGGAAGTAGCAGCACTAAGGTGTTGTTTAGATCTTATCTAGAATATTACAACACTTTATCACCCTGATGAGGAAAGATTAACTCAAGCGACAACAGGTACAAAAGATGGTAATTAGAAGGATGAGACAAAAGGAGAATCAGTTACACCAGATATAACTATGAAAGAGCTTTAATTTTTTTTAGCCTAGTAAAGTGAAGAATAATGATAAGACCTTTTTGCTCTCTAAAAACATTAAAAGGGGATGAGCAGCAAGAAAGCTATTTAAAGGAGAGTTTTAGCAAAAGAACAAATTTATAAATTTTAATTCATGAATAAATTAGGCAGGATAGTTGGGTATGCAGAGAAGCTCTGGAATAACCTACCAGAATTGTTTCTGAACAGTAAAAATTCAAATTCTGTTTGAATTCATCAGACTCCTCAGTAAACTGAATTTTGCTAACATGGTAAAAGGCTATCCAGCTTTATTTTGCTGGCATAATTTTCTGCTGATTTTGATAGTTACTGTCTCCTGGAAGGGTTTAATGAGAACTGGAGCTAGCAGGAGGGTATGGCACTAGTAATGTGGGGGATAAGAGAAGAGATGGGATTGGAGAGCAGGGCTGTTGGTGGGGCCTTTAGACGATTATTCAAGGACGATATTACAGTAACTCAGCTATTCCAGCTTAACACAAAATTGACTGTGAACAAGTGGCACCAAATCTGGCCAGGCTTACATCACTACAACAGGGGGTCCTTTTGCTGCCTGCATGGTAATTGTGGAAGTAGCAGGTTTGTCCCATTACTGCACCCTCCTTTTCTTTTGTTCCTCTCTGAGAGACCTGATTTTGCCTGGCTATATATGGTATTAGTCTGTTTTTCATAAGGAGTCATCATCTTTCTTCTCATTGCAGTCATACCACCAGAGGTGGTGTGTTGTTATACAGCCCTTGCATCTGTGTTTCCATAGGGGTGTGCAGGGCTCTCAAATTGAAATGGTGGTGGCACTCACCTGAGTGAATGCTCCCAAAAAGTGATCTCCACACAGTTGTGACTGTATGTGTTTAAGAGCTAATACGCTTTAGAAGAACTCCCCTGTTCTGTGATGTGCAGCCAGTGTTCCACTACTGTGTTGTTAAGGGTTCGTGTTTTGAAAGATTTTTAAAAGGCTAATGGCAATATTGCTCAGGTGAGCAGAGCACTCGTGAGCAATGCATTCAGAGTAACACAAGTCTCAGTTTTGGCATAGTACTCTGAAACTGAGAAACTCTTATTCTTCCATCATTAGCTGGAAGTCAGAAAGGTTACTAGCATACTTGCCATGCACCCAGAGTTCTTTTATTCAGAATACCCAGTTTTGTGATGATGCGGAGAGAGCCAGTATTTATGCACTGAGACAAGTTGTCCTCTGTGCGTGTGTGCGTATGCATCTTGGCCTTGCCAGCACCAAACTTTGTCCCTGGGAACAGATACACTTAAGCCATATCATTTCCTCCTGCACCTGCTGCTAATTGTAGCTTCAATGGGTTGCACTGCTGCCAAGTTAGCAAGTCTTCACAAATCAATTTGAAAGCAGCCTTACTCCACTTAGGAACTTAGCAGCTAATCACTGCTGCTCATTTCTGCTCTGTGAAGGGCCACTTGAAGGGCAGATTACTCTGCAGCAAAGCATTCATTCACTGCAGTTATGACCAGACGCTTGTGTAATTGAGCTGAGCTCTGTGGAATAACGCAGATGAATCACTGCAGCATACTATTTTTACACTATGTTTAGCTTGCGTTTGCAACAAGAACTTGTTTGAAGCCTGAGAGTGTATTTTAAATTAAAAAAAAGGGGGCCACCAGTAGTATGTGCTAAAAGCAATGCATTGCCATCTCTTGTGTTACAGCTATGATGTGCTGCTTGTGTGAGGTGCTGCTTTGGCTCAACAGTTCAGATCTACATTTGCATGCTAATTTGTAATGCTTTTCTTTCTTCATAGTGGTGCTCTTGTACCAAGTTACATTACTGTTTTCTGCTTCCACATAGCTGTTGATGCCATAGTTGTTTCTGGATTTGCCTTCTTCCTATTTATAGCAGAGGGCCCTCTCCTCTCCTACTCAGGCTTTGTAGCCTTAAAACTGCAGTGTTATGAGAACTAGCAAGCTTAACTGCCCGTTGTAGTGCTCTGAGGGAGCTGTTGCCGATGCTATTAATTTAAGGGAAAAAAACCCCAAACAGCCACCCAACCTCAAAACCCAATAACTTTGAGTTTACCTAACTGTGCATGTATTTTGTTTATTTGTAAATTTTATTCCAATTTATGGTGACTTTGTTCTTATTAAACTTAATGTAGTGGTATATTATGCTGACTCTATGTATACTGTGCTGAACTTAATGCACTGTCCAGTGAAAATATGCTTTTTAATTTAAGGGCCCTCTAGGAATTCTTGTAGTAAGAGTAATGTTCTAGCATAGTTATGGCATAACATAATAACAATTTTATATAACAGTGGTGCAGATCGTTTGTGAAGTATTACAGGGCAGAGCATACATATTACAGGGTAGAGCGTGGAATTTCAGCAGGTACCATAGTGGTGTTGCACAGGATATTGTAATTATTTGGAAAAAGAAGGCAGTTATTCTTAGAAACTGACAAGCTGTGCATGTTGTGGAAAATCATTATTGTTCTTGAAGAAAGCAGAAGTGATACTTAACTTTCAGTAAAGTTGTACTGAACTTGAGACAGCTTTAACTACCTTTGTTAGAGATACATAAACAAACTTGACTACTTTCTAGTAAAACCCAAGTCACTCAAAATGAAAAATACAATATTGTCATAGAAATGATTGTGTTCTAAGCATGTAGTAAAGTAAACAGCTGGCAGATGGTTGGGAAATAAGCTCTCTTGGGTGCCTCTCTGAAGTGCTGGTACACTAAAGTATGCAGTATGAAAGGAGGAACTGTGTGCGGTTACGGGGCTACAGTCTCATTGGGATCACAGACATATGGTGGGATAGGATGTGGTTAAGAAGGACAGGCTGGAATGGCAAGGAGAGGGAGTGCCTTTTACATGTCAAAGCAATGGGCATGCATGGAGTCCTGCCTAAGGATGGGCAAAGAGCTGGTCACGAGCTTATGGGTCAGGATTAGAGGGCAGACAAATGAAGGTGACATCATGGTGGAAAAAGAAAGCCAAAGCCCACCTACCTGGAGTTGAATCTGGTGAGGGAGGCAAAGAGCAGTAGGAAAGGCTTCTATAGGTACAGGAAGACTAGAGGAAAATGTCATGCTTCACCAACCTGGTAGCCTTCTGCGAAGAGATGACTGACTGACTTGGTGGACAAGGGGAGAGCAGTGGCTGTTGTTAATCTTGACTTTAGTAAGGCTTTCGACAATGTCTCCCATAGTATCCTCAAAGACAAACTAATGAAGTATGGGCTAGGTAAGTGGACAGCGAGGTGGACAGAAAACCAGCTGCACTGCTGGACTTCAAGGGTTGTGATCAGCAGCACAAAGTCCAGTTGGAGCCCAGTCCCTAGTGGTGTACCCCAGGGGTTGATACTGGGTCCAATCCTGCTTAGTGTCGGTGTTAATGACTTGGATGATGGTGCAGAGAGTACCCTCAGCCAATCTGCAGACAATACAAGACAGGGAAGAGTGGCTGATGTACCAGATGGGTGTGCTGCTGTTCTGAGGGACCTCGATAGGCTGGTGATGTCTCATGACCTACAGGAATCTCATCAAGTTCCACAAAGGGAAATAAGTCCTGCGCCAGGGGAGGAGTAACCCCGTGGACTGTGGGACTGGCTGTAAAGCAGCTTCACAGAAAAAAAGACCTGGTCATCCTGATAGACACTAAGTTGACCATGAGCCAACAATGTACCCTTGTGGCAAAGGCAGCCATGGGCACCCTGGGCTGCGAGGCAGAGCATTGCCTGCAGGTTCAAGGGAGGTGGTCCTTCCCCCTTACACAGCCCTGGTGAGACACATGTGGAGTGCTGCGTTCAGCTGAGCTGCCCAGTATGAGAAAGATGTGCACGTAGTGGAGCAAGTCCAGCACAGGACCACAAAGATAATTACAGGGCCTGGAGCATCTGTCATGTGAGGTGAGGCTGACGGACCTGGGACTGCTCAGCCTGCGGAAGAGAAGGTTCAGGGCAAGGGATTGGTGATGTAAATCTTATCATTGTATATAAACATCTGATGGATAGGAGTAAAGATGACTCTGGCAGACTATTCTCATTGGTGCCCAGTGGAGGACAAGAGCAATAGGTACCTTTTGAAACACAGGAAATTTATCAGAACATAAACCACTTTTTTACTGTAAGGGAGGTCAGGCACTGGCACAGGTTGCCCAGAGAGGCTGTGGAGTCTCCATCCTTGGAGATACTCAAAACCTAACCGGAGAGGGCTCTGAGCAACCTGCTCTGGTTGACCCAGCTCTGAGCAGGCGGCTGGACTAGACAATCTCTGGAGATACCTTTCCATCTCAGCCATTTTATGATTTTGTGGTGGTCTGCAACCACCAATTCTCATGAATGTGTCTGAAGCCTGTGAATTTGCAGACTGTTACTGAGTTTCCTGAGCTATTAAGATAGTATGTTTTTGTTTTGTAATGGTTAGTATACTTGTAAGTCAATTCTGTAGAAACTCTTCATGCTAGGAAAACGTAAAGAGATTAAATACAGGTACTGAAACATTCTTACTATCTTTAGATGGTTATAATGAGTTGCAGAATTGGTAATATATGATCAAGCCCATGATATTTAAGATGAATGTTTTGGCTGGCCTTTATTTCATTAGCTTTCTTATTGGACAGGATGAATATTCAGTGGGGAGATACTGAAAAAATAATATCTTTGTTTTATACAGAAAGTGGAAAAATTTTATGCTTTTGAGATCCCAGATGTTCCAGCAAAATCTGAATACTTAGAAGTTAAATATTCGGTGAGTATAATTAATCTGATGAAAGACCAGAACCTGCTTTCTTGCCTAATTAAGAATTCTGATTTTACTAAAAAAATTATAAAATTTGAAGTATTTGATCTTTGGCTGTACTTCTGTTGCAGTGTGTAGTTAGTTGCTCATTGTCTTGTAATTAAAAAAAGGAAAAAAAAAGAGGTTAATACCCAAGCCTGTGGCTTGTTTTGTTATTTATATGTTGGTTAGTCCTTAACAAAAATAGTTCATCACCAGGTAACCTATAACATTGATTTGTTAGCGTTAGCTCTATTTGTGTAAATATGAGGGGGAAAAATACTTCCTACAACTACTGCATTCCTCCCGCCTTGTCCCCCAATTATAATTTGATTACTGATTTACAACAATCTGTATTCCCAATTATCCTGCTTTATTTTTTTATTGCCTTGCTACTGAATCAACTAATGAGCCAAACAACCCTTTAGCTGTACTGGAACAAGGCCCAAAGTAGCCTAAGATGTTTTAAATTACTTACTACCCTTAAATATTTTGTTGAATCCATGTCCAGAATACAGCTGATATCTCTGCTTATATGGCTCTTGCAAATAGCAGCTAGGCGAGACAGACTTTTGTTGAAGAGCTGTAAAATTGAGCAGCAAAGATGAAAAAATTTCCCATCAGAACATCAGTAGCTTTTCTTCATTAGCAAAAATACTTGATTTGGTTTCAAATGTAAGAGACAGCAGTCTTGAACCTATTGAGTCAGTTGCTGTGATAATGCCTTTTTAACCCCATTTTTATGCTAGTTCTAGGTGCGAAAGCAGCATCCTATAGAGATTTGCTAGCTATCTCAAATTTTTCTTTACCTGTGTAGAAACACTTTATCCAATCTTTATGTGACAGACAAGACTAAAGGTGTAACTATCTAATTAAGTTTACAACATGAGCAGTTTCTGTATTAAAATAGTTATTGAACATTATTGTAGTCTTGGCTGGTGATAATGTTTCTGTCTTACATCCAGTATGGATGAAGAACTTTTGCCTCAGTGCACTTTTACATTACTGTCCTGGTTTTGTTGTGCACCTATTTAAGTTGAGTCAATAGTGTAATTTCTTCAATTACTGTAAGGTATTATGGGTTAAGGCTTTGCTTGTGGGAAATCACAGTGATTTCAGGTATTGCGTAGTTTTGTTAAGGTGCTGTCTGAATATAGTCTGTCAACCTTGAAGACTTCTATGGGGTGAAATAACTTACTGCTTTCTGTTACTTGTTAGGCTGAGTGCCCTCGGCTTCCCCAAGAACTGAAAGGACAAACATTTTCACATGTATTTGGAACTAACACCTCTAGCCTGGAACTTCTGTTGATGAGTAGGAAGATCAAAGGACCATGCTGGCTGGAAATAAAAAATCCACGTATGGCGTTTGCATGTGAAATACTTGGTTGCTGGAAAACACACGTCATTATAGATCAGGGGGAGGAGGGGAAATTTGAATTATACTGATGAATTATCATTTTGTAAATTAACCTTGCAATTTATCTGTGTAATTTTCATTACCTAGTACAAATTGTAACTTATTGTTCCTTTTTTGAGTGAGAGCTCTATCTGTATAAAGTTGCACACTGTATAGATGAGATTATAGCTTTGAATGGCAGTGAGAGGGAGCTCTACAGTGCCTAGCAGCTACTCTTTGGTGCATACCCTAAAGCCTCGAATACTGAGCTAAAGTTAGTTTCCTAGAAAATTATTCCTCTTTCTTCTTTTGATAACTTAAGATTCATGTTTTTTCTGCAAATGTATCTTTTTAAGAACAAACTGCTGCTAGATGGCTTTTATGTTTGTGTGTTAGTTTTTTTTCCTGGCACTTAGAACGCGGTGCGGAGCTTTTCTAGTTTGAAATCCTTTCTGCCTCATGAGTGGCATGCACCACTTACAGGTGGTTATGCTGCCTTATTTTGGCTTGGTTAGAGCCCTTTACTCAAGGTGTGCTACATATTCTGAAGAATGTAGGGAAGTTGATCATACTGGACAAAAGCTACATCTATTAGTGCAGTCTCCTTGGGGCACTTCAAATGCAGAATTGACAGTATGAACGCTGACACCAGGAGGGTTCTCCTCTTCAGCACCTCGCACACTGACAAAGCTGATACCAGTAAGGATTTTATGCTGGAATAGACAAAACAAATCCCTGACTGCCAAAAGATGGATTAGCTGTGATAGGTTTTCCACCAGACATTGGCAAGTATCAGCGTACTTTCTGGCACTGATTTTAAAGGCCTAAGAAGGATTTTGCATCTGCACTCTTTGCCCAAGAACTGACTTCTTATTTCTTTGGCATTTTCTTTCTTCACCTGAAAAGAGTCCAGAACTGTTTTGTTCCTCATACCCAGTGTGACAGATGTTATGACAATGATAACCAACAGTTCAGGCAGTATTCAATTTTACTTAATGCTGACATGCGCTATCTCCCCTTAGAATTACCTTGCCTGAGCTCAGATACTGATTCCACACCAGACTTGAATGGTAATCTAAGGGAGCTCTTTTTTCCCCACACTCACATCTCTGTTATGGCCTTCAGGTTCCAGAGGGAGTCTGTATCTTTATCAGAATTGCTCATTTCAAGACTGTGGCATGCCCACTCTGTTCAAAACTGTCTATTAGGCTGGCTAGTTATATTTATGCAAATTTCTGTCATTGTTGTACTGGATCTTGTGCCCCAAAACTGGGTTGTTGGGTTGGGTTTTTTGGGGTTTTGTGTGTGTATGTTTGTTTGTGGGTATGTCTCTATAATCAAGGTTCTTGCTTTCTTGTGTAGCTTCCTTTCCACACTTCCCATAGAGGGTCTTAGGGATAAGAAGTACACCTGGCAGGTTTAGAATAAGCAAGTCTCAAACCATTTGATCAGACTTCTACAACTGCTTCAAAAACTGTCATTGCTATTTGTAATGAAGCTGTCTTTGCAGTTTGAGTATCAGTGCTAGATAGCAGCAGAGCTTTTCTAGAGCAGTGGTCTCCAAATTTGTTAGATCGTGCCCTCCCATCAGTAAAAAATTGAGCATGTCCCCTGTATATATAGGTATTTATAAATTATATACATGTACTAATATATTATGTACATTATAAAACAAACTCAAAAATAGAAACTAAAAAAGGATGAGGTATGTGAAATAAACACTTATTAAAGTATTTATTTTATTTATTAATGGTACAAAAAATATTTTCTTCCCATACCCCGATGGATTGTCTTATGCACCCCCTGGGGTGCATGCACCCCACGTTGGAGACCACTGCTCTATAGAGTGCTAGTCAAAGCTCTGGGTGTTAAGATACTGGAAATCAAAGAAAAACAGGTGTTAAGTGATTGATTGCCTGTCTTCCTTTGGAGAGATCATCAGTGTTTTATAAATGAAGGTATTTTAGTCAGTTACCTGTTTGCATTTAGAGCAAGGATAATGAGAGGAGGTAAAATATGTGGGCTTCCAGAGAGGGGTCAAGTAATTTTGCAGGGAGTAAGACAACTAGGTCTACCAATAGCTGTCTTCAAAAGGTTAATCCATCAGAAATGTAACCTCTGCTTCTTACTGTGTGTAATGAGTAACCTCATCAGCATCTTTTGTGAATGATCACTTATTTTTTTTAAAGCAAGTAAAGAATTACAGACAAAAAAATTCTCAAATGATAATGGGTGGTGAACGTGGTTTTTTTCTCTATCTATCTAATTTTTAGCTCTTGTACACTTTATGTCTAAATAGCTTTCTGTGGTCTCTTTTACATTTTAGGCTAGCTTATACTACCAGGGTAGTATGTCTTATGACATCCCCCATCACCTTCTTTCCCTAATTGTGTTTCTGAAGGACTGTATCTAAATGAATTAGTTATCTGGTGCGTTTCAGTCAGTCATACATTCTTGTTCTCATTCGATCAAAATTCCTTTGATTAGCACCCTGGCTGCCTTTTCTGTAGCGTTTGAGAAAGCTCTGAGTATTCTTTCATTTCACTTGTATTAATTTAATTTTTATGAAGCCTTTGGACTGACTACAAGGTTAGATGCTAAGAGGTGGTATATTAATTTAGGTGGAGTTATGCTCACTTAGCTTATACCTTTCTCTCCTATGACTCTGTATAAAGCTGCCTGAAGTATTTTTTTGCATTACACATCTTCCTGACCTCAGTACAAATCTTCCCTCTCTTCTTTGGTGTTAAGGAGCCCCTGGTGTGACTAGGCTTCTCACTGGGAAGTCAGGGCTCAGGGAGTTACCAAAAATTGGGCAGGATTAGTCTGGATCTTGGACTATCCCACAAAGGCAAAACATTAAGAGGATGTGCTGCGTACTGCAGTGCCATTAGAGAAACCTTACCTGTGGTTCCCAGAAGAATGAAGGTGATTTTTGTTGTTTCCTCAGAGCTTTCAAATCAGTCAGTCAGCTGGTGTAAGGTGGAGGCTGTGGCCGTGAAGCCTGGCTTGGTGAATGTGGTTAAAGATCTTTCTCCTCCTCCTCCTCTCGTGGTCATGTCCCTCAGCATGAAGACCACTCAGAACCCAAAGACTCACCAGAATGAGGTAAGTAATGTGCTCTCATTTGAGTTTGGTTTGGTTTTGTTCTTTGGAATATACTAAAAATTTTCTAAGGCTTGGAAGAACTTCATCTGATAAAACATATCTAAATGTATTTAGTGTTAAATAAACTTTCTGTGCTGCGGGCTTTTCAAAGAAATTTTTATTGGGGTCTCACCAGCATGAGAACTGTGGGTTCAAGGGGCCTGTTTGGTGACAATATTTACTGTGGCAGTGGATTGTATGTATTTTTTCAAGCCTTCTATTTTGTCTGTTGTGCATAATAGTTATAAATTAGACTGTCCCAGAACAGCTGTTAATGGATTATTGTTATTTTTTTGGTAGAGCTAATCATAGGTTCTAGGTAAAATGACTGGGTTTTTCTGCTGATAAAACTCATTTTGAAATAGAATGAGAATTTGGTCTAAATCTTATAGCACCTACTATTCTGCTGTGAGATCTTTCCTTTTCTCAGAAAGGAGGAGAGATGTAGGTGGTCACTCTCAGTTGTGGACTGCAGACCACAATGTGTAGTTAGGCATGTTTTATCTGTTTTTTAACATAAGTCTCCCTAGCTTAGAAAGAGATTTAGTATTTGCTAATAGGATGGGATAGTTGTTTCTGGTTAAGTAAATGGAAGAAAAATTAGGCTGGCAAATTTTTCAAGCAGAATTAATCCTTTTGGTGAAATTAATTTTGGGGGAAGGAGTATGGAAAATTCCTGGTTTCTAGCCAAGGTAATGAGACATACGCAAGGTACCAACAGGACTCTGCTTGCCAAGATGTTTCTAAAGCCTGTCTGCTTTGTCTTCTGTTTGGTTTTCCTGACCAGTGTCTGGGGAGCCCAGACATCGTGCCAGCATAGCAAGCAGAAGCATAAGTAAAGCTAATAGTTTCTGAACACTAAAACCTCTTGGCTTCTTGGCAGTCTTGACTGCTTGCTCAAGGGCAGCTCTTCTGGAGGCAAGGCTTCTCTGCATGTCTTGCCCTGCTTATATCTCCCCTGCACTTCATAGGGAATCCTTTAAATTGTGGGGTCTGTTCAGATTCAGAACAAAATTTGATAAAAGCAGAGTTTTCCAAAATGAATTATTTTTCCTCTCAAATTTCTAAGATAATATTTTAGGAGTAAGTTCTGCTTTATTTTACTTGAGATCAATTGATAACTTTTCTTCTTTTTAACTATTTATAGTTGGAATTAATTTTAAAAAGATCTTTTGTAGAAGCAAGAGAAAAGAGATGAGGAAACTTTACTTAAAAAAAAAAGGGAGGGAAGAAATGGGTATCGATAGTAGTCATGTTTATGAAGTTGTGTGTTCTGTATCTCCTTGGTATAGATTGTGGCTGTTGCAGCTCTGATTCATCAGAAATTTCCTCTGGATAAGGCTCCACCTCAGCCTCCTTTTCAGACACACTTCTGTGGTATGTACTTGGAACAGTTTATGGGTAGAAAAAGAATTCCTTTGGAGTTTTTCTATTGTTGTTATGTTTTTGGTTGTGGTTTTGTTTGTTTTGGTGTGGGGTTTTGTTTGGTTTTTTTTTTTTTTGGTGTGTGTGGTTTTTTTCTTTTTTTTTTTTTTTTTTTTTTTAACTTCATTCTGTCACTCCACCAATAATGGCTTAGAATAAGTAAGTGACAAAGTTTCAACTCCCAGGCAGGCTTTTCTTCCTATTTTTAACTTCACTGGTTACTGACTTTTTATTGAAGACTACTGAAAAAAATATTATGATGTGAAGTAACTCTGCTCTGTACAGTTTCCTGTCATTTTTATTAGTTTTACTTCATCATGTGTTCTCATGCATTACTTTCTTCAGCCATTAATTTATACCATTTATTTACTGTCACATAGTTATTTTTCAGTTCAGTTCTTCTGAACAGAATTTAAAAAATAAACATGTCACATTTATAAACAAGTTTTCTTAGGAAAGAAAAAAATCTCTTGCAGCAGTGTCATTATAGTAAGATCAGCTAAACCTTGAGATTCAGACCCCAGTCAGAAGTGAAGAAGAGTGTTGAATGCTGTGAGAGGAAGTTCTTTGGAAGCTGTGGACCATAGTTTTAATCTCCAATGATAGCCTCAAATATGACTGATTAAAATTGTTTAATACTTTACTAATTATTCAATTATCTTAAAGACAAGTATTCACATAAGGCTAGCTTTTTAGAATTAGAGGTTAGTTTTCCTTAGCTCCCTTTGTTGTGGATGGATGCTTACAGAGAGGGTACAATTAAGAACTTGTATGTAAGAACAAATATAATTTCTTTTGCAGTTGTTTCCAAACCAAACGATTGCATTTTTCCATATGACTTCAAAGAAGCTATTAAAAAGAAGGTAATTTCATTTTGTTAGCTTTCTGATTGCAATACTTTAAAATATGAACTTCATGTTGCTTTGGGTAAGTTGCGTAAAAGAAATATTCAAAGGAATCACATGATTATTTCATTAGTTTTCTACTCTGCAAACCTAAATCCAGGTATTTATTCTGTGTTGCTTGTAAAAACAGAGGTGTGTGCTCTGTGTGATTCAGTACTGCTGCTTGTTGTGCTCATAAAATAGAGTGTTAGACGAGAGTTGGAAAGGTTTTGCAAAGAGGCTAAAATTGTGATTCGTTTTCATTATACCTAACTATGTACTCATAGTAAACTGGGAGAATTTGTTTCTTCTTTCCTTGGAGAGTAAAGTCTGTCAAAATTTAGAAGGCATCCTTTCTAAAGGGCACTGGGAGACCTGACAGAATAATAAAGTAACCTATTTTTGTTTTTCTCTGTTTCTGTCTGATCTTAAGCTTGTGAGTGAAGGATGCACATGGAGCATTTTCCTGGTGTGCTTGATTATTAGGAGGCTCTTAAAATATCACTAGACACCTGCATACAAAAGCAAAATGGAAAAAAGCCTCTGAGAAAAGCTTTCTATGTCTATGGGAGTGAGAACAAAAGGCCTTGAATTATAGAAGGAAAGGGAGAACTCTGTGGTGCTTTATTATTGTCTTGTAACTAGTAGGGGAGAGGAGATGTTGCCATTTTAAACTTATTGGGTCATTGAAATCAGGTGCTCTCTTGCTCCTTTTAGAATGCTAAAATAGAAATTGCTGCAACAGAGAGAACACTGCTGGGATTTTTTCTTGCAAAGATTCACAAAATTGACCCAGATGTTGTTGTGGTGAGTAGTTCTGAGACTTTGAGAGTTAAATTAAAGCATATTGTCAGTTGGTCAGCTTTGTTCTTTTTCTTTTGTCCCTAAGAGGTTTTTTAATGTTTATCTTAGACTGCCTTATGAATTGAATTTGCTTATGAGACAGCAGGTATACTTTTATACAAAGATGATACAAAATTTTCCCTGACAGCATTTTATACGTCCTATTATTTCCCATAACATCTGAAATAGGCAGTATTTCCACAGTACCTGAAACAAGTATTTTTTTCTTTGCTCACAAAGACAAAACACAACAAAAAACCCCTTGTGATTTTCTAGAAAAATGGGAACTCCTGGTATACTTAAGAGTCTGTTTCATTTCAGATGCTCATACAATTTGTGTCACCGTTTAGATTGTGTTTATGCTGTAAATCAAAATCATAACCTATACAAATCCATGGGATCTGAGCAAAGTTTTGTAATAAGCATTCTTATGTGTTCTACTGTATTGGCAGCTGAGGATTTATTATAATTACTAATTTTTTCTTTTTGTTATGTTTAATCAATATACAGTCCTGACTTTCATTTAATGAAATCTTGAAGACAATTTGAGTTGGTTATAAATCTGATGTTGGACATATACAACTTGTTATTCTTCTGTAGGTAAATACAAATAATTAAGTGGTGGGAATAGGTTGAAATGAGCGGTCAGATTCCTGATGTTTTCAGCTCACTGTGGCTGGTATTCGGTATTCGCCCTACGAGCTGAGCTTCCTGGTGGTTATAGGAAGGAATCAGGGGAGACACTCCAGCCAGCGTTTTTAAATTGAAGATGCCAGTAGTAGGGGTGTGCGAGCTCTCATCCTAAAACCAGCAGAGCCGTGTTAGCGCATTTCTAATTTGCCCCTGATTTAATTAGTGTTGTTGAAAACCAAGCTATATCAATATAGGTAAGGCCCCTCTACTATGGCTGTAACACTGCTGTTAAGAAGCTTCTTCTATAGCACAGTAGTGCACTACACAGATGTATCTGATACAGTGAACCTGCAGTTCCTGGTGACTGGCTGGTCCACATAGACTCGTGTTCATCAGGGTAGCATTTTGCTTTCAGCTGAGGTTACAGACCAGTGTCATCAATGTCTTTAGCATTGTTTAAACTTTGCAAGTGTTGCTGGAGTACTTTGTTATGTAAATATTGGTTCCAAGGTCTTCCTGTCCAGATTTAACAGCTATGCCTGTTGTAGTATCAAAGGAAAAAAAAATCCATTATTTTGATGTCAATACTGAGACTTTCATGGATGGAGAGAAAAGGAGTTACTCATAGCTAAGTTTATATGCTGTATAAAGAATGTTGGGTTTTTTCTAGAAAGCTTTAAATCCTAATCTTTGGTATCAAAGCATAAAACTGAATTGTGTGTGCTATGAGCCAGTTATAGAGCTGACTTTGGTATTCTGCTGAACAGCATTGTTAGTGTTAAGACTAATGAGTACTGTTGATGAACGTTCTCTTAGAAAGTGCTTTCTATGAGAGAGATAATGCCATCAATTAGCTGGAAAAAACCACAAAGGGCAAAGGAATACTGAGCCTGTGAAAGTAAGTCTTTCAATTTGCATTTGTTGTAACCTTTTTTTGTTATTTTTTCTGCTGCAAGGGTCATAATATTTATGGATTTGATCTGGAAGTGCTGCTTCAAAGAATTAATGTGTGCAAAGTCCCTCACTGGTCCAAGATAGGTCGACTGAGGAGGTCCAATATGCCAAAGCTTGGGGTAATAAGATTGCTCAAGTCTTTTAATCCCCTTTATGTTGCATGTGATTAAAAATGAATTAATTTTGCTGAGGAATTGTAAATGTGACACTGATGTATTTTGACTGTTGGTCATGCTGAATTTCATGTGTCCCAGATCAGAAATGATGAGTGTTTATATGACTTTTATTACAGTAATAAGCTAAACTAATTTTCAAGTTAGGCTAATTTAGTTTACATATCTCAACTAGATGATGGTAATGACAGATTAATTGCAATAGTCTTTACTGTAACAGTCTTTGTCTGCTATAACTGTAAAATGAGAAAATGTAATTTGGATTGATTGGTGAATCATCCCATAGAGAGCTGCTAAGTTAATAATTCTGTAGTTCTTAGTACGTATTTGTTCAGAGGACAACGTGTGAGGCTTGGAGTGTTGAAGTGCTGAATGTGGCTGCGTTCTTGCTTGTTCCTGTCCTTCCTAGAGGCCAAGATGAGTATTTGTGTGTGGTTTGTTCTGTGACTTCTTTGTCCTGCTGTTAGTACAAAAATATCCTTGGAGGAAAAGCAAAATCCACACCCATGTTCTTGATGGGACTATTCTATTTACTGAAGAAAAAAAAATGCATGACAGTTTAAGAATTAAGATCTAGCTATTAATGAGAGTTAAGTATCTACTTCTTAATATCTACATACACTGAAAGATACCACGGATTCCTTTAGGGCATAGTTATAAAGCTTGAGTATTAGTGGTATTTAGTAGACTATTTAGACTATTAGAGTATTTGGTGACCAAATGACTTGACTGAGTCCTAGACGCTTATATTTTGGATAGATGTTCTTTGTTAGTGTTTGTATGTTTCATTTTGTTTGGGTTTTTCTCTCCTTGTTTGATATGGTTAAGGGTCGAGGAGGGTTTGCTGAAAGGAATGCTGCCTGTGGTCGAATGATCTGTGATGTAGAAATTTCTGCTAAAGAATTAATTCGCTGCAAAAGTTACCATTTGCCTGAACTGGTCCGTCAGGTTTTGAAAACAGAGAGGATAACAATTCTACCAGAGGAAATTCGAAATATGTACAGGTATGTTGCTGATTCACGTTTTTAATCCTTCACTGGAAGGTAGAGGAGCTAGTTTCCCACTACACACTTTCACGATTGCTTATTTGATTTGTCATGGAGATGCTGACTTAGCATACTGGTATTTGAAAAGTAAAATATTATCTTAACAGTATTTTATAATGTTTCAAGCTACTCGTGGGTGGTGGCTTATTATGCGCGAAGCAGATTGATTTGTCAGAGCATTGGTTTAGATACACTAATAGGATATGCAAGCTTGAGGTTTGGAGGGTTTTTTCAATTAAAAGAGCTTGCTATGTAATTTAGCACTGGTGTGCTACAGATACCACATGTTCCATAGAGCATGTAGGTCTAAACTACTAGAGAGTACAAAATGAGGCTGATTTTACTTTACTAGGCCATCCCTCTTCTTTTCCCAGTGATTCTCCTCGCTTAATGTTCATGCTGGAAAACACCTGGACAGATGCCAGATTTATTCTCCAGATCATGTGTGAGCTGAATGTTCTGCCACTGGCCCTTCAAATAACAAACATCTCTGGGAATGTCATGGTACATTTTTACTACTTCCCCCTGCCTCCTATTGTCCCACAAAAACAGTTCCGTGTTTTCTGTGTTTGAATTGCTAGTTTTAATTTGTAAACACTAATTGAGAATATATGATGCTGTAAATTTTTTGCTGTGACAAGTGTGAGAGTTTGACGATCTGGTCAAGTAATAATCTAAAACTTCCATTAAAATATCACATTTGAGTTTTGTGCGTGGTGATGATACAGAATAATAGTAATGCTAGGTGAACTTAAAAATAGTTGAAGGATGTTACTTAGTCTCTTTTTGTGTTTCAGTGTTTTCTATGCTCTGCTTTGAATTCTTTTTTTGCCTCTATAGTCAAGGACAATGATGGGTGGACGATCTGAACGTAACGAGTTCTTGCTGCTTCATGCATTTCATGAAAAAGACTACATAGTGCCGGACAAACAAGTTTTTAGAAAGCCTCTGCAGAAGCTGGTGGGTCCAGTTTTTCCAAGAATTTTTATTAAAAAGAAAAAAAACCCCTCTCTCTTTTGTGTATTACTGTTCTGTGAGAGCACAGAAAACCCGAACATAGCCAGTTTTAGATAGAACTTAATGTTACAGCTTATGCTTAATTCAAAATATTTTTTTTGTTGGGTTGATAATGGAGAAATGTATGGTTTAAAGGGACAGTGTAACATCTTTTCCATTGTATGACAGATCTATGGAAACTCAGATGCTCTTTTAGCTTAAAATTGAAATCAGCTAAGTACTTGGCTGCGTAGGGAAATAGTAAAGAAGATAGTCTGTGTTGCTTAATAGATGCACATTTGCCATACAATTATTTTGCTAATGAACAGTATTTCAAGTATAATTTGTAAGGTGGGTGATTTGAGAATATGGGTAAAATATCCAAGGGTTTTAAAAAAAATATTCATTTGGATAATACCAGTGTAAATGTATTTTTAGAAACATCCATATGTTTGTTAGTAAACAAATTAAAATTTGAGAATGTATTTGTATTTCACTATATTTTGCTTTGGTTTTACTTTTAAATAAGTTCAACAGCAAATTCCAAAACAGTAAGTTCTGTTGATTGTATTGCGGCATCAAAGCAGGGCTGGAATTTTAAGTGATTCAGAATAGCATTGGACAACTGGGAGAAAAATTCTTACTACAACAAAACAAATAGCAAAATACTCTTTAGGTCAGTAATAATGTTTTTAGTTGGGCAGTAATATTTCTGGGTCATGAGTTGATTTTTTTTTTTTCCTAGTCTTGACTTTTACAGCCATCCAGAAAATGCTTACCAGTGCTGTGTTGAATGAGACAATTCCTTAAGGTCTTTGTAATCTCCTTAGCAGTTTGTTCCTATAGGAGTTGGTTTGAATGCTGTTTTGACATGTAGAGAGCTTTAATAAGGTTCATGATAAAACCGCCATGTTTTGCATGTATTTTAAAAGGAACTCTGTGCACTGGCTCCCAATTTCATATTTGATTTGCCAAAAATAACTCCTCCAACAGTACAGAAATCTTGGAGACTAGATAATGACTTTTTTAAATGCCAAATGTAGGTGGATGAAGATGAAGATTTTGAAGATCAGAATAAATCAAAGATAGGGAAAAAGAAAGCAGCATATGCTGGGGGCTTAGTCTTGGATCCCAAAGTCGGTAAGATGTTGCAATTTTCTTTCTTCTATGAAGTTAGAGACAGGTAGGTTATATTAATTCAGATAGATTGCAATGAGCACCATCTGTGTGTCTTGTGGGAGTTTGGTGTGGTGGCTTGGGGGAGGGGTTGTTGCATAGAAGAAAATTCCCAACATTGATTGTGGAATTACTTGTTATTGGGACGTTTTTTTCTTAACTTTTTGTGAGAATATTATGGTCTTGTGAGGAATTAGGACTGTATATCTGTGTATAATTTTCTAATGGACACGTAAGTTTTCTTTCAGTTTCTCCTCTATGTGGGGAAAACTGTACAAGTGTCCTATAGTAACACAGAAGCTATCTGTTCAACTCTGATGAGTTAATGGGGTTGGATCGTTCCACTTCTGACAGCTTTCTATAATGGGTAGTGGTGCATCTCAACAGCTACTTTAAGGCAAGTGTGGTACAATGTATTACTGTCACTTAAATCTTAATTGTGGGGTTGGATTAAGTCCTTAGGGAGACTGAGTAATTATGACTTTTGTTTTAAACTCTGTTTTAGGTTTTTATGACAAGTTTATTTTGCTTCTCGACTTCAACAGCTTGTACCCATCGATTATCCAGGAGTTTAACATCTGCTTTACCACAGTGCAGCGACTGTCATCAGAAGCACAGAAAAGGGCGGAGGTTTGTGTGCTTTAACTTGTGACTTAAGTTACACTGTCTTAACTTCAGTGTGTGTTCTGTAAATCAGCTTTTTAAGAAATTGTTCTTTTTCACTGTTTATTGGGTTTTTTTTTCCCCCCTCTCACACTTAAAAAAAAGTGATTCTTGTTTAGAGATGCATTACAGAAAGTTTTGGTTTGGGACTTTTTGAATATTTTATGTCTATCATCTTCCTTTCAGTAATACGCTTCTAGAATCTTGATAAGTTCTCTCCCATCTAAATAAAATCTTGGTATCCTCATGAAACAAGATTTTCAATGAGGGTCTGTTGGCCCTTTTCAGCCCCAGGTCCTCCTAGCAATTTCTGAGCCCCTTGACCAATTTCATCCTAACTTGGTAGAGGCTTTGTGAATTTAGGTTGCCACAGAATTAATGCAAACATACCTGAATGAGGGAGACACAAGTCTCATGCTTCTGCCTGGAGGAAAGAATGCAATATGAGCTCAATCCTTATTAGACATCAGGAAAACCACGTGTGTGCCTTGGGGGTCCGTGTCAGGGAGTGATACTGTGATTATGTCAGTTGCGGGACCAGCTTCACGGAAATTTCATGCTCTTTAACACAGCATTAAACTGTATTAAACACAACTGAAAAACTTCCTGAAGGTGTGGTTCCATGTACTGTTTTCTCAGCAGCTGTGTTGGCCATGGCTTATCCACGGCTGCTTATTCTCATTTCCTCAGCTGTGCTGGCACAATTGTTGGAGCTGTGCTGTAAACTGAAGTAGTGAGCTGGTCAGGTCTAAAGGTTAAGCCTGAGGATTTATTTTCAACTGTTATCAGCTCACAGGTTGAAATTAGTGTGTTGTGCATAAGTAGTTATGGGACATAGTTAGTCCTATAACAACTAAAATATCAGTGCCATAGCAGAAACAGGGAAAAAACTATGTGGAACTCTGTCAGTAAGTTCCTCCAAACTCTCTGTGGATTTACCCTGCTTTCTTAAATGTGCTTTAAACCAAAGCAGCTCATTTTGATTTCTAGCATGGTATGATATTTAATCAGGTTTTGGTGTAATTTCTTGTTATGGTTCTTCCCAGACTGCTTTACTAAACTTGCCATCCTCATAGTATCTCTATTGCCTTTTCTTTCTGTATTTCTGTCTCTTTCATTGTGCTTGAAATGTCTTTCCATTTTTGCTAGGCAACCATTTCTTTGGTTATGCTAATAAGAATGTGTGCTTTCTGTTTGGTTGTTGTTTTGCTATAACCAAGAGTTGTTTGGGGTGGAGTTTTCATTCTGTTGTTACTGTCTATTTCTCTTTGCTCACTTACCTTTTTCAAAGTCTCAGTTCCACAGAGCGTGTGCTCCATTTTATAGTTCTGAACACCAAATGTGATAATAAAAAAAGGATGGAATTTTTCAGCATGGGGAGAATTGCTTGTGTGTGTGCTTTTCTTTCTATTTTTATATCTATCTATATATACCTAAGAGTGAGAGTGTGTGTGTGTTTTGTTTATCTGGATTTATATACACGCACACATATATATATAAAACACACACACATTGAAAAAAAAAAAATCTTCGTGCTACTGGTCCATGTGTCCTACTGGTCCATGTGTCTCTTGGGTTTCTCCCAGACAGAGAAAGGCTTAGTCCCTGTCCCGCAGCGGGGACTAAGTAATATAGTTAAATACCACAAAAAGCCTCTCATGCTGCTTGTTCTGAACTGTGCTTTGGGCACTCTGCAGGAGTAGATACAAGCTGTGTGATTTTGGTTTTTTTTCCCCAAGCTTTTCACTTAACACATTAAACACTAATATTTAAGCAAAAAAAATGATAAGCAGTGGTGATCATTTGACAGGTTGAAGAAGAGGAGGAAATTCCAGAGCTTCCGGACCCATCTCTGGAAATGGGAATTTTGCCTAAAGAAATCAGGAAACTGGTGGAGAGAAGGCGTCAAGTTAAGCAGCTAATGAAACAGCCAGATTTAAATCCTGACCTTTATTTACAGGTGTGTTTTATAGAACTCCTTTGATTTTCCTTCCACTCCCCTTAAGTGCCCTGATCAGCCTTGCAGAATAGGGATGATTAGTAGTGAGCACTGATTGTAATGTGCTTTACTTTCAGCCCATCATTGCTGCAGACTATATAAAAAGCTGTGAATGTAATTGTGAACATTGAGTTTTGTTCTCTGTTGCCTATGGTTGTACCATTTTTGTTGGTTATGTTTCTTTTCAGTATGATATCAGACAGAAAGCTTTGAAACTCACCGCTAACAGTATGTATGGCTGCCTGGGATTTTCCTACAGCAGATTCTATGCCAAGCCTTTGGCTGCTTTGGTGACACATAAAGGGAGAGAGGTAAGTCATTAAACAGGTTACACACACATGTAAAAAGGGTGAATTTAAGCCACCTAGTTTTTCATTGAATAGGAGAATGGTCTTGTTTTCAAACCTGCTTTTGGTTTCAGAACTGTAGTTTTTATCTTGTACTGCAGATGTTGGAGGAAAAAAAATGAAACCGGTGTCTAGAAAAGAATCAGATAAATGTGTCAAAAAGTACGACAAGTCGAAGCTCTAGCTAGAGCCTTATTTTGAATTAAACTGCTTAGTTTCAATGGACCAGATTATGGTGACAAAAAAATCAAGGCTGCTTTCACATTTTCCTTGAATTTACAGTTCTGCTTGATGGATTAGTCTTTGATTCAGTGGTATGCTTCAGCTTTAGATGAGCTTGTCTTTGGCCAGTCTGTCCTGTGCCCTGGTATGCTGAGTTCCTAAAACCCTCAAGTTTGTGACAGGGCTAATTAATCACATGGTGACAATGGATTATGTATCGGGGCCTTATTTTCAGAAAATGTTTGTTTGTTCCCTAAAATGAAGCTTTGCATTAGCTTCAAGAGGCCAGATTTTATTTTAAGAGTTGCTCTTAACTTTATAGGCAAAACTACACTTGCTGTTGATTAGGATGACAGCTGAATACAGATCACATCAGTTTGGTCTCAGTGGGAAAAATAATCATTAAAGATCCAAAATGTACCACTGATATACAGTGTCTTAAAACACATTTTTTCATGATGCTTCATAGTAGTTCTTTATAGAAGAGAATACCAAGCAGGAATCTGTAAAGATGCCAGGAACAGACATGACAGGATGGCTGGTCAACCTTTTAGTTGAGCAGGGAGATGGATGAATTCATGTCTATGTTCAGAGGCACATACTGCCTGTGACGTGAGGGCACAGCTCTCCTTGCTGTGGACTACCTGATGTGCTGAAGGTCCATTTACAAACCCCAACTGATGTGCATAGGGGGATTTTGTTTCTGATAACACATCCTTGTTTGTAAAAGTCTTCCTATCTAAATAGTTCTCTAGAGATAACCCCACATTTGCTGTCTTCCCAATTCATGTAACCAGTATGTTTAACCTTACACACATGTTTAACTAGGAAATAATTTCCAGGTTTGATAACTGTAAATGCGCTATGCATCCATGTGAATTCAAAAGCTGTTTTCTTTAAGGAATTGGTATCTTTGTTGTTGTTGTAAGATTCTGATGTATTTATCTATCAGGTTGGTATGCAAAGCATTTGAGTATCATAGCTTTATATCTTATAGTAGTATTTTACAAGTTATGAATTCGATTTCTTGGTTTTTTTTATGATCTCCATTAGTCATATGGAGCACCTGTCACAAACTGGGTATTGTATGGATTCTTGGGCTTTTGGCCTCTGTTAAGGGAGAAGCATACTTTTTGTTTGCACATACAGTTTATTCTCAATTGTCTGTGACTTAGCAGTTATGAGATAATGGTGCATGAAATTTTGGTGTTCCTGCATTATGTTCCAAAGTGATGGTGGAATGGGAAAATCCTAAATAGGTGGTATAGGATGTGCTAGGTAGCACTTTGAGACACTTTGTCTTACATAGTTCATTTTTGGTTGGACCTATTAAATTCTGGTCGTGCTAGACCTGGGCTTTCTTCTGCCAAGCCTTTACACACATTTGAATCTCCAGTTTTGTAGTTGCTCTGAGTTTGGGGAAGAACTTAACGCTGTGGCACAGTGTTGCCTGAAAGTGTCTTGTACCCAGTGCCGGTCTAGAAGTTACTCTGTGAAAACAGGGCTGCTGGGAGCACAGCAGAGATGCCAGCCAAAGTCTGTGGGAGCCAGTCTGCATCTGGCAGCGCTAGTGCTGAGCTCAGTGGAGCACTACTGTCTTGGTAAGTCTTTTCTGTGCAATACAGCACCTCCTGTAGAGCTAAAACTATCTTTTTTCCCATTCTTTGAGATAGATTAGTATTCATTACTCTGGATACTGTGGAGATAACAAACTTTTGAAAATTCGAGAATTTTTCAGGATGACCTGTCATTTTGTGCTTCTGTGTGAGTAGGATAGATTCTGATTAAATACACTGTATATGCCCTCTTCTGCAGAGCATTTTTAGGTAGGTAGTAAATAAACACATACAGCTTTATTAGTTTCTTATTTCCTGAGTAGTAGTTTTTGCCATCAAAGATGACACCTTAATTTTCTGGGTTTTTTTAAGTTGAAATATTTAATCGGGAGAAACACTACTTTAAAATTTTATATTAGTCTTTCTATTCACAGGTTTCCTCTTAACCACTAATGCTAATATAAAAGAGGTGAACGTTTAGTATTAGGAGATTTGGATTCTCTCTATGCAAAGGTTAATTAAAAAATAACTATTATGGAAAAATGTGCTTAGTCTAAATTTAAATGGCCTTTTCTGATGATCAGTAATTGATACTTTTTTTTTTTTAACTGTTGTGGAGGGGACCTGAGTAAACGCAGGTAGTCTTGTAGATGTCTAAGTGAGAAAAATACTGTGTGGGATGAAAACTGAACTTAATATTTGCACTAACACAATTACAGTTCAATTCTAAGTCTTAGCAGAATAATTGAAAGTGGGAAATAGATATTTCAAGTTGAAGTTCTTGAAGCTCATCGTAGCATTCGGTTTTGACGTAGCTGAGAGAATGAGTTTTGATGACTTTTTAAATTGCTGCTTTCTAATTGTGTGACTGAAGACCCTTTCACTGAAGCTGTAGGAAGACTGAGTACTGCAAGCGTCTGATGCCGAGTGCTTTGTACTACCTCTTGTGGACTGTTACTTCTCTTTGTGCTTTGGCAATGCCAATGCACTAAAAGTAGTGGAGCTGTCATGGGGTTCCTTACAGTGACTAAAAATTCTTGTAATTACACATTGCCATTTTTAAAACTTGCTTATAACTATGCTAGTGTTTGATGTGTCTACTTCATTTTGATGGCAGAAGTATTAAATATGCTGTGGAAAGGCCATTTCTAAAGCCCGATCACAGTGCTAGGACAGAGTGTAATCCATAAGAATTTAGTTCTCTGCAGTCAGCCTTGGCGAGATAGGAGCTAGTGCTCGACCTTTATTTACCTTAAGACATGCAGCAGAAATGTAGCAAAGCCTTACAACTCTGGCCATATGTGGGCTGGATCCCGCAGAGAGGTTAGTGTGTGGGATTGCAGTGAACGAGGTGTAATTTACGTGGAGAGTGGAGTAATGGTAGTGAGTTTTCACTAGATGGCGATAGAGACCTTGAGATCATTAATCAATTAAGACTTTCATTTTTGTCACCAAGTGTTTTAAACGTTGACTATCAGATTTTTCAAACGGGTCCTCCTTGTTTATTTTTTTCAGTTGTGGGTCATCTCTAGCAGGGAAGGTGGGGCATATCAGTGTGAATTTGTCAGAATTTAGTATATTGTACATTACAGGTAGACTGGTTAAGTTTCGGTGTATTTTGGAAGAAAAAAACGGGCAAAAATTTGGGGTGGAAGGAATTTAGAACTATAGCTCAGATCTGTTTGACCTTTTTGGAAAATGTAAATGTTTTCCTGTTTTCATCATTAGAAATGCATCGGTTCCTGTTCTTACAACAAATTAAAAAAGAATTCTTTCTGCATTTGCAATCCAAATATTACACTATTGATCTGGAATGTGTGAGAAGGATTCCTCGACCTTCTCCCCGACCCCACCATGTTAGTAAGCGTTTGCCTGGACATTGCTCTTGTTGTAACTACGGCAGTTGCTTGCATGGAAAAGTAATAGGAAAATATTTAATATATTTTTAGCTGTCCTTTAATGTAATTTAGCAACTGCAAACAAGATGAGTCGGTGTTGTACAACCGGCCAGCTCTGCACTAGCAGGCAGTGTAAGGTCATGCCTTTCTGGCCTCTTTAAAGGACAAGTCTTTTGATGAAGTGTCAGTTGTCTGATTTCCCAAATGCAGGATGCCCTCTGCTGCAGGATTTTTCCTACAGGACAGCAAAGTTGTTGAGAGAATTTTATCTGTAGGGAGCTTGGTTGCTAATGGCTGCCACTCAAAGCTGAGGCCTTTTCCAGGTACTTGCTTTTTTCCACATTGTTTTTCATTGTTGCATATTTTTGCCCAAGCAGCTAGAAAACTTGCCTTTGAAAGGAAAATAACACATTTGCTGTTTTCAGCAGTACTAACAGGTAGATCTAGTGTTATAGTATGCAAAATAAGAGGGGGAAAGAGGCAATTGGGTTAATTCCAACTTTCTCATTCAGATCCTTTAGATACATTCTCAATTAATAATTAGTTTAAGGCCGTGGCAGTCAAAAGGAAAGAATAAAAGCATGTTATTGCTGCAGTCTGGGAAAAGAATGGATGAGGGAGGAGAAAGATGACGTGGAGAAAGATGAGCTCATTTTAAAAAAATTAAGCAAGGGTAGGTAAGCAGGTTAATGGCCGTCTGTTGCAATTGTCTTCTGTAAAGAAATCAGGCATCTCTTTTCTTGCTTTTTTTTTTTTTTAAAGTCTTGTTCATCCAGGGAAATCGATCATCAGCTACTTTCTGTTAATTGCACGTGAAGCATTGGTTGTACAGTCTACAAGAGTTGGCATGTGAATGGGGCAGTTGTCAGACTCCTGGTTTCTTCCATGTTGTAGTATGGGCAGAAAGGGGATTGTTAAAAGAGGAAAAGGAGCCCCCTAAAGACTCATAGAAGCATGCTGTCTATGTTTAGACAGGGAATACATCATCAATGTAACGTTTTTGGAAGACATGGTACTTGATGGCAAAGGCTAGGCAAAGAGTTTCTTAATTGCTTTTAAATATAAAAATGGCAAACCGAAATCTTATGAGAAGTAGTGCTAAATTGTTTCAGTGCTCCTAAATGGAAACTGTTGGGGTCAAACCAGTTGTCACTGTTGTTAAATTTATCATTATGTATGCAATTGTGAGCTAGTGAAAAAGCTATGTACGTTACTCTGCATGCTAATATCCAAAATGAGTTAGAATAGACATTTCAAAGGAGAGGCTGCTTACAGTCTGAAAATGCGAACTGAGTACCAAGTAGTAGAAAAATTATGGAACATCTTAACATTCGTTGAAATGAAATATTATTATTGTTAGTCAAGTGCATGAGATGACATCTGGTCTGATAAAGACTTTTGCATCTCCAAGAAGAGGAAATGAAACATTTCAATTAAGAAGAATGGCCAGAATATTTTGGGTGAGGAGGAAATCAGTCTGGAGGGAAAAAATGTATTTTATTTTATTTTGTGTGGTGTGTTTGTTTTTTTTTTCCACTGGACAGAAAGGTTTTATTTAATGGATATTCACCGAGAAATGTTTAGAAAGATTGATCAGATTCGGATTGATTGTACAGCAAGTCAGATGAATAGAGAAACTTTCTTTTTTGTGACTGCTTATTTTAAGATTGTGCTATCACAAGAGGTGTGGTGCCCCTCACTTTCTGACTACTGATTTCCATGGATAGGTTATAGCAATTGCACGGCCCCATGGTGAGTTGGATCAGCCTGGTGATCTGAGTTGAAAACTAAGTCTAGAGGAAAACCAAATTGATTTCTGTTGGATCAATGACTTAGTGACTCACTGCATGCTCTTAGAGCTGGTAGAAAGCGGGGGCAGACCCGGTATGAGATATAAGGCGTCAGGCATGACCAGCCTTTTTTCAGCTCACACCTGACTGTGAAACTGTAGGGTTGATATTACTAGGACGAACATGGGGGTATTGTTTGGTTGTTGTTTTCCTTCTCCTGTACCTCTGTGTCTTCTTATGGTTACCTATCTTGTATTTTGTTCCTGTCTTGCCAAAAGACACAGGTTTTGCTTGAGTCTTATCTTAACCTGGCTGACTAGGTAACAACAAGGTATTCCTCACCCAAAATTCTGGTAAAACTGAAAACCAGGGTACTGGGAAACCTTAAAGAGCAAGGTCTCTGGCACATTCTCCATATTTGAAATGTAACAGTACGGCCCCTTGTAGAAGTCATATGTGTTGGGTAGAGAGGGCTGATACCTCCGGATCAGAAGAGGTAGAGCTGTCTCTCGATATCCCATGGTAACAGGGAAGACTCTCAGGTGTGCAGTAAAAGGTTGGAGAATGCACTTGAATCCTGCAACCCCCAAAGTTTGCCATGCTTCAGCTTTAGAATAACTGAAGAAATCCTTTAATCCTATCTAGAATACTGTAGGGATTATGGGATTCACAAGACAGAGATCCTTTCATGGTTCTCTTCTTCAGATACTGGCATAGACATGTCTCATAAAAGGGAGATACAGGAGCACAGGAGCTTCACCATGAAGGTGAGAGCTTTTGCAACATCACAACACCATTTGTAAACTGCTTAGGTTCTGTTTTCGAACAAATTAATTTTTCAATACCCACTATTAAGTTGGAAGAATACAAATGCTAACTGCTGTCTTAATGTTTTTCTCCAGCCTGTGTATTTGTTTAGCACTACAAGTCTTTGCAGTTTTTGCATTTTCTTAGTTCATTAGTAGCTTGCCATAAAATATTTTGGGGTTTGAGACTTAACAGAAGTTCTTCTTCAGGGTGTTATTGCCTCACTCATTTGCGTCATGCATTTATCTTAAATTAGATGTTGGCCTGTTCTAGAAACCATGGGTTTGTCTACCTAGATGGTAATAAAGTTTTCAGAATAAAAAAGCCTTCAAATTAGGGGTTAAAAATAATTTTCCTTTTCAAGCACTATTCCTGAGAGTATAGGAAAATGATCTAACTGAAGTGTCTGTCTCCCACGAGACTTAAATAAATATTCATACTGTCCTTCAAAGGCACGACACCTTGATCTCATAATCAAAAAGTTTCATGTATTTCCTGGGAATGTTGCCCACTGTGCAAAAGCTTGCTGTTGCACCAGAGACTGTGTTAGAAGCTTTTTGCTCCGTGCACAATTACATGATCTATTCTTTATCCTCTTGGATGAACACTCATTTGAGCCTACTGGATCTGCTGTTTCCAGGTAATGATTTAAGCGTGGTGGTGATCCTACTCTGACATATAGGGAGAGGCTGAGAGCTGGGTTTCTTCAGTCTGGAGAAAAAAAAGCTTAAGAATGGAATTGGTTGTGGTCTTCAACAACCTAATGGGGGCTATCAGGAAGAAGTCAGACTCTTTGCAGAGATGCGTAGCCTTGCACCAGGCAGGAGGTTGGGTTAGATGATGTCCAGAGATTCCTTCGAACCAAAATTGTTTTATGACCATCAGTTTAGAATTTCCTTTAGTTCACACTCAGATTTATCACTAAGGTCAGCTAGATCCAACAGATGCAAGAGTAGCAGCTTGTCATTTGAATTGAAGAAAACTAGAAGAATGAAGACATTTCAGCAGTCTTACCAGGCTGTTTTGGTTTCAAAGCTTAAAAAAAAAAAAAAAAATATCTTTGCCCTGAGTACTTCAGTTGCAGGTTTTGCTGTATAGATCAGGTCGTGTGGTTTCTTGCATGTATGTCCTTTCACTGGGCCTGTGCCAAGATTCATTGGCTTAATTTAGAAGATATGCATGAACAGCTTATGCTATTTTCAGCATTGAAATACACTTAGGAGACAGATGAAACAGTTTGTTCAAGACCTTTATTTATCTGTGGAAGGTGGACTCTCTCTGCTGCAGGTACAATACCTTGTAAGGATATAGGAGATCTTGGTGGGCAACATCAAGAATTCTGCTTCGGACAAAGGATTCTTGAGAAGTAGATGTAGTTTAATGAGCTGGGGCATACCTGATGCAGATCTTTTAATGTAAACAAGCAATGTCAGAAGCAAGGAAACCTGTAAGTCAGGTATCTAGCCTAAGCTAATTTGTTCAGACTTCCTTTGTAGTAGAAAGAAGACAGTGTCAAAGCTGGATGAAATAAATCCCCACAAATTTTAGAGCATGATAGGTGATTGAAAGGCACGTGAAAGCTTAATTTATGCTTGCTCTGTCTGTCTGCTTTTCTTCCAGTGGTTATGCATAATGCAATGCAGGAGATGTTGCTGGTGGTAGGGTTGTCTTTAGCTTCAGGCTATGCCCTTTATCAAACTTACTGGGTAAGGTTTCAGGGAGTAGGATTAAATTATATATGTTGATACCTGCTCCACAATTTGATACTCTGTGTGTTTGCTGATTTAAGCCACTAGAAACAGTTGCTCCATAAAATCCTATTTCAACACCTGGATTAGTTAAAAAAAAAAAAAATCCAGTTCCCTTTACCTTTCATGTTTAGTCTGTTATGTTTTTGTATGTTCTAACTGACAGACTTTAAAAAGAGCAAGACATAGTTTTTTAGGTTGTTGGGGGTGGGAAGGGTTTCCCACTTGTGTCACTGAAAAGCGGTGCTCATCAAAAACGGGGAATGTCAGAATGTCATTTGAACCTTACTGCGGGGATTAGTCCCTGGCAGTCATTTTTCTATGTGAGCTCATGCTAGTCTTGGGGATTACATGAGACTGGAGAAACTTTTAAAATTTGGCTAATGATGTTTGGTAAGCCCTAGTTTAAAAAAAAAAAAGAAAGAAAAAAAAAAAGTTGGTCTTTTGACATGTAGCCTTTATGAATGATGATTCCTGGTTCCTGCTCAGGTAGGGGCAGACAGCCATAGCCAAGCAGTTGCATGGCTGATTCATCTCAGATTGATCATGCCTTGTTAAGTTCATGCTTTCTTTCTAATTACTTGCCTTGTTCATGAAACAGACTGGAAATTGGCAAGTTTAAACTATTGAAGTTATCACAAAAAGCAGGACTGTGTAATAATCTACACTGATGAAGTTCAGGGTCATGTTTCCTGAAATGCCTGGTAAAAAGGGTTTCTGTGATAGAGATATAGAAGACCTTGAGGTACTTTTTTTTATCCAAGGAAAGTGAATCTGTAGAACAGTTGCCAGGGAGAATGATAACTATGGTGAAGTAATCAGTCTTTATATGGGCTGTTTTGCCCTTCAGTTTGGTACTCTGAATTGTTCTGTGTGCAGCTTCATTCTATTAGGCAATACCACAGTTGGCACACTAATAATTTATTTTGTATTTTCTCTGACTGATTTCAGTGCAAAGGATGTTTTCAGTTTTCATTCTTCTTCCTTGATGCTTTTAATTTTACTCGGATATCAAACTGTCGCAGGCTTTGTTGTACGGCAATTTGGAATTGGCATGTGGAAGACTGCCACAAAACCACAGGGACATCTCGGCCCTGTGCTCAAATGTATTGTAACTTTCCTGTTGGTTTTGCTGTGGTTGGAATTTTACTTGTTGAATCCAGAACTTCTTTGGCTGTACCCTTTAATTTTTGAACAACCCAGATACAAGTCAATGATGGCCGATGTTTTGGTTTTGATGTGACCTCCTTAATTTCTCTCCTTTCTCCTTCCCGTCTCCCTCAGAACTCAACATCATCAGCATCTTTAAACTTAGGCAAATACCGTTTTTGTATTTGTTCAGAAATCTGTTGGTTTCTTTAAATCATAATAGCTCTTCTGCCTTGATGTTTTAATGTGTATCATACCTTTTTTTTTTTTTTTGGTTCAATGCATAACTTCATATTTTTCAACTTAGAGTTAAAAGTAGTCATCCTGGAGCTAAAGAAAAATCAATGAGAACCCTTTACTTAGACTGAGAACCCCTGCAGAAAGCTTTGATTAGAGAAAAGCTTTAGATCTGACTCTTATACACAATTGTCCATCAGGTGGCCAGTCATTTTGGCATGTACTACTGTGTACCACAGATGCTAGAGATGGAAAAAGGTCTATTACATCATGTAGTTCATCTTCCAAAGTATGTATATAGTTACTTCAGCAGAGACATAACTCTTCATGGGTTGGTTTTCTTTTTTTTTGTTGAAGGCTGTTGTCCTTCAAGAAGCCACTTCTAATTTTAATTGTGCCATGGCTTTTGATCTGACTGCTTTTTGTGATCACTAATTTTTAATAGATTTAAAGATGGAAGATGAGCCTGCCTTCAGTAGGAACATGTTAATTGACAGGTGTCCTGAAGTTCCACGTTCTTGGCAGTGGTCCAGGATGACAGAGCAGTAATGATTTAGAAACTGCCATTCCTTCCTGGTGAAAGGATTGGAGGAAATCTGTGAAGTTATTAACTACTACTTGCTTCTAACAGATTGTGAGAAGATCATTATGGTGTCTAATTAGTAGAGATTACCTCCTTTACGCAGAATGTTTGGGCTTTTTTTAAATTGCTTTACATGCTGTCTTATGGCTCACACCAATTTTTTTTTTTTTTTTCCTCCCTTTAATGTTCTGGATGGTTACTCTGAGGATTTGAGTAAGGGATCATGTTCCTATCTCTGTGTGGTGTAATTAGTACAGCTATTTAAATGTTATCTGGAACCCATTTACCCTATCTGTCAGTTGCTGCTTAGTTCAGTGGAAATGCTTTTATGTAAATCACAGAACAATACTTCTGACTTGTAACAAGATCAGGCTGAATTTAGGGAACTGAAACACTTCATCCTGGAATAAAAATGTCTTGCTGAATCAAGGTGGAAGATAATAAAAGCTGCCACTTTTAAAATGTGTATTATGCTGACATATGTATATGTATAAATTGAATTAGCTGTGATACTCCTACAGTGGGAAACTTCCCACTGATTCTAAAAAATTCAGGGAAAAGCTGGCACACATGAAATTTTCCTCCCATTTGTTAAGTTGGACCAATGTTCCTTGATATCTTTTTGCAGTAGGCTACAATTTCTGCATTTCTCTTAAGACCAGCTGAAGAGAATATTTGGATTTGATTAGAATATTTGGAATTGATGCCTGATGGGGGAGGGGGGGGAGATGCTTTCCTTTTACTTCCTTTCAAGTAATTTCTTAATGAAAGTGGTTCCTTCAATGACTAGGAGATACTTGCACTTTATAGGGATCTAATGGCATTCTTAATGATACTGATTGCCCTTAGGCTTCTGTGGAAGATTCTGTCCTAATCTTGGCTTATTTTATAACCACATAACAAATACAAATTTTTTTCTTCCATTCAAATAAAAACAACCCTCCCTTTCCCCCTCACTCTCCTTTAGTGTACAGACCTTTTGCCATCTGGTGGATCTTGAACTTTGATTTGATTACTCAAATATTTAAAGAAAATAATTATGAAAGTCTCTCACCTTTCATATATGAGCAAGTCATCTAGTTTTGGGCATTGTTTTTTTTTTTTTTTTTTTCAGAAAGATGGGCTTCTGACATGCTGACCAAGGGAAGATTAATAAATTGTGGCTTTTGTTTGTGTGTCTCAGTTTTCAGCCTGGAGTGTAAGCTTGTGTCACTTTGCTCTGTCATAAATACTGTGTTAAATTACAGCAATTTTTTTTTAAGAAACTGTTTGATTTTTTGCCAGGGATTCCTGAGCCATCTAGTAATAGTTTCAGGGATCCTATTCCTTCTCTGAAAATCAGTGCCAATTTTGGACTGTGCAGCTGTCCCAGTTTCCTTTTCGTTAATTTTCACTGTAGGAATAAATGTTTGTTGTCTGTTTATTATATTAGCTTATTTAAAGTCAGTTATTTCCTTCCCTGTGTAGATCTTGCGTCACACTTTTTTTTTTTTCCTCCTTAAAATGGGAAAAGGAATAGAACTGTCAGAGGAGATCTGGATGGTAAAGCAGTATGAAGTGGCATTTATTTGACTATTCCAGAAATGATCCTTCTGTTATTCCATACAGTACTGCATAGCTTTTGGCTCAGCTGGTCTGCATAATAGGGGAGAGCCTCCCTGCTAAGCCAAGCAACTCCTTTTTGCTTTGAAGAGCATGTAAGGCATGCATGGTAGTAGATTATCACAATTATCAAGTATCAGTACTGACTTAGTATTTGTCCCTGGCCTTTTCCATCTTAAGGAAAGCCTGTTCTGTGACTGTCTGTCTGCCACGCTTTCTGAGAGGAACTGGGGTTAATAGTTTATTAATAATTTGTGTTGTACGTAGAACATCATAGACTTGCTATATGCTCTTGAGCATAAGGGGTTTTTTGCAATTTTATATAACATAATGCATCTTTCACTATTTAAGCTCTTCAGACAGTGTTGGAAGCAGGCATTGTTAATGGTGTTTGGATTTGTATGGTCTCATACGTTTCTGAAATGTAAAAGAAGAAACAACAAACTTGTTGCTTGCTTTGCATAACATGGAGGTGTTGGGTTTTGTCTTTAATTTTCAATATTTGTGTCATGGCCAATAGTTGTTTTAGGACTACAGTTAACAACCATAAAGAGACCAATGACTCGCACTTGTTCCACGGAAGGAAGAGTTGGTTTTGTCTGAGTTTCTGAGCTGTTGCTGTGAGTGCTGGGGGAGATGGAGTTTGGGAAAACCTGAGCCAATATGCATACCCATAATGAAAGAAATCCTTTACATGTTTTGCTTTTAACTGCTTTTTAAATGCAGTAGGCACAGGTGCTTAAATATTAAGTCAGCTGTACTTAAAGTGTTTGGAAAAAAGAGTAGCATGAGCTGCAAATAGATTTTCCTAGACAGCAAGTAATGGATTTCCTTTTTATTATTTTATTTCTGTTTTCCTCTTTCCTGTTTCCATGTTTCTTCCCAAACAAGTACTTGAATCATACTTTTTGGTGTGTGCTTACTTGGGGATGGGGATGGGGGTGGAACGAAGGGAGGAGTGGAATTGTTGATAGGTAGTTCAAGAGGAGATTATTTGTCAAAAAATACTAGCAGCTTCTCTGATAACTGCAGAGCCTTGAAGTTAAAACCTGGAGGAGACACGGGAAAATGACTTTTACCTTAGCATTTAGTTCTGTCAGTGCGTTAAGAAGTTGAATGTGAAGAATAAAATAAAACAATCTGGAGAAGGATAGCTATGGGTCTTGAAGTCACAAAAATAACTTGGAAACACTGAATGCTCAGAACTGGTAAAGAGAAATACTGTGTCATGCTGAAGGGCAAGCAGTTTTGTGAGTCCATTGAGTCCAAAACTGTGCAAGAAGTCAAAAAAGCTTGGATAATTAGTTCTGTTCTGTACATACAATTAAAACAGCAAAAAAGTATTGAGCTTTCTGTAAGTCAAACTTGTGATTCAATGTCTGGATTTAAATAAATTCCTTTTTCCTGGGGGCTGAGAACGAAGCTTCTTGTAGAGAAAAGGGCTTCAGCTGCCTTGCTGTGCTGTGGCTGGTACTGGACTTCCTGGGAAAGAAATGTAGATTGGCTACATGTGAAGCCTGTACATTAGGGTGAGAATCACTGCTTGACTAGGTTTGGGTTTTGGTTTTGTGTTTGGGGGTTTTTTCTTCATTTTTTTTTCCTACAGAAGAGAGCAGCTGGGTAAGATCTGTGAAGTCGTGCTTCCAGCTCTGCTCCTTTTTTGCTGATGCCTTGTGTTGAACTCTTCCTGGAGGATGAAATGTCTCTTGGCACATTTGTTGCCATCTGCTGTTTGTCTCTGTTGATAAGGCTTAGTTAGCACTTTTCCTAGGAAAGTGCATGACATAGTTTCAAAATCTGCTCCATTTACCTGTTGCTGTGGGACTAGGCAGGCCCTGCTCTAAATGTTTTCCAGCTGGTACATATCATTACTGTTTCAGATGACTAACATGAAAAATGATAATTGAAGCTACAAGCCTATTACGTAGTAAGCTTTAATTAGTTAAACTGCTTCGTATTCGTTTACTGTTGGTGCTAATGCTCTTGAAATTAATTGGCACTAAAGGGGGTTCAAAGTTTATATGCAATCATTGCTGTTATAATGTGCTATATTACTAGGTAACTTGGATTATTAGGTGATTTCATTCTCGATTATTGCTGCAAGTTAACAAGGCCAGAGTAATTATCTCATAAACAATAGCCTTGCTCGCAAGACAGATGCGGCCAGACCCTTCCCGTGGAGTTCGAGTGCCCGCTGAATTCTAGCGTATAGGCAAGGGAAGGTGATCTACGTATGTCACCCAGCAGCAGATGGGGAAGATTTTTAGAAAGTGGGATAGCACACTTTCAGATCTTCTGTTATGCTAATAAAGTTTTTGTGTGAGAATGATAGCAATGTCAATAGCCGCAATCTATCAATGACATCAACCCCTGGCATGTGCAAGCCATCAAAGCAAACACAGAATGCCTTTGTATGCATAGCTGGACAGTATAAACCAGTTGCTGCTAGAGTGAAGGTCATCTCTCATTTTCCTAGAATAGACTAAATACCTAGCATACACATTCATTAAACTTTTTTTGAACAGAAGTTGTGATTTGGTTAAAATGGAAAATTTAGAGTCATGGGAATTGCTGGACTCCATAGGAATTTAACCCCTAAATAGTTATTCTGTTGTTTGCCACTAGTGTACTATAATGTGGCTTGTATCAGCCTACAAGTGTCTGATAGGAGAAATAATAAATTTACTGGAGTAATATGATCTAGTAAGTATAAAGGATTATTAAGTAATAAATATTTAATACCTAAGTTCATATTTAAGATGGTAGGGCTTACATCAGAAATTAATTACAAGTGAAGATTATTTTCATGAGTGAAAAAAGGAAAAATTACTACGGTGAAACTGTGGAATAGCAGTATGACTGAGTAGTGCCAACATGCACCTCTTGTTGGTCACTCTCCAAATGCCATCAGGAGGAGGTTCAGGTGCTGAATCTCCAGATTTGTAAGTGTCTTGATCTGGGTTCTGATACTATTTTAAGTCCCTCTTTACAGACAGCATGCAAATCTTTATTTAGGACCATCTTTCAGGAACTGCACGGAGCAGGTCAGGTATTTATTCCATCCCAGAAACTCCTGTTTCCAGGAATGAAAAAGCCTAACCACTAGATAGATCTCCTTACTTTTCTCTTTCTGTCACTTACATTCTTAAAGTAGAGGTTGAGAAGAAGTTTAATAGATTTAGGACTGTACTTTGTAGATGGACATGTCTCATGTACGAATTTTAAAGATGTCACTGTGTTTCAAGTGAAAAGGGTGGATAAGTACTTTGCATGATAGGCTGCTTAGTGTGTTTTATTAGAAGCATCTGCGGAATTTTACAGTGGATGGTTCTTTGTAGCCATAGTAATTTTGCCCTTTTTGAGTAGTGTCAGCTTACAAGTTAGAATCTGGAGTATGCAGAGACATTATAAAGACTTTAAATACTGACGCACATGCAGTGGGTCAACTTTATAGGCACAGTTCTGAAGGTAGGATTTAATTTTGCGTATTTTAAGCTATGGTATTAAACCTACTGTTTAGGGCGCTTTTTTGTTCTCATTTTTAGTATTTACAACTATGACATTTAATTTTCTCCTGTAAGAGATTGTAGTTGCCCAGAATCAAAACGATGAGGAGTGCAGAAAAGAAATATCTTCATGACTTTCTCATAACCATTACCCTTCAGGTGAGGAGTTATAAATGTGGAAGTACTGGACACTGCAGCTTAATATATGTGCAACCTGCGAAGATGTAGAGGAACCTAAATGCCCATTTCAGTTGTTTTACACTTTTCAAGGAGGAAGGACGAGTAAGAAAGTAACAGAGTAAGAATACTTTGTTAAATCATTGCACCGTAGATGTGATGCTATTAATGGTATCTATCAAGTGCATCTATTTGATAATGTAGAGGGTTCCTCAGCAGTGGATTCATTTTGATATTTCAGCCTTGAAACCAAGTTTCCTTGTTTGAATCTACTAAAATTGTTGGTGTCGTGTCTAATAACCCATCTGCTTCAATAATGATAAAGCCTCCTACTTAGTCTGTCTACCTCAAGGGAATAATCGAGCAGCCATTGTGACAAGACTTCTCTGAGCCAACAAAATACATTTTTCTCCAGGAGTTCCCTTGGAAACATAATTTATTTTTAAGGCAATAGTGATAGGGGCCCTGAAATGAGGCTCAATGAGGAACAAATATCTATCTCAAGTTGTCTGTCATGGCCAGTGAAGTGACAAAGAAAACACCAAAAAGCCAACTTCACCTTATTTAAAAGGGAGCCAGATATCCTTATGAATCGGATTGTGATGTGTGTTTTTAGGGGGCTGGGCTTTATGACTCAGTCCTGGATTTCTTAGTAGGCCTTTTAGCCATGCGGTAGACTGCAGGCTGCTTCAGTTTTTCTTCATAAAGTGTTGAAGCAATTGTGTTGTTTTGGTTTCCTGCTGTGGCAGAGACCGTTACCACTCAGAGGAGCCAAGAATCAAAATTCTGTAAATGTCTGATGTCCCAAATGTGCGTGGTTTGGCTTGGCATCTGTAATTCACCTCTTCATCCTCTTTCCTCCTCACTGTCTTATGGGTCCTCTTACATGATCAGCTTCTTGTGTTTGTTGGTGCAGATTCAGAGTCGCTGCAGTTGGCAGCATAAATGAACCATGTTTCAGTTCTTTGTTAACTTTGTGGCAAAGGAGTTGCATAGAGATAGCGGTGGATTTCCCATCATTTGTGTTAAATCAAGATCATATGCCTTGCTTCTAAAAATTATGCTGTCACTCAACCTGAAGTTACAGGCTTGAAGTAGAGACTATTTAGTAAAATTTTACGGCCTGTGTGCTATACAGGAAGGTCAATAAGGAATCACTGCAGTCTTCTGCCACACTGAAATCTTATAATTTATGTGACAGATGACTTGGATAGAATTTGAATGAATTGGGTATCTTTGATAAAGGTAATGCTGCATAATTATAAGAAGTCATGTGTGGTCAGCCAGAGAAGGAACAGTGTATTACCCATCTGGCACAACATAAAAATATTTGTACTTAAAAATTGGTACTCAGTAATCCCTTAGATTGGACCTTTCAATATTTACCTTGTTTAATGCTCAGGGGATTCTTTGTTCATGTACTTGATGTTTATAAGAGGTTTCCTGTAATTCCTTCCCAGGTGAGCACAATCTCATATCTTTAGTTTATTTTAAGGAAATTGTTTGCTGTATTCTACATCTCTGTAAACCATTGTGCAAGGAGAAAGTGATGCTTCACTTGTCTCAATTCAGTCTTGAAATTATTCAAGTGTCAGAGAGGCCTGAATGCCTGAGCGTGGTTCAGAAAGAAAGAAAACAAGGGGCCCTCTTACCCCAAGTGTCACATAGTCAAGATCTAGAAAAAGTTGTTCTAATTATTTTTTTTTTCTCCTTCCACTTCCCTCCTTTTCTTTTACCTCAACATACCTTAGTCAAACATTAACTCTTGAGGTGATGCTTTGACTCATATGTTTATACATAATTTAGTCATGTCACTGTAGTATGGATGCTGCTTGTTTGACACTATTTTTTGGTGGTTTTGCTGTTGTTTCCAGGGTTCAGAATATTAAAAAAGAATAAATAGGTAAATGAATAAATGAAGAGCTGAAGACACAGAAAAAAACATGTACAATAGAGATAGGGGAGCCAAAACTTCCTCGCGTATCTCCTTAACAGGTAGAAAATGTAGAAAAAGATGCCGCTGACTCCACAGGGGTGGGGTTTCTTTGTGGTGGAGGAAAACCTTTTGGAGCAGGTCTCGCGTACTTACATGTATAAGGATACTGGAGGCGTATTGTACAACTAGATTTTGTTTCTTGCTGACCTGCCTTCCTTACAAATTCTTGTCTGTTTTAATAGCTCTCTTTCTCCTTCCCTTCCCTCCAAAGTGTTAGATGTCTTCGCTGCCAAAGCATCCACATTTTGTGTTTCCAGTCACTTCCCAAATTTGTTATCACCGCTGCTCTTCTTTTTTGGCCTCTCTAGTTGAATACCATGTTGCTTATAGATCAAGGTGGGAGCCTGGAATTAAGTTCCCAAACCTGTTGTGTAAAATTCAACTTTCACAGCTGTTCGATTTCAAGTGAGGTGTTCAGGGTATGGGGTGGGTTGAGGAGGGGAGGACCAGCTGCTGATGAACTCCAGGGTGATGCAGGTGCCAGCCAGCAGCATTTGCCTGGCTGCTCCAAACTGGCTTTTCTTTTAAGAGGATGAAAGTGGGAGTTGCTGGCCAGACTCTGGTTTGTTTTCTGGGTAAACCAAATGGAGGGGCCATTTTCTGCCTGGAGAGCAAGGACCTGCTTTTTGCCTGGGAGGTAGGAAGGGAGGGATGATGTTCTGGGTCCGTCAGGATGCTCTGGCCATGAGTGGTGTATTGCAGTTGCTGAGACATACCCAGCAGCATGTCCTGCGCCAGTGCTCCTTTTATTCTTTCCCTGCTCTGCTCTTCCAGCCCAACCAAGGCATTCGCCAGCGGCTCCCTAATAAACTAACGAATGTGCTGCTTGTGGCTTGTTGCTGTAGGAGCAGAAGGCTGAGACGGCTTGCACCACTGCATGAAAGATTAAGCAGTCAAGTCTGTCTTCACTGTATTTCTCTGTAGGCGGGTTTTTTGTTGTTTTTCCAAGTACTTCCACCGTCTGTCTGTGTGGGGACGTTTGAGCTGTATGTTACCGCTTACCCTGTTGTTTTGAGGTGTGGTTTCCTAGCTTTCTCCCTACTATACACTCGACAAGGTGGAGTGTCCTTGAACCTGCCCTCCCCTTTCTAAAGCAAAGAATGAGAAGCCTTTAAGCAGCTTAAGTGTCGGCCGTGTCGCAGCTGACAGGAAACCGATCTGCCGCTTGGCCCCGCGCGGTGCAGCCTGACTTGCCGGTGGCATGCACCCGGGCTGTGCAAGCCTTGCGAGGGCTGGGGGGGTGCATGCCGTGGGTCCCCTCTGCGCCCCAGCGAGGTGGAGTTCGGCTGTGGACGTGGTCAGAAATCACTGTCTGTCCCAAAACGTTGCGGCCGTTCGCCACAGCTGTCTGTCCTGTCAAAACAGGGACTCGTCTCAGGGTTAAAGGTTGATGAAAACTGTTGCTAACTTGAGATGATTGATGTTGGAAAAACTAATTAGTGAGCAGGGGCAACTAATTTCATCACTTGTAGCGTAGTTTCTCTTCAGGTTTTGAAGAACTTTGCTGAGGGGCACCTATGTTACCAGCTTCTTTCTTTTTAGTTGAAGTAGGGATGTATGTTCAGTGGACTGCTTCCAAGAGGAAAGACGCTAAATTAATAAGCAGCTCTTGAATTTAATTGTGAAGGATTCCTGTGTGATCTCCAAAGGGTGGAGGGGCTGTTTTTGCTTGGAGATGGATATGTCAGATACCCTGATGAAATTTTCAAATGAAATATCTTGTGATAGAGTTGGGAGCTCATTGGCTCTGCTCCGCGATGGGAGGTGTTCTCTGTAGTTGGGGAGGTAAGAGAGGAGTGTTAAAACAGTATTCTGGTAACATTACTTTGGCTTATTCAATTGCTGATGACAAGACAATGTGTTTCCACTTTGGTCCACGCTGCTAAAGTGTAATATAATTATTTGTATTAGACACCAACCACCTGTTAATATCGTTCTTCTAAAGGTCATTGTGTGGTGCCTTGCTGTCTGAATTTAACGGCCCTGTATCAGGTTTGTTGGTCACTCTTTTGTGTGACACCAGACAAGTGTTTGTGGGGAAAGAATGTGAACCCGATACCCCAGCGGCTGGGGGAGAGGAGAGGACCGGGGGAGAGGGGAGGACTGGGGACAGGCTCTGCTGCTGCTATTGTTGGGCCACGGGGCCAGGGCTGGAAAACACGCCGCTTCCTTCTGAGGTGCTTTCATCTAACATAGACGTTGTTTGGACCAAAAATAAATTGCAGTAATTTCCCCGAGAGGAGCAGACTGATGTCTATAAACCCTAAGTTTTTGGTACCCCTGGATGTGTAGGGGCACTGGGTTCCTGACCTGGGCTGGAAAGGAGGGGAGGGGAGGGGGTGCTGCTCGGCTGGCTGGCCAGCCTCCTAATGCCATGAAAAGAAAGTGAGGTGGTGATAATGTAATTGTGCCTGGTGACAACGGGTAGATGCTTGATAAGTTATTTTTAAACATATGGTGTTGGCAGTTAACCTTAATCCTGGTGTTGGATTCATTTATTAATGTCTGTACAGTGACCTGAAAATGCAAAGCACTGTATCATTGAGAAATGTTGACCTTGTTATCCGACAATTTTTAATTAATTTTGCTGAATACAAGGGTGGCGTGCGTTTAACTTGAACTTTCGCTCTTCCCACCTGACCTGGTATTAGCTTTTGGGAGAGGTGGGGGACAGGTAGGACTTGTGGATGAACAACTTCCGTGCCTGGATCCGGTAAATGTAGCAGATGCAAGTGACTGCTGCTGCAGGGGCTTAGCTGAATGACTTTGTTTTCAAATTTCCAGAAAATGAAAGCTTCAGCTGCCAAAAGAACAAAACAAAGCACCTGGTTTACCACATGGTGTAGGACATTCCAGCACTTGCAAAGGGGGAGGGTTGGCTTTAAGCCATCTATATTCCAGCGTCATTAGTAACTGCTACTAACTGTTGGATTGAATTGCTGCTGGCTGAGAAAGAGCAAGGGCTTTTAGAGTCTTCTCTACAATTGAAAATAGTCATATGAAGAACTCGATTACTGCCAATTTTATAAGGATCTCACTTTTATCAGTTGCATATTTATTGGTTCAAACTATTCGAGCTTCATTATGCGCATGTAGATAGCTCGTTGTGTTTGTCTGAAATGGGTCATTAGGGTCTTCAAGCATCCTGGCTTTATAAAAATCTAATTGATTATTTCTGCTGTGAAAGAGTTAATGAAGGATCACTCGTGGCTTTTAATTTTCAGCTAATTAAAAGGAACGGCTGTTTTTGCCTTGGCACTCATAGTTAGAAGTGCCAAATATAGGATTTCTTTGTGTGAGAGTTGAAGGGTGAGGAGGAGGGGGAAAAGTTACATGTAAATCATTTAGCCATTAACCTAATGTGGTGGATTTATAAATCCTATTACTATAAGCCCTTTTCATTTCCACTGAGGCCTGACGTGCGCTTGATCCTGCTAATGTAAAATTCATTCTGTCTAAGTGATTACTGAAGTAAGACACTTTTAGTCAATTTTAATCAGATTGTGTGAAACTTGCTTGAACACTAATGTTAAGTAAGACATGGACACAGTTTGGCCATGTCTTAATTAGCCTTACAAATCAGTTAGACTAGGAATCAATCAGTGAGCCAAGTCTATGAACCTTTTGACACCTAATGCTTTCTGTGGGGGGAAGATCTATGCTGAGGTCTGAAAATACAGGGCTTGGAAGCAAGATTAAGATTGTAATTTGGTGTTCTTGTTTTATGGTATGCTTCGCAGTCCCTCACAGTGTGCAAGTCCTTTACGATGCAGCCCTCATTGGTGTTTCAGAGTTGAGGCCAGTGGGGTGCTTCCCATAGCCCATCATAAATTCCCGTCTCCGCAGCAGGAGCAGCAATTGGAGTGTTTTTCTGAAGCTGCTTCTGCTCCAAGATACGTCTGTTATTTTGGCAGAGGGGGGCGAGGGACAGCTTATCTTAAAGCGTTGTAACCTCTGCCTTCCAAGCATTCACTGAGAATGACTGACTTGGATTCATGGGACATCTACGCTTCTTGGGTATAGCTGTCCCCGCTTTTTCTGTAGGGAGACGTTAGTATGGAAGATGTCTGCTTCACAAGCCCCTCAGATATTGCTCGCTGGTGAGATCAAAGGTGGTTTTTGTGAAATGTCATCTTTTGAAAGACAAAGAGTTTGCTGTTTTTAATGTTTCTCCTTTTTCATTGCTTTTTAAGTAGGCTTGGCTCTGACATGAGCCTCGAAGTGACTTTCACTCCATGTTAGTTTACCCAGTTTTTGAAGACTGATTACTAGCCGGTATCTTTAGTATTCTCATCATGTAGAATTTCTGTATTGGTAACAGCTTTTGGTATTTTCTCTTAATATATGAAACATTTCCTTTTATTGCCAAGATGCTTGGAAAACTTGTCATGTCCTTGAAGGATCCCATAGAAGTCTTTGCTGGTTATTTTGTTTTCCTACTGTTGCTTGTGGTGTCTTCTGCAGCACAGTGAAAAGCCTTAGGAGAAAAGGATGCTTGTAATATATGGAAATAAAATGTTGAATACCAGAAACAGCAGATGTTCTCTCGAAGTAGGCAACATCTTTTGTAGAAGTCCCAACGGTATGTGCATTGTGGCTGTGCTGGGAGCTTGACTCTCTAACCTGGTGGAAGACAGGCCCATTGTAAATGACCAGCTTAGACTGGAGATTTTGTTGTGCTGTTGTGGAAAAATTACCTGCATGATGATTTTGTTTTTAAGCTTGAAGATTCAACCACCAGCAGTGTCAGCAAACCCTTTTCAAAAGTCACTCTAGAAGTCTGTATGCTACAGGCTTTGTAAGTTGTTTTTATTGCTCAACTTCCAGGCAATTTAAATATCTTTTCTCCTCTGTCTAACCTGTTAAATTACCTCTCTCTGTTAGGGTGAGTGTACCTCATTTAGTCAGATGTTACTTAGTTGATGATATGACTGCAAGCACATGTGGAAGAGAGAGGGGAATATGTTTTTTGCTTGATCTGAGTGCCTCTTTGTCTTCTGTTCTCTTTCATGCAGTTACTGTTGGTCTGCCAGGTGTGCCTTTTTGAATGAAAATGAGAAACTTCTTTAGTGTAGAACTCTTACAGTGTGGTTGGGATGAGGCTCATTTGAAAAGCTTTGAAATTAGATGTTAATTACCTTTCTCTTCTACTGGATAATCTTCTGTACTTTAACCAAATAAGGATAATCTTCTATACTTTAATCAAATAAATATTCAAATACTTTGAATTTGCCATATTTCAGCTTTGTGACAGTTTTCTTATGTGATGGATTGTAGCAGAGCAACTAATCATGAAAAGGGAGAACTGAAACAGAAAAATCATAGTAGTTCAGGTGGATGAGACATCTGATCTATTCTAGACATGTAGTTAAATGTAGTTGATCTGAATAACCATACAGTGATGGGCTAGTAGATGAACTGTCGAGGTTCATGTCAGCCTTTTTTTTTTTTTTCCTTCCCCCCCCCCCCTTTTTTTTTTTAAGATTGTAGCTGCCAGTATCATAAGATCAGAAACTCAAGAAAGATGTAATGAAGTCCATTCTAGATAATATTTTAGGGTAACGTTTTTATTGATCTTGGTCAGATTGTGGTTGGTTCTTGACTTTGAATATTAAAGTGTATATCTTCCTATAAATGAACATAAAGGACCCAGGATACCCTGCTTCAGAAAAGAACATGACCTATAAAAGAGAAAAGATGTCTCTTATCAGCTGTATTGCATATATATTTCCTGGGAAAATCCTTTCAAATATCTTGTTTTGCAGCTCATCAGGACATTCTAAAAATAGCGTCACCTATGTCAGAAAGCAGCAGTATCTCTTAAGTGTTCCAGAGGTTGGTGGGCAGGTGTGTTTTTTTTTTTACCCGGCAGATTTAATGTGTTTTTTAATAAGTAAAAATATCAGTATTCTTGAGGTTGGGCACTTGTTATTCTTCTGATCTCTAAAGGGAATGTGTATGGGCTTTTTTCATGGTGTTTGTGTCATTTAATGGTAAGACTGATATATTTGTTTGTTTGTTTACTGAAACACAGGAGGCTCTGTCTGAACATCAAGTGCATTTTTACTGTGAGGGTGACCGAGCCCTGGCACACGTTGCCCAGGGAAGTTGTGGAGTCTCTGTCCTTGGAGATACTCAAAGGTGTCTGGACATGGTCCTGGGCAGTCAGCTCTAGGTCATCCTGCTTGAGCTGGGGGGTCGGACCAGATGACCTCCAGAGGTCCCTTCTGACCTCAACTCGTCTGTAATTCTGTGATTTTGTTTATATTTTTTTTTAGTTCAAACCAAGTCTTAGAATACCCGAAAATTCCTATGGGGATTTCTATTCTTAAAATGTATCCCTATCTTTCCTTCTGTGTTGGGGGTTGGTTGGTTTGTTTGTTTATTCTAGACACCTGTAGTAATCTAAAGGCATTAAAAAGAAGCTTAGCAACATTTGTATCTGTAATAGCAGTGGATGAAGTCAAGCCACTGTCGACCAGTGCTTCTGGTTGGATTATTATATTGGCACTAAAACTTCTCTCAGGGCCCTGCAGGTCTCATTTCAGGTATAATTCTAATGAGAATATTGAATGACTGGTGTGACAATAATGTAAATTAGTGCTGGTGCCTTCTATTTAAACTGAAAAGTAAGAGCAAGAGAGAGCTTTCAAAGAAGGCTTCCTTGGCATATGAGTGAAAGCTGAGGGTTTTTATTAATGATTCAAACTCCTGTAATAAGAAGTAGGAAAGCTTGTTAGCTATGTTTTTAGATTAAACAAAACCTTTAGGTTGTGATGTTCTTTCTTTAACAGAATTTGTGGGATGAAGAATTTAAATGAAAATTTCCAAAGTCAAAGATTGATTGAGTTAAAGTATGTAGCATGAAATCAATCCTGTCAAATTGTAGGGAAATAAGTGAGAGATTTATAAACATTGTTAATGTTTTAGAAATCTAGTTTTGTGCAAATGTGTTTTGAATTCTTTACAAATGAGATAACAGTAGGTCTAAATGACAAATTAAGGATTTAAAAAATAATCAGCATGCCTCTCTTGCAGTAATGGATTTATGGAGGTAGCATGCTTTAGTTGCATTTATAATTAAGGTTTTTCCATCATTAGAATAGAAATATATTCCTGTTGAGCAATATCATTTTAGGTGAATTATGTGGATTGAGTGAGTGGCAAAACTCCACTACTTTAATCCGATGTGTGGCTAAAAGTCAGTATTTGGATTGGACTCCTAGAGGGTCATGTTGAAAGGTTAAATACATTTGTTTGTTTTCCTAGTCTTCATATTTCCATATTCTTTACAATTAACAAACAAATCCATATCCTGTGGTATTATACAATGACAACTTAACAACTTGGCTTCATTAGCAATGAAGCCATACTGCTATTAATTTCAAAACTCTAAATACTGAAATGGGTGGGCTGTACGTGGAGTGCTTAACGACAGACTAATGCATAAAAGTAACTTCTGAAACTGTCATTTCTTTGCATGAGTTCATAGTCCTGAAAAATTAAATTGCATGCTTTGATAAGCCTCTAACTTTGTTCTGTTTTTAAAAACAGTGTAAGTGTCCTCGGTTATGAGACAGGTTACAAATGGTATTAAAAAAGCCCTAGACTGCAATTTCAGGTAATTGACCAATTGACGATTAACTGCTGAAATCTTAAAGGCTGATAATAAGGTGGTCCCTTTCAGGAATTTGCTTTTGCATGAAGCTCAGCTTTTCTCAGTTGGAGTACTCACAAAATTGTGTCATGGAGCATGTTTCTGTTTCTATGGGAGGTCCATGACATCAAATATGGTTCCATCCTTAGCTCCTTTAAATGTCTGTAACATGTATGTTATTGTGGATGTCTGTGGATAGGCAATAGTTTCCATTGGCATGGGCTCTTTTTTCTTCTATGTCCTTATATGTAAAGTCTGGAAGGTGAAGTTGCCCCAACCTACCCTACAGTTCCTATTCCTGACTTAGAGTTGCAAGCCCTATTTAACAAGCAATTTAGGATTGTTAACTAGTAATTTTCTTTTGTAGTTAGTTTAAAAATAGCTAAAAACCTTAAATGAGCTTTTTTTTTAAAAATGTATTTCTACATTGAGATCTAAGTATGGCAGAAATTAGCCATACATCTTATAATCATCTGGTAGGCCAGTAGATTTTATTTCTGACATGCTTTGTAAGTGCTTGCTTTGTTTTGGGGGGATCTTTTATGTCCTGAGGAGCTCCATCTTAATTTTTTTGTCAGATATATCTAGAGAATTAGGGAAGCTCATTTTGAAGAGATACTCTAAAAAGACTGTGTCTGACTCTGACAAACCCTCAGGAGCTCTTTCCATCTGCATCCAAGTCAGGTTCATCAAGTGTTGTACAGTGGTCACACTGAACAAATAGGAAATCTGACTGAGGCTTCATGCTATTAACCATGCATGTTCCTTGTTGTCTTTTCACATCCTTGGAGCTATCGCTAGGTCTTGCCTGAAGCAGGAAAGGTTAAGTGTCCCATGTGGAGTTGAAACAGTTTTCTTTCCCTGATACCACCTAGGAAGGCAGTTAGGAGCTGCCACAGGGGCTACTCTGAAGAGACTGTGTAGGAGCCACATCAATACAGTGGCTGATGTTTGGACATACTGGACATGGTACCTGCCCTCCTCCTACTTTTTCACTACTTTGATCGGTACCAAATGTAGTTGTGAGTTTCTGAGACTTGAGCACTGGTAGTTATTTAGTCCTGCATAGGCACCTTGGTAAAAATCTTCATTTGGTACCAGTGCTTATTTCATTCAGGTTTCATTGTTCTTTGGAATTGGAATAATCTTTGTTGAATTTCGTCCAGTTATCCGTTGTAACCAGGAAAGGTGGCACAAAGTCAAAGACTAAGGTTTCTCTACTTGCAGCAACAGTGTTCCTGGTTTCTAGCACTTTGTGTGTATGGTCCTGCATGATGAAAAACTTAACTCTGTTACGTCTCTTTGATGCAGCAAGATCCATCTTATAGCAGATTCTCTTTTTTTTTTTCTTTTTTTTTTTTTTTTCCTGTTTGGGCAATCCTAAAAGGACTTGCTTTCACCACATGCTTTGTTTTTTAAGTACAGTTGTGAACCCTTTAGGCATTTGTATACACCTGATCTCTCAACTTTTGCATTTGAGTAGCTTGGTGGAAACCTGAACATCCCAGTATAGTTAGGAAGCTGAATGTACAGGAACTTCTCCTTCCTTAATCAGAGAGGCTTAACAATGTATCATATCTGGAGCAGATTATTTTGGAGGCTTTCAGAATGATCCTTTTCTTCAGAGTAGGGAGATGACATTAAAGGTGGCACTGAGACACTTGGGTTGTCCTGGTTTAAAGCTCTCCTTACCAGGCTGGGCAGCCTGTTGGCACAGGTGGTTCTGCCCCATGTAGTGAGATGGATCCTGCCTTGTCCAAGCAATTCTTAGTCCTCAAAAGGAGGTCCATGAACATAAAAACCAAAACCCTGCTGCTGACACCAGCTGTGCAACCGTGGACTATGAATGAGTATTGTTTAACTTCATAAAAACAACTGTCATGTTGTCTAAATATGTCTAATTTAATGAAACAAAATTACATGCTTTATGAAAATCTTGCATGACGTTTAAGAAATTAGGTAAGAGAACTTTCTTTGGAGGGTAATTAGAGGCTAAAGTACTTTTCAGAATTTGAATAGATGTTGCTTTGATAGAAAACCACTTAGTCAAGATGAAAGAACAGTTTACTTTTAAAGCAGTTCAAACCACTTACAAAGATTTTTTTTTCTTGATGGACACAACGTTCATACAGAATCTATTCATTACCAAGACTAGCATGTCCTCTCATCTCCTATAAAATTTCAGGATCACTTTCAGTGAATATACGTGTACCTAGACAGAGGTTGCCTTGCCCTGTTCAGTGTACCTATTGCAAAATGCTTATGGTTCTTCAAGAAAAAGGCTGTGTTTTTCAGTAGCTGTCCTTTTTCTTTTAAGAATACTTAGCAGATAGGAAGTGTTTTCTGCATTTGTTTTTCTCTAGCACTTGCTTGTCTTCCCCCAGCCCTTCCCTTTTCTCCAAACATACAAGTTGTGGTTATTATTTAAGAGATGCTGACCAGAAGAACCTTAGAAGAGTAATCCAGGTTCACTTCCTGCCAACTCTACATTCCCTTCTTGCCTTAAAGGGCCTTTCTTTTACACCTTTCTTTCTTCTTTCTTACACCTTTCTTTTTGTAATGAAATTTTCTTTAACAGTTGGAAGATAAGGGAGGAGGGCCTCATAGACTTGCGAGTCCTGGTTACTGATTTTTTTACTAAAAAAAGGGGGGGGGGAGATTTGATTCTCAAGGAATTTGTCATCATCTTGGGTAGTGCACTGAGTTTATCCACTGCTTAAAAAAAATATTTCAGTCTTTAGAGTATTAGCTTTATTTCTTTTTCTGGTTTACAGAAATACTTGATCTTTTTGAAAAACTGTCTTCACTGTTGATTCTGAGACCTACTCCCTGATTTCTCTAGGACTTGTAGTTACATGGCTATGAGAGTAACTTATCTGAGAGATGAGACAGTACTTACATTCCTATCACCTGAAGATTGAGATACACGCTTATATATTTGAAAGATAATATCTAAAAACATGGTTCCACTTAAACCTGATGTGGAGGATGATATGGTTATTCTTCCCTACTTGGGAATAGTTTTTGCTGTTATTTGGAGGAAAATCTCTGTGGTCTGTTGTAAGCCTTGACTAGATTCTAACTTGTCTCACCAAACAGGAAGCTTTGATTTATAAGTAATTAATTTTAATTATTTACTGTTCTTGTCATTTTATTTTTTCTAGTGAAAGACTGATTCTCTATTGCTGAATATGTTAAACCAGTTCAATTTGGGAAACAAAGCAAAATAAAGCTTTCCTGTCTAAATGTTTGTTCATTTCACTGAAACAAATGCTGCTCTTTTCTCTATGGAGGATATACTTGTCTGTATTCATTGAAATACTGAACAACTTAACACATGTTTTGGTTTTATTAGGAAATAGTAAGTGATGGGTATCATATTCTTGCTTATTAGAAGTGGTTTTGCTTATGGTTTGTGATATGGTTAGCTTTTGATGTAGTTGCAGTGTACTTGAAATGCACAAAAGGTTTTCCTATTAAGTATAAAGCTACCTTTGCTTCTTACATTTAAGTACAAAATGTTCATCAAGCATAGAAGTATTTAATGGTTTTAAATAAAAAAAAATTCCTAAGAGTTAATAAGCTGAAATTGGTTTGAGTACCATGTTCTTCAAGGGTTTTTAGGTGTTGCAGATCTTATTTTTTTATGGGGTAAAACAGGGAAAAAAATTCCCTGCTCCTTCATTTGTTTTAGGCTTTCAGTTTTGAATGAGTTGGTCAGAAAGAAAACAATCCCGTGGGTGGGCTGTGAGCCCTGGTGCTTCTCTAGGAACTGCCACTGGTTCTGCTGTTTGGTTTGTCTGGAAGGAGCATTACTGACTGTCGAGGGTTAGGAGATGCCCACGCTGTACAGACATCTTTCACAGCTAGTTATTCACCCGGACTTTGTATTCTTACTGCTTCTGGGATCACAAAGTGAAGTCAGAACTGGGTCGGTTACCTTATATGCACCCAAGTGTTCAACTTCATTGTTGGGCACTCAGTTCCTCCATTTCCAAGATTCTAAATTAATTTCCACACAGAAGTTTTTGGGTGTTGTTTTTTGTTTGTGGTTTGTTTTTTGTTTTGTTTTGTTTTACTTCTGTCCAAAGCTGCAGGACTATTTAATTGTTTTTTCTTTCATCCTAGTACAAAAATAATCCTTTCCAAAATAGGCAAAAGTTGCTTTAGTATAGCATGGTTTGTAATATATTGTGCAGAATAACCAATAACTCTACAACTTGGTAAAGAGTTAATTCTGGTTTTCCTATTCTCTTCAGTGAAACCCACCACAAATACTTGAAATAGAGGTACTGTAGAATTTTAAAGGTGTAATTGTTTCTGGCACTAAGGGAACATTGTCTTCAAGTTGTAATTTGATTCACATCATCATCTTCAGTGTTTTACTGTCATCTTTGCATTCCTTGTCAAAATGTGACAAAGGTACACAGGATTTTGGTTGTGTTCAGCATGTTTCTATTGTTGCCTTTTTTGTGTTTTCCGTTGTTCATGAGGCAGAAGATCCAACCTTTTGTTGGCATGTAAACATGTGTTACTGAATCTTTGTGTACACTGCTTCAGCCCTTGGAACCATTCTCCCTTTGGTTTTGGTGCACCATCCAAGACTGGTTTTATATGCAGCCTCTATCAAAGTTGTATTAATGTCTGTCAGCTTTGTTGGGTGGAGTACGGATAGTTAATTTCAGTGTTTATGAAAAAAACCCACAAAACAAAACACCTGGAAGGGAAAATTTTGGCAGGGTGGGGTGTATTTCTGATGCTGTTAACATTTCCTAGGAATGAAGATTTTTGGGAAATGTAACTTCGAATGCATTGTCCAAGTACAGCAAATACTCTTTGAAACAAACTTATTTATTAACTACTTGAATCTGGTCACTCAAACTTTTCTAAACTAAGTCCATTGTCTAATGAAAAGGCTATGTAGTGGTGCTTCATTCCTTGTGGCTAAGAAGGCTTCCATCTTTCTTTCACTTTTGCTTGTGGCATATGTGCCTTTTTGTCCAGCGACAGAAACCTTTTTTGAAAATCCTCCTTAATAAAATCTTTTTGCAGCATCCTGTGGCCATGGTTCATCAGTGCTAGAGGCTACTTATCACAAAATATGAGCAAAGCTAATGAATAGGTTGCAAAAATACATGGGTTCAGAAATACTTCTTACATAGATTAGTGACTGTTGTTACATACTGGAACACAGTTCTTCCTGCCCATTTGTTCCGTGTCATGGGAAGGACTAGCTAATATGAATTTCTAAAGCTGATGACAGCATTATTTTCTTACTATATAATTGCAGAAGTAGACAGCTGAGATGGAAAAAAATATCAGGTCTACAGTAGATAACTACAGGTAGTCTTCAAAAATACATTCTTTTGCCAAGGCCTTAAGAGTGTTAGTTTTTCTCTTTGTGCAAAGTGAATGCATAAGTGGTTTTTTCTGTTGTTTTTTTGTTGGGTTTTTTTTTGGTATGCATCTTTGGTGCAATATTTTTGTAATCACTGCAGTCAGTCTTCAGTCTGGTCTTAAGTCTCCCTTTTGGTTCCTTCACATCTGCGGCCCCAGGAATCTACAGAAAATTTGTGTGTCTTCAGGAGAAATCTTTGCATCAGTGTGTTAGTTTTGTGCCCTGTCCCATTGTTTTTTAACTCGGGTATGTTAGCTTTTTTTTATATAAGCATCTTCTCATTGGAAGGTACTCTTTAGTGGTTTTTAAAGAAGGAATCTTTCAAAATACTTGATATAATGGATAATAGTAAAGCTGTTCTTTGTGTATTTATTTATTTTTAATCATTCCCTTTCTTAAATCACGTCCTCATTTAATTAAGTAATTAGTGAGTTGGAGCAGAAGTAGGACAGGGAATTTTGCAGTTTGATTGCTTGTCTGCAATTACAATCTTTCAGTTTATATTGACTTGCAGTTCATGGGTGAGAGAATGTGTTTCTAGTCTTGCTTTTGCAAGAAAAAAGTTAAAATAGAATTTCACAGATGTTCACTGTGCTGAGAAGTTCACAGGTTTTTAGAAGTATATGTTTGCTGGGGGGAGGGGGCATGGCTGTACAGATGGGTTGCCAGGCAATTAATTCTTCCTACTTGGACTGCCTGCAGTAGGACACAATCCAGCTCTCATGAGCAGCGCAATATTATTTGCAAAAGGAAAGTACCGAGTAACAATTTTCCTATTCTCTTCCTTCTTTATTCTGTCTTCCCAGCCTCACTATAAACCTCCCTTCCTTTTCTGTGCATTTCTGAGAAACTGCTAATGATTGATATGATAGCAGTGCTGTCATTCTTTTTAACAAAAAAAAAAAAGAAAAAAAGTCATTTTTATTCTAGGTATTTTAATAGAGTCCCATTAAGGATGTATGGCTGACTGAAATATTGGCATGAAGGGCTCTCACTGAGCTGAGCCCAGGAATTAAGAAGTCAGGAAATCGGCTGCTGCATTGCAAAAGAACCTTGTGTGACACAGTATCTCCTGATTGGGGGGATCATTACTGCTATTATGACTCGACTTGCGTAGGAATTTTAAATTTCATCTGAATGTCAGTAATAACCCTCTTAGCAAATTATCCTGAATAAAATCACGAAGGCATTTTATATAATAGGTGTTGAATTACTGGATAGATTTGCTAATTAAATACTCTTTGTTCTGCTGCAGTTGACATTACAGGGTAAGATCTTGAACAATTATTCTCAACAGCTGTACTTTGTTAAGGGAAAAATTAACTACAAAGTTTATTTTTTTTTCTACACTTGAAGTTGGCAGATTTTTGAAATGTGCTTGAAAAAAATTCCATCATCCAATTGGTAATGAGAAGATAAATATGCAGGTGTTGCTGTGAAATCAGATAACTACCGACTGCCTTATTAATGAATTTAGCAAGCCTTTATAACCTTCTGTTTTGTAGCTGTTGGCACTTACAAGTGATCTCCTGTCAGAATGGGTAGCACTAGCATATGCCAGTCGCTTGATGAAGCTAACTTGTCTGTGACTGTCTTGTTACTACTTACATCCACTGCTGTCCTTGGAGACAATTGAGAAATGGTCTTTGCACAGCCAAACAATTTTTTTTAGTAGGGGGTAATCCTTTTTTTTTTTAAATAAAATATCTTTTTAACTATTAATAGAAAGCATTATTTCAGAGAATGAAGTAGAAAATGCCAGAGATTATCAAGGGAAAAAATGGTAGGCCTTCTTTTCTTTTACATATAAACTCTTAATTGTCCAATTTTAAAATTTTGTTTTGGGGACTCCTGTTTGCTTTTGGAGTACTAAGGGAAAGGTATAACCTTTATCTGTAGGAGTTAGCTAATTAAGTGAGAGAAAGGGGGGGTGGGGTGGTGAATAAGCTAGAACTCTGATTACTGTATATGAAATTTGATGTCATGTACCAGTGATATGTGTCTTTAGAATAATTTCAAAACTCCATGGAAAGGTGGTGGGGCAGTGCCATCTGAATCGCTCACTAGGAGATGAATACAAGTGGAATATTTTTTTTAAGGTTCTGACTAAAATGGAATTGGGTGCATCTGAGCACATTCAGCCTAGAATGAATCTGCAGTTAAGACTGACCATCTTCCTGTTCTTCCTTGTCTACATAGAAGATTGAGGCCAGCCGAGCTTTTTGCAGCTTGGGACATCAGCAGAGTTCAGTCATCACGTTGTCCGAGTACCTAGTTTGCGGCATCAGTGGATGGTCTTTAAACCAACTGGATGTTTTGAACTTGACCCAGAGAGTGTAAATCCATAGGTATCCTTATGTGCTTGGGGAATAACCCTGATAAGGACATTCATTGTGAGTCAGCTGTGTCAAAGTTACATTGCGGTCTGGAACCTAACCTTTCCTTAAGGGCCTTGAAGAGAGTGGTATATTATGTTTGCTTAGCTCATGTCTTTGTACTTGAGTCCATCCTTAGGTGCAGTGATTCTTCTTCGAAGATGAAAGTGGCTAGGAAATGTGTCTGAACAGAAACTATGCTGAAACAGAACATTAAGTTTGCAAAGTCAAGCATTGCAAAACTAAGAATGCCAGTGGAATATAGCTTTCAGTGCATAATTCTGTGGTGCATAATTTAAAACAAACTGAAAAAGCGTAGTGGATCATCATACTTTAGTATTCATCGTTCATTGTTTAAGGGTTCAGAAATATTAAAGAAACTTGCCGTTAATGTTGAAGGAATGACAGTGTTGTCATCCTGTTCGTGTACTGTTATGTAGAGGTGGACGTTCCACCTTTGTTTCAGAATTGCTTGCTGTAATAGCAATAGTCAATATCATGATAGTCAAGACTCTTGCATTCATTTTAGGTGCCTTGGCCTTACGAAATTAATGAGATTTCCCTGAAGAAGGTCATACTCCCACTAAGCATGGCCAGCTGTTCCCTGTTTCTCCTTTTTCTTTCCTCTTCCCTGCTAATTTCTACTGCTCAGCTCCCTGTCACAGACTTCTTGACTACAAGTCATAATTCTGCCTTTTTGGCAAATATGGCCAAGGAGTATTGCAATTTAATGTATGAAAAATAATAAAACTTAGACTAGGTTACTGAATTTAATATAACCTGTTAAAATAGTGTGTTGCCTGACTATCTTTAAAGCTAGAGTACCAAATTGTTCACATTCACCTAACAGACTCTGATCTATCATCAATATAACAAGTGGTTCAAAGTAATCCTCTTTAAGAAAATTTAAAGTATAAATATATTAGTAGCAGGACTGGCTGAAAAAGAACTGAAGTTTATGCTGAGTGGGGATGGAGAGGACTGATACCAGGGAACTGGGACTAACCAGGTGGAATCTGGAGCTGTGTGCCAGAGCACCAGGATGCTGATGAGAGAGGAAATGGGGAATACAGTGGAAACATGGCCAGGTGACTGAAGGAATGGACCGGATGTTGGTTCTTTTGCAGCTGTGCAAACTTCACCAAGCCCTTCCTGCTGCAGCAGCTACACGTTTTGTTCGTCAAGCTAGTTTTACTTTGTCTCTTCTGCGCTACAGCTGTATCTGTGGCTTCAGATGGTACGCTCTTCCACCCCTCTCCCCTATGCTGACCAGTATTAGAGGTGGAAGCAAGAGCCTACTCATGTGAGGTCTCTATAGCTATTTCTAAGGTTCAGAGAATTGCTATTCAGAGCATTCAGGGAACTTGGGATGAGCTCTTGGCTGAGGAACAAACCTCGTTACACACGGATTTGCTCACTGAGTCAACATCTTTATCCTACCTCTATCCCAGCTCCTTGTCCCAGTTCTGGTTTCCCTAAGGAGTTTTTTTTTTTTTTTGATGACCCAGTTTGAGATCACTCTAAGGGTAATCAACCTTTTGACTAGGTTCTTGTTATGTGAGCAGCATCCAGGCTTTACTGAGTAAGACAGGACATTTTGGGGGAAAAGACTCAATGACATCAAGAGATAAGATGATGGATATGGAGGAGATGACTGACCTATATTACTGAAATAGGCTTAATTCTGGCACTTCCTGATTAGGTTTTATTTGAGCATTTGATTCAATGTTCTTTTTTTCCTAAGGTAGAATGTGTGTGTGCACATGCAATTTTGAGATTTGTTTTAATCTTGTTTTAGGGGAGTTAATAATAGCATTAATACAAGGTCAGATGAGAATTTACTCATGTAATAAGAGTATTGAGGTGACTGTGTGTTGCCAGGAGAGAGGTAGTTTGCTTTGTTTTGAAAGGTGAGAGCATTTGGAGTTAGCAACCTAATGGATATGTTTGCATGTGTTAGCTTGTAATTATATCATACACTAATCTTTGATTATTTTTTTTATTTCAGATTTTGATGCATACCAAGGAGATGGTGCAAAAGGTAATGCTGAGCATTTTCATTAAACAACAACCCTTAAAGAGCACACCTGGTGAATTTTTTTTTTATTCTAGGAGAACTGTAACCCAAACAGACCTGAAATCACTTCTTAGGATGCCTGGTTTACAAATGTAATCCTTCCTAATGGATTATAGCTTTTTTTCTTTTCCTACCACAGATATGATCTGGCCCCTGCTTGAAGCCTATGTGCGACTGTTTCAAGGAAATTAGCAACAGTGCTAATTAGAGTTTACTCATAGACCTGTTACACCATGTGTTCTAGTGTTTTATTATGGTTTATTTTTTGGCATCCTTTAAACTCTGTCACAGGGTGGTTTTTTGACTGTATGGAGTTTAACATGGACATAGCCATGCTGCAGTTTTTACAGCTGCATTGATTTTCCACCACTGAAAACATCAGGTTTTTTTTTCAAGTTAATATTATGTAATTGGATGCATCTGCCCATTTTTTTGGTGACATTTTTTCCTTGCTATGCCTTTTCATATGCACCTCAGGCTTTTTTATGTGCCTCGGTTTGTCTAGAGTTTGATCCATTATCCCAGAGTATTATGGTAGTCTGGCTGCTGTTTGAACACAATCTTGTCCAAGCAGGGCATTTGAATTATTACAAGGATCAGTATGAGAGATGATACAAAGGGCAGAGTGTCAGTCAGAGAGAAGGAATCAAGTAGGTGTTTGTGTTCATCTCCAGGTGTAATTGTTCAGTAGTTCAACCTGGGGATACAAAACTTGTGGGTGATAGTAGCTAGATCCTCATGCAAAAGGAGTGCCTTGTACCCTGAAAGATCTACTGCCCCAGGGAGGACTAACACAGGTAACTAGATTACAGTAGGAAAAAAAAAAAAAAAAGATGGGAGTGAGAAAATGGAAATATGAAGCCACTTGCATAATCTGAAAAAGTGTAAGAAGAGCAGCCTAATCTGGGCAGTACTGTGGCATTGTCAGTTATGGTATCCACTAGCCAATATTTTCACTAGATTTGTTTGAAATAGAGTATCTAAGTTTTTGGGTTGGGTTTTGTTTTTAAGTCCAGAATGACTTTTTTGCAGTAGTATTGTGATGGCTACAAATGGGATAGGATACCTGACTGTGGTATTATCTTTCAAGCACATTGGCTAAATGCCTCATCTGAATAGTCTGAATTTGTCCGGCAGTCTTTGAGTTGAAGTGATCTTCTTGTGTCCTAGCAGTCCAAAATTATTTCTGATTAGAGTTCCTGCTGTTTCTCAAGATGAGACTTGTTCACTGACTTAGTTTTCTAGCGTTCATTTAGTAAAATTCTAACCACTTATATTAGGTACACAACTGAACAGTGATGGTTTTTTTTTTAAACATATCAGTGATTTAAGTTTCATCATTCTCTTTAAATTCATGTACGTCTTAATGAAATGTACAGACTTCTCAGTAAAAACTTACTTTACGTTTTTCTGCTCTTTAGTATTTAAGGGATAATATACAGATAATGGTATTTTTGAATCTTGAAAATGAGGTGGGACTTTAAAAAGACGGAGTGGTTCTGTTTTGTTTTTCAAAGCAATTTGTTTCATTTAGATGAACCTTGAAGTGATTTATGGAGACACAGATTCCATTATGATAAATACTAATAGCACCAATTTGGATGAGGTCTTCAAGCTCGGGAACAAGGTAAGGAATTTCTTCTTTTTAGAGCTTTCCTGCATGTCTCTGTTGTAACAGTGAGTGGAGCAGATGGTATTAAGAGAGGACTCTATGGCATAAACAGAGAATAGGCCACAAGGAAGAATTTGATGTATGGAAGCTATGGAGTAGTAAAAGTTCAGTGCCCTGTCTTCAGACGTAGCTACTCTGTGCGTTTTCTAAAGTGATTAAATTAAATGAAATGTTTCATTGTATAATGAGCTTTTTTTACCAATCCTAAGTTACCAGGATGCTATCTGAATACTTGGTAAGTCAAAATGTAAGGTACAATTCCTCCACATTAGTTAAAATTACAATGTGAACACAATTTTGATGTTAATGATTTTTTGTTTTGACATGAGAGATGTCTATCAGTTTAGTTTTGTTTAGTTATGTAGTGTGTGTTACACTCTATCTGCCATCAGATTTCCAGTGGCAAATTCAAATATTAATTTCCAAGGTATACTAGATATGGAAGAGATGTGTTTGATTAGCAGTTGGCAATTGATGATGTGGAAATTTTGCAGCTCTCCGAAATTGTGGAAGATAAGCGAGAAATGTTTCAGAACATTTTAAAGAAAAGATGTAAGAGAAGTTGGTTTTGGAAGAAATTGTGATAAAAATGAAAGCTATGGAAGCTCTAAAAAAAACAAAGAAAACTTTGAGGGTTTTTTCATTATAGTATTAAATAAAAGTAATGTAATTTTAAGGCAAGAGTGATTCTGGGGTTTTTTTAGAATGCTTCTGCTTTCATGCTAGGTTGGTACTTTCAGAAGTAGGTGCATCTCAGGAACATGGAAAAAGGAATAATATCTTGATGTCATAACCAAGTAGCAGGAGGGCTGATGGCATGGAAGAAAGCAATCTCTTTTTTGTTTGCCACCTACAAGACTATATTTAGTTTCAAATGTATATATAGTAGTCTATAAGAAAGTTTAATCTCACTCTAGCCGTGCGTATGTGTGGTTTCATTCTGGTTTGGTTTTTATCCCTGTACTCCCATTTGCTGGGTAAATGTTACAGAGGAGCAGTTAAATGATAATAATTTTTATAAAGTCTGACAGGATCATCATCATAGGTTAAATACTTCTGATTTTGATTCAGGTTTACTGAGAGAATGGGGGGGGGTGTAACATATGAAAAATTATCAGGATAGAGAATTGTATCTGTTGATGAGGAACACTCTTAAGAAATGTCACTGTTCTATTGCATATTAATTTCTTTCCCCAAATATCATTTTCAGAGATGAGGGGTATTTACATTGCATTCATTATACTTTTGTTTTGATGTAGACTGTATGGAAGGCACACAGGTTTAATGCAAACAGATACTGTGAGAGCAGTTAGCGTATGTACCTCTGTTCTGATGCAGAGTGTCAATTTATAGGTTGCCTTCAGCAGTGAAGCATTCCTCCCGAGACATTTTGTTTTTCTATTGGAGAAAATTCTCTCATCTTCTTTCTGAATTTTCCCATCTAATGCCTTGTCTCACAGGTTTCTGCTTGTGTTCACCCCTGCCTTAACCCCCATTATTTATATGCATGCCCCTTTTAGTCATTACTCAGCAGAATTTCATACATTTCTCATTTTCTGTGCATCCTTGTGAATCAGATTTGCCAGTACATTCAATACTGCACTGTTGCTGGTTTTTAAGCACTTCCTTAGTATGATGTAGAAAAAATAATTTAAAAGACTTTGAAAAAAAAAATAGCAGAAAAATGTTCAGAGGAATTGTTTGACTGTTTTGCTTTAATGAGTAAAATACGAACCTTTTGACAAAACAGTTTTGCTTCATGATGTCCTTCATAACTTATAAATATACAAGGGATATAAAACACTACTAAGGATAGCCCCAGATTATTAAAAGTGATGATAGCTACTGCAATAGGAAAAAGGGAGATCTAAGTGAGAAAAATTAAATACACATGTATATGTATACATATATATATGTATACATATACATAATACATATACATGGAAAATTTGTAAGGAAAGTTTTGGTTAAAACTGGTAATGTGGGTCCAAAGCTAGGTAGAAAACCAATGAGATTTTATGCTGGAAGTACTGTTCCTGTCTTAGTGAGGGTATATGTTAGGTGGCAAAAGAACTTTAATTTATATAAAACTTCAGTGAGGCATGAGAAAAGGATAGTTCATAGTTGGTGGTCTCTGACGAAAGAACTGGAAATAACAGAGGAGTAGGAGTGGTCAAGAGGGAATGAAAGTTGAAAGAAAATGAAGAGTAGAACATGTGAAGACAGAACAGGATGTCTGAGGAGTGATATGCAGGTATTCTGTTGAAGAAAGTAAAGTAAAAATATATGAAGAAAGAAAAATGCGAGTGGGGAAACTTTTAGTTGAGCCAGTAGGTGGGCGAATGTGTACTGAAACTGAAGTTCTTAAAGGTACATGCTGTTTTGAGCTGTTGCACTTTTACAAAGGTAAGAGATGTGGAGCCACTTGATATTTTGTACTATATTAAGACAACACATCAAGTGCAATTTCAAGCTTTTGTATGTGGATAAGACATAGCCCGTGTGTAGAAAAATGGCACCTTTTCCTCTCAAAAGAAATCAGGCTATAGAAAAAGTAGGCATATTGTGGGGAAGGGTATAAATAAACACTTGCCCATTTGTGCGTGTTTTTCCTGAACAGACACAGAGCTCTGGTCTGCAGTCATAGCTCTTCCTCCCCTCCCTGGTTGGAGGGGGGAGAAAAAAAAAGTGCCTTTGCAAGACACCTTTTTTATAAAGCAATTTCCATGTTATAAATGACGGTCTCTTATCTTTTCCTAGTAAGTGGATCCCTACTCTGAAATCCCTTGTTCGCTTAATTTATGTGAGAGGCTAGATGGAGTAGCCGCCCTAGTAAAACGGGTTGGAGTCAAGTTATCTGCAAGGTCACATTCAGTCCCATGCTTCTCTGCCCAGTTTAATTTTATTAGGGAGTTAGGTATACCAAGCTGTAAATCCTGAAGAAGCCAATGGGTGAACCTTAATTTTAATAGTAGTTCATAGTTACTACTGTGTACTTAATTTCATGCTTAATGATATCTAACGAGTCTTTAAAATGTGAATGCAAACACACAGTGTGTAGTGTTACTTGTTTTAAAACTTAAGAATGATACAATTCTAGATGGAAGTTAAATTTGTCCATAGTTACTAAGGTGTTGCATTTGGTTTTAATGTTGGTGCTTTCACAGATCAAAAGTGAAGTGAACAAGCTCTATAAACTGTTGGAAATTGATATCGATGGAGTCTTTAAGTCCTTGCTACTGTTAAAGAAGAAGAAATATGCTGCTCTGATTGTGGAACCAACAGGAGATGGGAAATATGTAACTAAACAAGAACTGAAAGGATTGGATATAGTCCGGAGAGACTGGTGTGATCTTGCAAAAGAGACTGGAAAGTGAGTTTCTTTTTCCCATTGTCCTCTTTGCTTTAAGATATTAAACAGTACATGCTTCATAAACATTTGATATCACGTGGCTGTTTCCTGAACAGTGCAGACTGGTAACTAACATCACTGTTACAGCATCTTAGCTGATTTTTTTAGGAGATAGTAAATGTTACATTTTGGCATTGGTAACAGATTATACCTGTGCCAGTCCCAATGTCTCTAATTTTACTGTCTGTTTTTGTATCTTCTGTGGAAGCTATGCATTGGAGTTGTTGCAATGTTGTATGTGCAGTTTAATAAACCACAGCTGAAAGCTTGTGGAAATGGTAGGTACTATCAATGTTTGGAGTCATAGGTTTTAGGTCAGACTTTTTTTCAAAGATGGTTAAAGAGGCTGGTGGTCAGCTCTTTCAGCATCCTCTAATAAAGCTGGAAGTGCACTGGGTGCAGCCTGAGGAAGTGATCCCTTCCCCCAAGACTGTTTCTCTTCCATTTTTCAAATGAGACTCTTCTGATGCTTCATTATGATGGATGCTGGATCGATGATTTATTAGTTGTCATTGCACAGGGCACTTTCGTACTTGCATTCAATGGAGATAATACATTTAGCACTGTAGAAAGAAAATTGGAGTGGGTGGAGAGGTGGTCATCTGGAGGCTGACTCAACTTGTATTGCGTACTGCCTCTTGAAAACTTAACTTAAATAAATTGGGGCCCAAATGTATCAAAAAATGAATACTTTTCTACATCTGTAAAAATACACCACACACTTGCTTACTGTTCTTAAGACTTGCATTTTCTAAGAAAAGATGCATCATAATAGAAGCAAATTTTTCCAAGTTAGGAATGTATTAGTAATTAAAGCTATACAAATGTTTGAGAGTGTTCTTTAGTGACTAACTCTTCTGCAGCTGGCAGATCTTCCAACCACATTTTACAGAAATAGGCAAGACTTTGCTTACTTGATATGTTCTCTTCTCCCCCATCTTAAGATACCTGCTATGGAATAATAAATGGCAAAATGAAATGGGAGCAGAAAATAGAAACCAGTTGCACTCAACAATTCCAAATCACTGTTTAACATTAGAACTATTTAAAATAATTTGCTTCTAGTACAATAAGTAAATAAATAAAACGCAACATGAAATATCCTGGCAATTTTCTATAAATTTTGCATGAGGCTTCATCCTTAGGCTCTTTAATTTCTAGAGGTAACACAGGGGAAGAGAGGATTGTGTTTATTGTAATGGTTTTGCTTTGCCTGTCTTAAGCTTTTCTTCAATTCTGGACTGTTTTTACAGCTATATAATTGGTCAGATTCTTTCTGATCAGCCCCGAGACATAATCGTGGAAAATATTCAAAGGCAGCTCATAGAAATTGGAGAAAATGTGATCAATGGCAAGATCCCAGTAAATCAGTTTGAAATAAACAAGGTAAATGACGTCTCAGCTCTTTTCTGTCTTGGAAAAACTTTACTGTTCCTGAATATATTGACTGCTGATAAAAATCTTTTTAATCCTTTTAATGCTGTGAAATATCAAGAGTTCTATTAGATACTGAATAGCATGGAACATACTGCAAAGATCCTACAATATGAGAAAAAATACCTTGTGGGGCTAGAGGCCTGTCTTGCTTCCTCAGAATAACAACTTTTGTGTCTTGTCCCATCCTGCTGTCTTCCCCGCTGATTCTGCACTTTGAGAATGATGTGATAGTTCATGCTTTCAGGAGACGTTTTCTCCTAAGCTGTTATTTTATATTTTAGGTTTAAAATACATAAACTGAAGAATGCAATGGAAAAAATCAAGCATTCTGTTTTCTAGAAAACCCATATAAAAGCATACTGTTGTTAGTTTATTTCTCTTCAAAGCTCCATAGAAGAAGGCTAATAGTCATTTTGAGATCTCATTCAAGACTTTCCTGCAGCAAGAAGTAAAATACTCTGCTTTATCTATAGGAGTTTTAGCAAACAGCGTTGTGGTTTTGGTTTATTTTTATGAATCCTCAATGAAACCTGTAGTTTTAACTTCAAAAGCTCCCCCCGCCCTGCCCCTGCTAGGGGGCTGTTTTACTAATGAGTTGGATATTACGTGCTCCTCTCATGCTTCTAATAGAAGAGATTTTCCAAATTTGCTCTATCCAAAGTCTCTTTCTTTTGCCAGCCAGACATCTGTCTGCTCTGTAAGACTGTGTTAATCAATCAGTTAAGAAGTGTGTTCAGGTTGTCATTTGAGTCTTGGAGAAATCAGTGATTTTTATGGTTGACTAAAAAAAAAAACAAAAAAACCCCCCAAAAAACCAAACAAGGTGTTCTGACGCAAATAATCAAACAGTACTTAGTATCCCAGTAAAAGATATACATGGAATAATTTTCACTTTAAATGCTGAATGTTCCTCTGTTTTACTACTTTGGGAAAAAATAAATAATGTGTTTCACTATTAACTCAAATGTATAAGTTGTTTCTAAGAATTGGGATGACGGTAAATATTTAAACGTAGCATTTTATTTTATGTAAAGGAAAAACACATTGTGGAATCTCAGTAGTATGAGATACGTGGAAATATTTAAATCCAGTTGTATCCTCTTGCTACAGAGTGTTAAATACACTTAACCACTTGATATTCAAATTTTACTTTATGACCTGACCTGGTGCAGGGGTCAGAGGGTAATCTCTGGCTGTATTTTTGTATTTTGCGTAATGTTTTCATCTTCAATGTAGTTTAATTTTAAAACAATTGCATTATATCTGTAACTGTTTTGAACTGTTGTGCTTTTAATGTAATGCATTTTTCAGACAGCAATTGTAGAAGCATCCTCTCATTTTATTAATAATAAAATTTTTAAAGTATGAAGGACTGGTACCTAGACCTTAATGTCTGGAACGTACCTTTATTACAATTTTTTCATCTTTCTTTTTTGTCTTGCAAATGTACTTGTGAATAGTAGATGGATGAGGATAGCTACTATGTAATCTTGTCTTTGAAAGTTCTGAGTTGTCCATCACGGAAGTAAAATCCTTTTCTCATAGTTATGTTTCTGTTTCCTCCTTTGATCTCTCAGGCATTGACAAAAGATCCACAGGATTATCCTGACAGAAAAAGCTTGCCACATGTGCATGTTGCCATGTGGATAAACTCTCAAGGAGGCCGGAGGGTGAAGGCAGGAGACACGGTGTCATACATCATTTGTCAGGTAAAAATGTCTTTATATATAGCTAAATACTAGGTATTGTTTTGAGAGATGGCAAAGAAAACCAATCGAACTCCTGGAAAAAATGTTTTGATGTTTCTTTGTAGTGAGATTATGTTATAGTTTAAAATAGTCAGTTTACTGCACTAAATTCAGTGTTGTAGAGCCAGAAAGAACTATTGTGATCAACTCAGCTCATCTGACTATTTTCATATAGTGGCTGATGAAATTTCCCTGAATTAATTTCTGTTTGGAACTAGAACTTATTTTTAAGGAAAATATCCAGTCTTCGTTTTAAGGAGAAGAAAATTCTGGTGGTGAAGAGCCTGTCATTCTTGGAAAGCTAGCTAATTAATTGGTGGCGGTGGTTAAATAGTGTCATTGTTATTTCCAGTCTCAACCTGTGTCTTTTCAGTTCATAGTCATTGGATCTGGCACTACCTCTGTTAGATAGACTGGGGAATTTGAGGAACTTTCTATTTTCAGATGTTTATCCTATAAATGTTTGTCATTATCTCACAAATATATAGTCCACTTTGGATTTGCTGTTAAAAAAAAAAGGTGTCGGTTGGATTAGATGGACCAAGGGATCTCTTGTGCCAAACTGATGGACTTGGCAACGTGACTTCTACAGTGGACCACTATTTCAGCTCCTTCATCGTTACAAACTGAAAGATACTGTATTTTATTTAACTGAGAATTCTTAGCCTGGCGTGACAAAGCTGCCAAGACTTATGAGAGCTGGGCCATGGGTACGGCTGAGCAATGGCACAATACAAGAGAAGAATGTACTTGTTGAAAGAAGGGAGCTGAAGGAATTGCATTGTAATTATTTTTGCAAAGCAGCTGGATGAGCTGAATAGTCCTAAATTAATTTTGTTCTGAATACTAAGTTGTCTGAAAGGAGTGGGAGGGACCAATGGCTTGCAGTCTGTCTTTATTAGTGATGGGTTTTCAGTCCATGGTTGCTGACCCTACTGAAGTCAGTAGCTTGTCTTAACTGAAAAATGAAGGTGTTGTGTTCATACATTAGTTTTATTTTGCTGTAAAAAAAAAAAAGGCAAAAAAGAGACTGTACTTAGCAAAAAATAAGCTGTGGTACTCCCCCCCCATCCCCATTAAGGTTTACTTCTAATACTGAATGCTTGCTAAAATACTGCTTTTAAGTTCTGCTCTAAGATTTTTTGACACACATGAAAAAATAAAATTTCCTAGTGTAGTTGTGGACTGGAAGTATGATTCTACAGACTGAATGAGTTACGTTTTCCAGAAGAGTAACATCATCTTAGAGTTGATACTTAATTCCTCCATGAATACTGTTTTCAATTTAATTATTGCCTTCCTAAATGGAATTATTTTCTTCTTATCTTCCTCTTTCAAGTTGGAGAAGAATGTAATGTATACTCTAACCTCTGAGTGGTGTTTCTCTGTTGGCTTGAGATGTCACCATGTGTTTCTTTCAGTTTTTCCGAATATTTCAGAATTTGCTCTTTCAAATTGATACTATTGCCTCTGCCATTTATTTGCATGCCAATGAATGATGGTCCATTCTCTGACCATGCATTCTATTTGTTTCTTTATAGAATTGAGGAATCTAAATTTCCTAGCAAAACAGATACAGTTTTGATATCCACGACTTAGAATTTGCTTGTTGTGCAAAATGATAATGCTAGTTTAGTACAAAGTGAATCCAAAATGCATGCCCTCTGCGTATTTTTAACTGGGCTGATGGTTACAATGTGTTTTCATTGTGCATTTCAGAATTGACAGATGGGACTGTTTACTCTGTCTACTCTTACTGATTTGCACGTGTAGGCTGCAATAATACAAGCTGGATTTACATTCTTGAACTTGCTAGTTGATGCCAGCATCAGCAATGCAATTTTTTTTTTTTACTACTGCTGGATTTGTATTGGATGCATAATAAATCAACCAAAAAAGAGTGATTGTGTAACAATTTTGTGAAAAAATAATGCGTAATGTTTGAAGCATAATCCTTTGCATAGACTGAATGTGGATTTTACTTTTTTCACACTTTGTTTTGTATGTGTCTCCTGTCTCAGGATGGATCTGATCTCAGTGCCAGCCAGCGAGCATATGCTCCAGAACAGTTGCAAAAGCAAGACAATCTTACTGTTGATACACACTACTACCTGTCACAGCAAATACATCCAGTAGTTGCTAGAATATGTGAGCCCATAGAGGGAATTGATTCTGTTCTTATTGCAACGTGGTTAGGTAAGTATTCTAAATTCAGTTTATTTAAAGAATTACAGGAGACAAAGTGAGAAGTTTTAATGTATGTTTCTTAACAGAAATGCTTCCCAAAATCAGTCTTTTTTACAATGAACAATGGCTTGTGTTACATAGTCTATAGAAAGCAGCTTGGATTGTAAGTGTATTTCTATGACTTTTGCAGAATACCATTTTTCAGAAGGTGATCGTTAACATGAACTTAATCTTAGAATACTACTTCAGAGTTGCAAAAATTTACTGTTCATAAATGACAGTACTATTGCATGTCTTTGAAATTTTCTTAAGTTACTGAAGTAGTTCTGGAGCATGCATCCAAAACTAGCATTTTTCCAGAGAGAAGCCCTAGCATCTCTAGCATCTTCCCAGGGAGAAAGCAGTCATAGTTACAATGAAAGGATACAAATATTTGGTAGGGTGTAAGTGAAGACTTTTGTTTGCTAGAACTGACCTAGTGGATAATAGAAACATAAAACCTTAGTAACAGTTTTGCCTGCTCTATATGGAGAAATGAAGTGGACAAAAAAAAAAAAGCAAGCTATAAAAAAATATGACTAATGCTGGTGACCCACAGAATCACCAGTTTTTCATCAAAGGAGCAACAGGGAATTGCTCTTGTTAGGGTTGTTTTTCCTCTTAAGAGGATGTCAAAGGAATTGGAGATTTTTCTGCCCAACTCTGATTGCCTCTGTCTGCTCCATTTCCTAGGCTTCTTACCTAGAAAGAAGTGTAGGTGTTGAAAAATTGTTAACAGTTGTGTCAGGTCTCTTTCCATGAAAATACAATGCTGTGCGTGTAATCCTTGTAGTGTTGTTTCCTCCCTAAAAGTGGTTCACCAACAGACATGATTGATTTCCTTGATAAACAGAATTTTTGTGATTTGTATCCTACATCTAGTTCATTATTTTTAAAACTGTTACTCAAGGACATGGAAAAAGTTGTTAATCTTGCTGGCTGCCGAGTTGTTGACAAGACTGTCCTCTCCCACAAGAAAACTTTTTTAGAGAGTTGCACTGTGTCAGTTTAATAATCTCCTGTTTGATGCTATACCCCTGTCTGGAGGAAGTTCAGACTTGGAGAAATTATTTTGTTCAGAATTTTGGAATGCTCAAAGGAAGAGTTAGTCCTCAGCATTTTGTATTTAGGTAATGGCCAAGATCCAGGATTTGGTCACTTAAAACCAACCAGCAGCATGTTGCCTTCAGGACTGTTCACCTGGGACGCTGCATCTCTTTAGCTTCCTTACTAATGGTGGGTTCTGCTCATGATAAGCTTGCAGTTTGCACTTAAAATGTGTGCAAGTAAGTTCCTGTCTTGTTGCTTCTCAAGAAGGGTGATAGCCATGAAAGATTTTCATCTTCCAAGACAGTCTGTATAATGTGCATCTTATTCCATCTCCATTTCCAAGTTATCTGTAAAAAAAAAAAACCAAAAAACACAAAACCAAAAAAAACCCAGGAATTTTGCTTTTTCTGGGAGGCTGCAAGGGTATTTCTTGGGGGTATTCGATGTTGCAGTGTGTCCTCAGCAGCTCTGGTGCTTTGAGGAGGTGTCAGCCCAGCTTCACACATGCAGGCTGACCATACAAATCATTCTGTTTATGTGGCAGGGCCTTGGTATACAACTTTCCCTTGATGTCAGAGTGGATTATGTGGTATGCCTGACTGAAAAGGTCAAGCACTCTTGGTTAGATTGAAGCCGTTTAAAATAGGCGGTAAACTTGTGCTTCATTTAGGTGAAAGACAGGAAAGATTTCTGAAGCTAGTTTATTTTATTTGGCAAAGATTGTTAGTCTTGTGGGGTTAGGGTCAAATTCAGAGTTGTTCCTTATTCACAACAGGTCGAATTTTCAAAAAGACTGGCTCCTTTCAGGCACCTAAATTAAGTGCCCAGATCTTAAGAACTGTGTGCCACTTGATAGTATCTACTGTTTGCAAATGCCTATGCTGCTTTTTGTGCTATAGTACGTTCGAGATGAAAATTTCTTTTATGGTCTATAATAGCATCCTGCAGCTGAGAGTTTATTAATAGTTCACAATTGTCAGTCTGGAAACCTGTATGTATCTATTACAATCTTAAATCTGAAATGCGTTCAGTTTGACCTTGCTGTGCTATAAAAATGTTACCTCCTTCTCCAGCTTTTTTCCTGGGAATGCTTGAATTGAGCTTTAGGGTAAAGAAGTCATGTATTTTTCAAAAGTTCTGCTCTACTTAGGTCTTTATATACAGCACTTAGTCGTACATAAATCGTTGCAAGCTGAAGTTATCTCACAGCTTTTTTTTTTTAACGGTACTGGAGGGAAGTGGTTTTGTTTCAAAGAAGTTGAAAATATTTTACAAGTTATAGAAGTGTATAAGATACTTGAGCCCAGCTTGCTACAACAAGCAAACATGAAAACTGTTTACTGTTCTGTGTTGCTAAATTGGGCTTTTTTGCTGAGTATTTTCATCATGTTACATATCCAAATTCCTGTCATTTTTCCTATCTTTTTGCAAAAGAGCGAATTTTTCTGTTCTGAAGAAGAAAGCTGGTGTTCTGGAGGGTATCGAAGTGGACATATGTATCTGTGGACCAAAACTTGGTTGCATTCCCGTTGTGTGTGTCTTCCCCCGCCTGATCTGATTTATTGTGTTATGCAGGGTATGTGTCTGTATAGGGAGAATGGTTGTAGAAGAAAGATCTTGTTTTCATATTTAACAGAATCCCTTTATAAGGTGAATGTTTCATTGATGTCACTGCGTTAGTCCGAGTAGATAAAATTGAGTTCTACGTAGGGAAGCTTTGCTCATATCAAAATGAAGAAAAGTTCTTTGTTCTGTTAGTGCTCAGAGCAAGTTATTTTAAGCTATTTTAGATGCTGAAGAACAAAAGCAAATAACCACACCTAAAAATTGCAGAGAACTCCTTAAATATCGTATTTATTCGCTATGGAATCAAGCTGAAAATTGCCTTTTGTTTTCGGACATTGTAGGAGGTCTGCCTAGCCTTTGAGAGATGGAAATTCATTGTTCCTAAAAATGAGAACCTCATGGGCATACTCTTGCATTCACTGTCTTGTTCTTGAAGTTCTCAAGGAAAAGGAGTGGCAAGATGAGGATTGTCAGGGTTTCTGAAACTAAGTAAAGTGTGAAGTCTGATCAGTAATATCATTCAATAAATCTGGTCGTCTTAAATGCTTGCAGACCTTATATACTTCATCCTGAAGATAGCTTTTAAATGAAAAGAACTGTATTGGCAGAACAATTCTCTTAATGTATTTAAAGTAAGGGGTTTTTGTTGATACATAAATACTGCTCCTTCTTGTCTCAAAAAAAAAAAATCACATTCTATTTCTGTGTTGTCAAAAGTATCTAAACATTATGGAAGCAGAGTCATTTAACCATGGGATTTTTGTAGCTGTTTCTTCATAACATCATTTTCTCTAAATTCTGGGAGTTGCTGACTGCTGTCCTAGACTGTGTCATGGTCTTCTGAAAGAGATGTGTGCTACTGCCTTACAGGTGGATGTGCATGTTGGTGCTCTGCAGATTGCTTGGCATTTGGGCATTTCTTAGGAAGGCTATCTGATTTTAAGGAGTCATTAACTGAGTCCTGATGAGGCTTGTCATTAAGAGTACTTCCCAGTGCTGGTCCCTCCTTCCACGCAGTGTCTGCGTGTAAGCTGCTCCTTGTAAGGAAACCCACCACCACCTTAAAGATAGTGTCTTTTTTTTATTTTCTTCTTCCTAGAGAGTCATTTAGTAGGTGCCTTTAATACAGTATTTAGCAGCTGCTCAGAGTGACCCTTCCAACAGGAACTAGGACAGTTGTCTTCTCCTTGTGGCACTCAGGAATTACATCAGGTTCTGTCTTTTTTGTTGGTTTTCTTACATTAGGGAGTGAAGCGAGGGGAGAATGATGGCAATTAAGATTCAAATAATGACGAAGCTTCGTGACAACAGAGCAATAAACCCCAAAGCCCATGAATTTTGCTGTTTGTGGTCTAGCTGGGTTTGCTTGGGATGCTCTAGACCCACTCAGAAACTGAGGCTGGCCGAAGCGTTTTCCGACTGTGCGGGAGGCCCTTGTAAGGACCCGGTGCAGCAGGCAGGCTAGCTTTGCAGCGCAGGAGGATCCCTCCGAGAAAAATAAAAAAGCGTGCGTTTCCGAAGGGCAGAGGCCTTGGCCGCCCAGGGCGAGATTCGGAGGGCGGCCGGCCCCGGCCCCGGCCCCGGCCCCGGCGCCTCGCCCTGACTGAAATGCGCGGGCTTAGCCTCGAGGTGGCAGCACCGGATGCCGTTTCCCTGCCTCTCACAAAATGTCTAACGGGCAGAGAGGGACAGGCGGGGAAACTTTTCCGTCGCTTCCCCACTAACCTGCGGGTTGAAATGCAAAATGCTCCCGGGCTTTGTTCAGCGGTCGGCGGGGACGCCGGCCAGCGCCCTGCCAGACGTCTCCCCGGCGGCTGAGGCTGCGGGACGCCGCTGCCTCCCTACCTGCTCCCCGGGGAGGGAGGGGGTGTGGGAAGGCCTGTGGAGACCGCCTGCAGAAACGTTCTTTTTCTAAAATACTGCCATTAGTAAAAGCTGTTCGACCTGTCCTCAGCTTCTTGAGTGACCTCTTTTGCTTGCTAGTTAGTAACTGTTTTAATAATTCTATTAAATAATTCAGGAACAAGTCCTGAAACTTACTTTTTATTGTTTATTTTTGTCACGCTAGGTTCATCAGCGTAGTTTTAATGCTACAGTTCTTTGTTGCGTATGCAACCTTGCAGTTTTGGTGAGGTTGGAAAGCTTACCTGTGGTGTAGGTAATTTAATGATGGCCCTGAAGATTTTCATGTCAGAGTAAATCAAAGTACCTTTGATTTTTCTTGATGTCATGGGGGGGAAAAAAAAAAAGAATTCAAAGAAGTTCACTGATTAGTCTCATCCTATTCATTTAAAAATTATCAAAACCAGATTTTTATTTTTCTGCCCCCCCCCCCCCCCCCCCCCCCCCCCCCCCCCCCATAGGATAGTCCCTGTTTTGTTTACCGTGTAGTGACCTGGTCCGAGAGGATACCGGTCAGTGTGCTGAAATGGATTAACTGAACCAACTAACTATTCTTGAAGTGAGATAATAGATAAAGTAGGTCCCAGTTCCACAAGATAATTCAGGTAGGCATGTTCTTCTAAAAGCCTGATTTGTAGTCCCTTTGATTTCACTGGAAAAAGTTAGATGTGCACTTGAATCATCACAGTATTTTTTCCTATTGTTTTCTCCAGCCAAAACAGCTAAGAAAGTTCAGAAATAGGTGCGATTTAAATTCTTTCAATGAATAACTTTTTTTTTTTTCTGTTAAATTATTACTAAATGTCCAGGTGCTTATTTGGTGTCACTGGTTTTGACTGAATATTGGAAAACTGGAGTTGTCTGAAGACCAGAATTTATCTCCTTTTGTCTTTTATTTAGTGAACTAGTTTTGCTCTATGTTTCCCTTTGGGAAACAACCAAAGATAGATGTCTAGCTGAACTTTAATGGCATCTGTATCAGAAAGTTGCAATGATATTTCTTCATTCCACTTCTGAACTCAGAGTAAACTGAGAATTTTTGTTTGTATTCACCGTTACTATCTTACATCCAACCTATTGCATACTTAGTTGGTTTTTTGCAAAATCTTAATACTAAACTCAAGTCCCCTTTCTAAACTTTTTATCTACTACCTGTGTGTTGCAGAACATATTCTTTGTTTTCTAAACCAGCAAATATATTATCAACCCTTTAAAAAAAGGGGGGGGGAGGGCAGTCCTTCCTAACAAAATCCCACAGTCTTTTTTGGGGGGTACCATATGTGCTAGAGTGTAAAAAAAAGCTCTTAGCAATGTTTTTTGCTTTGTCAGTTCTTCCTTTTAATGAATAGTAGAGAACTGTATTAAAAGTTTAAGAACCTCTTGGAGATGAATTGTTACCCATATGCATTGACATTTGTTTCTTTTGATAAAATTAAAATTGGGAAGATTGATTACATTTTAGTGAAACCCCTATTCTATTAAGAACCAAATAAGCTTACTCGGCAATGGAATTTTTCCTTGTCCTTGAATTTGTTTTATGATTGCAAAATAGAAATTCAGAATAGCGATAGTAAAGACACACATATAAAACCTTTTATGTAAAGACAATCTATATCTGCCTGTATAACACAACTCTTTTATATGTGCAATAATATTTGTCTAGTTTAACTGAATATTGTTCCCAAACATTGTCTTTAAGTCTTCTGGTACTGTATAGTAAGCTTAAGAAGAACTGTAAAATCTAGCTTCACTCTCTATTTGTAATATTTCTTGCTCTTTCTATAACAATTATTACATTTATTATTGAAATTTACAGAAGATATGGGTTAGTACGTAGTAATCTGTTACTTGGCTTAATTAGCCTCAGTTAAAAATATTTTTTAAAGTGCTTCTCTTTGATCTTTTCTTCTTAATCATAAAGTAAGCTATAGTTTCCTGAATGTTTTCTTGTACGTGCTCATTTGATTAATTTTTTTTTCTAGCATGTGCTATTTGCTAGAGTTCACAAAAAAACCTGTAAATGGGGTACATGGACTTTTAAAAGGTTGCACATGACAAAGGATGACAAAACCCATGGATTTTTATTAAGTTTACTTTGGCAGTCTTACTCCTAGGGCAGTGAACTTCGTGCTTGCTTGCTTATTTACTTATTTGTGATTGAATCAGTATTTTTAGGATCTCTTTTGTGTATTTATTTGTTTAAAATCTTGAGTTCTGGCAATCAAAAATAAAGCATTTTGTCTCCAGCGCTGCCGTTTTAAATGCTGCTGCTGAATTTTAACCACTGCATTAGATTGAAACCTACATGCTGTTAACCACTGAGCCAAAATGAAATCGACCACTGCATTGAAATCAGAGTTGGCAGTTGTATACGGACTTGAAGGAGTTGGTAATAGCAGTGCACCCGCGTTTCTTTAATGGGGTTTTTATTCTCTGTTTTCAGTTTTAATGGTGCCATTTTGATTTAAAGACTGTTTCTTAATAACGATGCACATTTTTATTGAAATATTTTCAATGTAACTTAAGAAGAAAATAACAATAAAGTCATCCGTTAGGAGTGGTTTCCTCAGAAACAAAATGTTCTGTTGAATACTCCCGTGATAATGCGGTGTGCTTGTTTTATTTATAAAGCAATCTTGCTTAAGAAGATAAGATTTCTTCATGTTTCATGAACCTTTATTTATGGTTAAAAATTGTAAAGTGTATTTATGTTTTATAGAGGAAGTTTTGCTAAAGAGAGATTTTCAGCTTCTGAATTTACATTTTGTAACTTTCTTTTGAATCTGCTTCACCAAGCATATGAAAAATGAGCCTACTTGCATGGTTGACCTCTTAGTCTTTTGAAATTTTTGTTTCTTATTAATAGGACTGGATCCCTCCCAATTCAGAGTCCATCACCATTACCATAAAGATGAGGAGAATGATGCCTTGGTTGGTGGCCCAGCTCAGCTCACTGATGAGGAGAAATATAGGGATTGTGAAAGATTCAAGTTTTGCTGCCTCAAATGCGGAACAGAAAATATTTATGACAATGTCTTTGATGGTTCGGTTAGTTTTTTTTCTGTTTCATTTCTGTTCACCGATGAGGGAGAAAAATACTTGCAGAGAGAACAGCTTTTCAGATAGGATTCATATGATGTAGGAGAAGATACCATATTGTTTGAGTCCTGCTATTTATAGCTTTGGAACAGAAATTTGCTGATAGGATAGTGCTGAAATATTTTTCCCATTTTTGCTTGTCAGCTGTGTCGTCTAGCAGAACATGTGAGATTATCTGACTTCATTAATCTGTTTGCCCACAGTCATGAATGATTGTTGCTGTAACTTTTTAAGGAATCCTTATCTTAACACCTTAGTAACTTCTAGTTCTCTACTTAATGAAACTTTCATATAGCAATGGCAATTGCTTATCCTAAATCATATTAATTGGAACAAAGTGGTTTTGAAACTTGTGTTTATCTTGCTACATCCCACCTCCCTTCTTGACAGTAAGGTTTTTCTGTGTTATCTTTCCTTCTGTCTCTGTGTATTGAACATAAAAAGTCCTACGGGTACATTCTTGTTGAGAAGTTCTGCCAAAAAATGTATTTCTGACCTTGGATCACAACTTGAAATAGGGCCAAGTGTTTAACTCTCCAGTAATGTTATGTATGTATTAGTCATTGGCAAATTAGCGAGCTTCAGAGTAGTGAAAACCTTGAAACTGCAAGCAAATAAATCTTTTATCTAAATTAAAAGTAATTATTTTAAGTTAATTTGGACAAACAGCAGATGTTTTGCATTTTTTTGAATCAAAATAAAGCAGTCTTTGGAAGCAAGTAAGAGGAAAAGACACACAAATCGAGTGATACTTTGTGAATCCTTGACTTTTGTTCATTACAGCTGTAAGTAAGATTGCATGTAGGCTTGACAACTTGCAGATGGGCTAACGGGAGAGAAGTGGATGTCAAAGTCCTTAAAAAAAACCAAACAAACAAATACCCAACAACAACAACAACAACAAAAAGCCACCAAGCAACAAAAGAAACCCCTAAACCAAACCAAAAAAAGCTCCTCTCTCCCACCTGGAATTATTTAGTGTTGTGGGTGGGCGTTTAGCCAAGATGGCTCACAAAAGCTAAGTCTTACCTTGAAAGAAAGTTTTCTAAAAGTTGTATAACTGGCCAACCTACCAGTTTGTTAGTATTTTAATGAGAATTCTACCAACTTAATTTCAGCTGTCCATGCGTCACTTCCAGGCTCTGAAATTTTAAAGTCAGGTGTTGAGAAGGTTTTGAAAGTAAGGCGAATGAGATGGTGTAAAACTGTAAGAGCTATTCTTTGCACTTGGAGAAAATGAAAGATGATCATGTCATTCTTGTTTAACAAGGTTTGTCTCTACAGCCCTGTTGGTAATTTCGTAATTGGTATCTATAAGGTTGATTTCAATGTTCTGATCAGTGGACTTGGGCAGAACTTTGATGTGCCTCATAGAACAAACAACCTGTGTTGTCTGGGGGGAAACAGGGGAGCGTGATTTGTCCATAGATTAATTTTTTTTACTCAACGTCATTTTTTGAATGATTAACTTTGTAGCAGGTAAAGAAGCATGTTCTGTAAAAGACCTTTCATTAAGAAGAAGATGGGAAAACTGTAGGTCAGAGGAGTCTTTATATGGGTGTGGTCAACTGTGATGGGAAGAAAGAAGGCCTAGATATTAAAAGGCCCTTTAAGACTACTGTTTTTAAAAAATATGTATTATGTCTAAACTCCTGTGGTAACTTCTGCTACCATCATCTGTTATAATGATGCATGCTGCTTTTACACTTCTGTTTTCAGGGGCGATTTATTGAACCCAGCTTGCAAAGGTGCAGTAAGACCGAATGTGAAGAGTCTCCTTTCAATTATGTGGTTCAAATGAACAACAAACTACTGTTGGATATTAGACGCTACCTCAGAAAATACTATAATGTAAGTATTTGGAAAATATTCTGCCATATGAAAGGAATTTTCTTAGTGGCGCTGACTTTTTAGTGACTGTTGTGTTACTTTTTTTTTTTTTTTTAATCGAAGGTAATAGCATGCAATGTCAAAATCCAACTTTATGAAAGTAAAACAATTAATTATTTCAAATACTAATTTAGAATGTTTATTTTTTATTTCAGTCTCAAATCAAGGTAGTCAGATGTATTTAGATTTTTGTAACTGTGTGTGTCAGCATTATTACAGATGTAGTGGCTCCCGGTTTTCCAGATTTTTAGATGAAAAAGTGCAGAGAGTTGATTGTCTTAATGCTTTTGAGAAAATCTATGAAGCCTGTCAAATATGCAGATATCAATTTCTCATGTAATTGAAATATGATTCTCCTTCTCCAACCCAAATTGATGTGTAGTGTGTTACATTGTGAAAAGGAAAACTGAATGTAGCTCTGCAAAAACTCTTTGAAGGACAATAGGAAGGGAAATACTATGAATCTTTCTTCTTCATGACGGGGGGGGGGGGGGCGGGTGGTGGGAAGCTGAGAAAGATGGTAGTTAATTAATTTGATATAATTCTCCTTTTTGCGGGGCAGTGCAAGAAATCCAAAGTGGCAATGGTAGTGGTTGGCTTTGTATGGCATTGTGGAAAAAAAATGTGTAATATTTGAAATTCCTATCTTCACACTGTCCAAAGTGGTGACTGGTCAGGGAAAAACACACCATGATTTTTAAATTATATCAAGATGTTTTGCACCTCTAATATGCTGGAAGCATCATATTTTGTGAATTGGCAGCTAGCCATTTTGGTCAAATTTTCATAGATCTTCTCATCCTATTGCCTGTCTGCCTTTTTTTGGTTGTCTGACATTGCCTGTTTTCACAGTTTCAGGACAGACATCAATTTTGAAGGCACCAACCTTTGGGTGCACATAACCTTTGATATACTCAAACCCATAAACTGTTTTTGAAAATTTGGCCTGTAAATGAATGGGTTACCTAATTCATGGTGTGTTTTCTTAATACTTTTGCAGGCAGCAGCTATAATGCTAAGAATTATCATTATAGTTTAATACTAAGTGTGCATTTTATGTTACCTGTCTTCTATATTAGTTTTTATTGCAATTGTAAGTAAGTGTTTTCTAAGCTCTTTTCTAGAAATGTAATAATTTCTGAATGTATAAATACTTCCTTTGAAGGTCTTTGCATCAAAAGGAGCACAAAACTTTATCTTAGAGTATTCAAATTCAGACAGTATTTCACAAGGCAGGGATAGATTGTTCCTTTCTGTTGAAGTTAAAAGTAGACAACTTGGACAGGCAAAGTTACCAAAATGCGAGATCTCACGTTACTTTATTACAAAGTCTAACTGGCTGCAAAATGATCATTGAATTGATATTATTATACATATTATATTAAATTATACAGTGTGTTATTAAATAATATGTCAAAGTAACATGTTTACACAGGCTGCTTTTGTATAAAAGTTGCTTCTGATTAGCTTTTTTTAGATTTAATGTATGTACATTACGATAACACACAATGCCACATGCTAAGTAATTTCTGGCATATAAAGTGCTAGAAAATGTGCATAAGATGTGCAGTAGTAAACTTGATGAAGGAAGATACATTTAAGGGCAGGAAAAATTCTTATTCCTGATACGAACAAAAAGTGGGGTAATATTTTACTCTGTTCTCTCTTTTTTTTTTTTTTTTTTTTTAAAGACAAAGCTGTGAACTGAACTGTGAAATGTTTGAATATCGAACATTGCAATTTGCTTACATTGTGTTAAAAATCTATTAAGTATCTTACTACATGGTCTATAGGATAATGAAGTGTCCTTCAGAAGGAATTTATTTGTCCTTGTAAGTAAAAGCTTTATAAACCTGCTTATATTTTTACTTTTAACTGAGTTAGCTGTGCTAATAAGGTTTAAAATGACTTTTTGACTGTGGAATACGTTCAGACTCTGGAAATGTGAGATTATTTTATTGTAAAAAGTAATTTCCAAATTGCACAATAATTTTCATTTTAAAAAAGAGCTTTCCACGGAATTGGGCAAGTAAACTTTTTGTCCTGTTAGCTCTTAGAAAATCAGATGCTGTGAGTTTTAGTTTATTCCTTTCATCAAGTACTTGTAGTGACTGTATAACAGCTGGAGTTTAAATTCATCAAATGGGTGTTTGCACTAATATATATAATCCTATCAACTATAAAGACACACCCAGAAGTAGTATGGCAAAGAACTGTCTGAACAAAACATTTGATGAAACTTTGAGACGCTTATTTAACAGTCTCCTATTGTAGTGGTTGCATCTGAAAGGTGCAGAAATATGAACTTAAAATAGACAAATACGTTGTCTAACTTTGTCACTCCATTAATTTTTTGTATTAGTGCCATTTGACCACCACACAAACAACAGTGATATATTAAAAAAAATACAAAAACATAAAATGTGATAATTAATTTTTTAACCTTTAAAGTAATGAGCTACCTTTTATGAAGACAGCCCTATCAAGAGCCTTTCGGCCTGATCCACAGCTCACTGAAATGAATAAGCTTACTTTTTTTCAGTGAGCTTAGAATCAGATTTTTTTAAAGTGTTTAAGATCATTGCATGTTGTTTCCTTTAGTCTATTGAAATGCTTTTATATGTGGCTGTGTAAATTTAGGGGCAGGAGGGAGTGCCATAGAATCTAAAAGTGGAAAATCTATTTGCCCTTTTTGGCACATGAAACTGATAAATAAATAAATACGATGGTGATATACTACTTTTGCTTTAAAAAGCTGCAAATATAAGTGCATAAATAGAATTTTGTAAGCCTCCTACAATCCCATTGTTTTTGTAAATTACTCATCTTTACATAAAATTTTCTGTTTCCACAATCATTTTTTTCCATTAAACATTGAAATGTTTTATATCTGTCTTCCAAAACATATCTGCCATTGCTCCAGTATTTATGGATTTCTTAATGGTATTAACAATATCAATTTTGATAATCTTACTCCTAACTGTAAATATATCTAAAAAATGATATGCAAAGATTTTATTTCTTTTCAGAAATGCATTATTCTATGAGAGATTGATCCTGTTTTGTGCTTCTTTTTTTTTTTTTTTTTTTTTAATTCTGCTTCAGAAGAGCAAATAGATGAAAAGAGAGAGAAACGCTAGCTAATCTAAATTGGGAAATGAAGAGGGCTTTTTTAAGCATGAAAATTTCATCATCTTGTCAGCTGGCAGAATGCCTGCTGTGTGGATTCACAAAGGCTAAGAATTACACTTTCATGAAATTTTCCTCACTAACTGCCCTGGTTAATTTGAAAGATAACCCACTGTTCTAATTCATTCCTCAATTGGGCGGTGCAGGTTTTATCTTTGATCTGACAAAGCATTTGTGTTAATCGTTTTGGCCCTCTACTAGACACTCTTGGGATTGTGCTTTTACAATAAATGTGTCTGTGATAGCTCTTTAGTCTATTATACTTACAATAGATCCATAGAACTGGTAATTAATTCTGTACTGCTTTGGAAATGGGGAAGAATAGGTGTAGCTCTGTCAAGTGCTGCTGGGAAGTTTGTTTAGCTAGTTCATTTTTGAAGTGTTACCCTCAGCCATCAATGAAACGTCCATGCTAGGGAATGGGTGAAAGCTGAAACATGCAAGCATAAATGGAAAAACTGACCAACTTTTGTGCATAAGGAGGGTGTCATTTCATGTATAGTAAGCGGATCTAATTATTATGATGGAAACTGTTTTGTGTTTCCCACTAGAATATTCAAATGCTCATTTTTGAGCACTTGGTAAATAAATGCCAACTCTTAGATCTCCTTTTAAAAATCCCTGTAAAAATCCATGTTCACATCCATAAAATGAATGCTATATCTTACTCAGCTGTTGAGGTGTTAGTTTTGCCAACTAAAAAGAACTGAATAAAAAAATACCCAACATATTGTGTATACCATTTGAGCAGTAGCAAAATTCATACTGAACTGGTTGGACTGGGAGGCTGTTGTCCCTGAAGCAGCAGGTTTTTAATCTTGTTTTTAAATATACACCTGTGGTTTTAGTAGTAGTATATTTATAGGCGAAAACATGTTTTTATGTAGATGTTCTTTATATGCTGCCTAGTTAATAGTGTATGGCATCTTTAGACCTTTTTATGTTTTTCAAAATGCATAAAATGATGCAAACTTTAAAAGGGTCTTAAATACTGAAAAAATCTTGGTCCAACCTTTATTGCACTGTTTTTGTTTTATGGTCTTTTTCTACTGGACCACTGTAACCCACAGGCAGAAGTGAGTTTGAAGGCTATTGAACACTGCTAAATAACTTTATACTGTTCAGCTGCAAAAATTCAGTGTTCAATAGCCCTCAAAATTTCTCATTTCTTACCTGTGGTGGGGTGGTCTACTGCTTGCACATTAGGTCGCGGTATAAAAGCATGTTGGTACACTTTTCAAGATCTTTGAATTTTTATTTTATATATGTATTTCTGTTCTGACTGTTGTATATGTGTTCTTGGGTTTTGTGTTAGTATTTTGTGCACTTAAAAAGGTAAAAGATTTATAAACAAGATAATGTTATGAGAGGCAATAGTGTTCACACAGGTTTTGGGATTGCATGGCATATTCACTTAAGAGAACAAAGATGACAGGGCTCATTGTGAACCTGGAATCTCCCACACTTCAATCAAGTGTATTGCCAACAACCCACAGGTGTACACCACATGAACAGGTGAAGAAATGATTGTAGATGATGGTGATGACTTTTGTAATCATGTTCTTGCAACAGTCATGTATTGAAAGCTTTTTTGCTTGGTGAGTGGGTAGAGGTAAGAAGTTTCTTTGGCATGAGGGAAAGGTGCTTAGTAGTGGCAATAGTACAATATTTTATTTATTGTGCTAATAGTATTAGAAGTATATGGACATGTGATGAAGAGTAGGTAGGGCCAGAAAATAGAAGGAGTTGTGACACCAGCTCATGTGGTAGGCACAGATAATTAGACTCTGTTGTCAAATTAACTCCAGTGATTATTTTCAGTCCTTCCTGTTTGTATGGAAGTGGATTTCTGAGTCTTTTCCAAGTTTGAACTTGTATCGCTGTCATTTTGGTTTATACATACAGAAACCGAGACATTTATTTTTAGTACTGAAAGCTTCCAAGTCAAGGCAGAATGGAAAGCAATTGGAGTGAAAGATAAAAGATAAATGTGATTCCATTCACAGTTTACTGGGGATCCGAGACAGGGAAGGGAGGCTGCCACCAGATTATCAAGAGTTTTCGCCTCCCCTCCGCAGAAGCACTTTTTGATTCTTTCCTTGATTGAGGTTGAGAAATGGGTTGTGTTTGGAATCATGTTTTGGTTAACTGGGACAAAATTAGAAATATCTTGATTATTGAACAGAGCAGTCAGTATTCTACCATATGAAAGCATTATACATCTGTCTTCCTGATGTAATTTATGTTTATTGAATAATAAAAGATAACCCTACAAGTACTGTGTGTAGTGCATTTTGGGGATGAGTAAGCAGTTATTTGTCACAGCACTCATAGCGTCTGTTAACTGGGATTGATTCACTATTACTGCAACTTCTCCATAATCTGCCCTGTAAAGGAATTGTTTGTTTTAGACTTAGAGCATCAATATGATTTTTAGTGAAGTGTTTCAAAGTAATGATCGATATGTCTTTACAAAGGGTTTAACTCTCTTCATTGGATTTTACTAGCCATGACGGACATGCATCCATCTCACTGATGGTTCAGTGAGGCTGAGTGTGACTCTCTGCACTCCGAATTTTAGCTGCTGAGAATGAGTGAACATAAGCAAAGGAGCCGTATCTGTTTACTGTTGATTCTTCCTAGTGCTTAGTCCACAGTCTGGTACCTTGCCAGAGAAGACTCAGTGACACTAGATCTCTCTCTCAGCCCTTTGTAGAAAAGGTCCCCCAGGCTGGCACACCGCATGGAACAGGTTCGAAGAAATGGGGATTGCTTCAATAGAGTAAAACTAACTTTGTAATTTCCTCTGTAGGTAGAATACAGGAATGTAAGGGCTTTATTATCACAATAATTTGTCTGCTTAGGCTTATAAATGGCAGTATTGTGAAGATCATGTTACAGGAAGTGTACCCAGAGGTAAATATGGTTGTGGTTATGATTGCCACCAAGTGTGTAATGTTTACCTAGGTGATTGAATCACTCATGTAATAACAAGATGTTGCTGTCTTCAGAGGATTACAGAAAGCACTGTCTTTGAAGGTACTCTGTTGGAACTGATCTGTTGCCCCAGTTGAAGCAGTGATGAATTTTGGCAACACTTGGAGAGCATGTTTGTGCTGCAGTATAGGGAGAGATACGGTTGCAGCTCTGTGTAACTGATCTGGCTCTAAACTGACTACAAAGTATGTAGCTTTGGTGTACCAGTAGCAGTATTTGTTGTGAGATGCTGTAGCCACGAATTTAAAATCTTGGGCAAATCTGTGCAGCCTATGGAGAGGTCTGCCCCAACTGCATTGCTAGTAGTGCCTACTTTGAGAGAATGAGCAGATGTGCCCTCCTTTAGATACCTTGGATTGACAGCAGTACTATGGATGCTCTATAGCTTTGTAGGATTTGTTTCCTCTGAGGCTATTTTAATAACAAATCATGAATCACAAGAGGATTTATGACAAATCACTGGTCTTGAAAGGATCAGTGTTCATCTTTCTTCTTTTTACAGTAGTTTGAGAGCCATTTTAAATCTGTTTAGGTTTTTGTTATGTTCGGTTTAAATTTTTGAGGGAAAAGGATCCCACTGGTCACTAATTAGAGACATTACAAGAAGCAGAAGTCCAGGTAAACTAATTAAGGCTTCAAGTAAATTTTAAAACCACCAGTTCTCATGGCATTTTGATACAGTTAATGCCTTATAATAACTTGAAACAACGAATTATTGAAATATCAAACTAGATTAAGTCTGTATTATTCTACAGAAACTTTTAATAGAGAACATGTTATAACCAGCTTGCTAGGAGATGACACAAGTCAGCAAGATCTGTTGGCCTCAAATACTTGATGCTGGTTGATGTATGCATAACTAGCAATGTTTATAGCCCTGAAGCACCTTGCATCCCTCAGGAGAGCCAAAGTTAAAATCTGAAGCTGAAGAGACCACGTTTTGACTGGACATGGTTCTTTTCATCAGGATAAAATTGTTTGACATTCATGACCTAAAAATGATTGGTTTTCAGAAATGTTTTTTTAGAAGTCACTAATAATACATAAATCCATGGTCCGGTGCTGGTTTTAGACAGTGAAAATTACTTGCTTTAAGCCTTTTTTTTAAAAAAAAAAAACCCTGAAGTGGGTCCATATGTGGTAATTCAGAGTTGAATGGGCATATAATATGGAATGTTATTTTGTAAGACATCTAAGTTACCTATCCGCAAGTTTCTTAGTTTTTATTATGAACCTGCCTTCAGCTTTAAAAGAAAGCTTAAAATTAATTTTATAGTGTTTTGGAAACTAAAATATTTTTCGTGTAGTTACCTTCTTTTGTAAACATTTTTTGTTTGATGCTGTCTTTCATAGTCCAAGTTCCTGAAGATTATTGAATAAGAAAATCATGGCGGTTGGGAGGTGACAGAGGGCACACATGAAAAGCTTCTATGTTTTCCTCAACTGGCTTTTCCTTGGCATAGTGGGAATGGGTCTTGCAGGTGTTTATTTTTTCCTACCCTTAGATGTTAAAAGGATTATTTTCATTTTCTGGTTTAAAGCAGTTAAAGTTGTCAAAAATATTTCCAGTAACATTTAGTTACTGCTCTATTTCTTGGTAAAATACTCTTAGAAAAATTAAATAAGGTGTTCCTCAACAGAAGTGATTCTGGTATTCAAAATCTCATCATATAGAAGCTTTGTAGTTAGAAGGTTATTTGAAAAACTTCTATTCAACTTAATTTAAGCAGCTGTTTAGTTCTTGATGTTATTTAGTATTTGGTGCAGCAAGAGAAAATGGATGAATGCATAAGCATTCAAGGGTTGAACAGATCAAATGGATCGTTCAGACCTTTCAGCTTGGTTACTGGAAGTAAGTAATATACATGAAAAAACCTCAGAGCAATGAGTCTGGGCAGCATTATTTAGCTAAACTCCTTTGCCTTTGTGTCTTCATTCATGTGCTTAGGGGTGGGGAAGGCAACCCCCTAGCTGAATGAGACTTCTAGGGAATTATTAATTTTTCTTTTACATTGGCCAAGAGAAGTCTAAGCAGTACCAGAGATAATGCAACAAATTGTCTATAAGATTTCCTATATCCTAGGAAACACCAGGGTCAATTCTAGCAGCCTGTGCTGTGTTAGAGTTGACATTTATTGCTCCTCTTGACTCACCGAACCTGTACTTCTACACGTTTGTTTAAGAGAAACAGTTTTAAGAGCCAGTGAAATTTTGGATCATCTGAGATTAAAAAGGTGCTACTTCATTTTAAGTGAGAATATTCCCATCTGCAGGAAGAAAGGGCAAAACAGCATTAAAGTAGACATGGCGTCATAAAAGGGTTTTGCATTTGCTTCACTGTGTCTTGTTCAGAAGTGAAGGTCTTACAAGTGCTACACAGTCTCTGTTCTCTACAGAATGCCAAGATTCAGTGGATATATGCAAATGGCTTTTTTTTTTTTTTTTTTTTTTTGTTATCCCCAGGCATTAAGAAGATAACTGCTTTGCATGCCTGCTTTGGGAGATAGTATGATCTGAGTGCAGAGCCTTATTCCAATGTGTCAATGTGTAGTCAGATAGCAAAGTTGTGTTCCAAAACAGGTGTTGGCCCATATGTAGCATCCTATGTGTAGGTCTCTGTAAAGAGTCCTTGAAGCTTGTCAGTCAGGTTGGCTAGATTTGTCTTCAGATTATATTTCATTATATGGCATCTACTGATGGACTTTTCTCCTACTTTGTACTGAACTTTAGTTACTCTATTACTTTTATTCATATGAACATGGGTTTTTGTACTGTCTGGTTTTTTGCAAATTGAGCCTGGTGAATTGGCAACTCTGCCTGTGCTTTAGTCCTGTGCGTTCTGTGATGGTACACTGTTTTAAAGGCCCCTTTATTACTAAAGATGAACCTCCCCTCTCTGTTTCCATGCCATGCTGAAGATTATTGTTTCTTCAGTCTGCCCACAGCTGCAGCATCCTATAACAGGGGGCTTAAAAAAAAAAAAAAAAAAAAAAAAAAAAAGCGCTGTGTAGTCCTGCTAAAACTGTTAAGTGGCTAAATGACAGTCTTGTTCACTTTCTTTCATCTGAAGTTTCAGCTATCCAAGTATCTTCAGCCTCATAGATTGTGTTAGGCTTTGAATCCACAAATGTATGAGAGAAACATTTCTGAGGTTTTCCAAAGGTATACCAGGTTTCTATGTGAAAATTAAGGCTCTTCAGAATTTGACAAGTAGATGTTTTCCTTTACTCCTGAACAAAATCATTATCTTCGTAAGTGGCATCTGCAAGAGCGGCATCAAAAATCCACGACCATCAGTAAAGATCTCCAGATAGAAATGTTTATGCAGTGACTGAACTCATTCCATCTAAAAATAAAAATCTCAGTTTCAGAATTGTAGCAGATACTCCGAATGTCTTGCATCTTTATCTTCAACCTCCTATGGAACAGTATAAACAAAATGTTGATCTTTGAAGATTAGGGTTTTTTTTATACTGGACTGGAAAGCAATACTTCTTTTTGTCTTTTCTTTTTTCCTTTCTGTATTGGCAGCTACAGTTCAAATGTGGAAAACAAGAAAGAATGAACTCCCAAATGGATTTCTTTAATACACTTACTCAACAACAATATCATCCCAGAGATTTATTTAACTGGCATTTTTCTTGTGTTCTTTTTTCCTTTATCACTTGTCACACCCTGTCTTTGAAGATTATAGGCATGCACATGTTGGAGAGCATTTTTGTAATAATATGCTTTCTTTTCCTAATGAAAATACAGTCAGCGTAGCAATATTCTTCCTTTTATCCTCATTTGATGGAAATCTCTGTATTAATATCTTCAGTTTGGATTATGTATGTTTTTAATGTCTTTTTTAAGATGTTTGCATTAGCAACACTTAATTTCTGCACTCTGCCATGAATGTAAACTGTTAAGCATTGTGCATATTTTACAGTTGGTATGTCTTAATTATTGTTTTAATTTTTAGAAGTTACTGGATTTGGAAGAATTATCTGAAAGGACAAAATAGGCAGTGGAGTCAAGTAGAAGTGTATCCTCATCAACTCTGCAGTCAGCCCCCATTCCTTTGAGTGCAAGGCAACCCAGCTGTGAGGATATCTGGCCACACTCTCATCAGAGAAAGGCGGGGGGGGGGGGGGAGAGAGAGAGAAAATTAGCAAGACAAAATTCCTTTCTATCAATCCTATCTTTACACAAATTCAGACTTCTGAGTTCCCATACGTGAGAGTGTAACTTAATTTCCAAATTACATGATGAAAGCACATCTGTCCCAAAATTAATACCTCTTGAGAATATCATAATTGTATATACTGAAAATAATTAGTATCTGTAATTTGCAAGTCATAAATGTCTAATTTTTAGCGAAGTTGTTTGTTTCCATTTAAGATAAATTCTCAATTTAATATCCAAAGCAACATTTGACTATGCTACAAAGGGGCCAGAATTGTTTAAAAACAGAGAACCCCCTCACCCCCCGAAATACAAAGACACAAAATGGCACATGCTGAATTCTGTTGCAGAATATAACATTAGATTTCTGCAAGAACTTTGTAATTACTGTAATAATTTTTATTGAATAATACATATTTTTTCTCATACTGAGGCAATTCATGCTGGATGACCTTCCAATAGAACTAGCAGATACCAGACTACCCACTGACCACCTATCAAGCACAAAGATTGAATGTAGAAGTTGAATTTGGTAGAATTTCTCTTTTTATGTATATGTGTATATATATATATGTGTATGAATAATGGCATTAAGATTAATACAGCTATTTAGAAATATTAGCTTGCCTTCCAGTAGTTCATGCAGTGTTGGTGATGCTTTTTCACACTATTCTTTAGTATTTGCATGTGGTTTTTATGCTTTCTTGAAGGAAGCAATTAATCAAATTCCCCCTCCCTCCTACTGCTTTCTACCTTTTTCTTCTGTGATAAGGGATCACCATTTATACTGTCTTGTTTCTTTAATGTGTTATTTTGGGGAGATCACCTTGTTAGGTTTTTGTTAATTTTTTTAACCCAATCAGTGAAGTAGCAATAATGGAGTAAACCGACTTGTGATATGGTCCTTGAGAGAGCTTCCTGGCTGATTAAACATAAGGTAGTTTTAGGATCGAACACCCCTGCTCCCTCCCCAACCCCTTAAGTGAAAGAGACTGAAATACCTTGTAGGGAATTCATAATTAAAATTCTGTATGATCTGTCTTGTCTTTGGAGACTTCCCAACAAGGGTGAGTCAGGCATCTTAATGACTTAGAATTAACAAAATAAGCCTATATTATCTGCCAAAAAATGGTCAGGGATTACTTCAAAGTTTTATTTTCAGCATTTTCTGCTGAGTCCATTTGTGAAGGGCTTCATGAGGCTAGTGGCAAGATGCCACTCAGTAATCAGGTGTCTTTCAGAAAGAAGCTTGAGTAGAAAATACCTATTTGAGGAGCATCTGAGATTGTAGTGAAAATAAGGAAAATTATCTAGGAGCTATTACAAGCTTTCATAATGAGAAGTACATTTAGTTTCTGTATAAATTAAACCGGTGCCTTTCTAGACACAGATCTGTCCATGAGAAGCCAGCACCATAACCAAGGCTTAGTCTCTCACATTGATGGGTCGGTGTGATTACAGACCAGGTCTTTTTCCAGATAAAAGGCATCTAGACAGATCTTTTTCCCTCCCCTTCTCTACACTCTCAACTTAATTGCAGGTAACTCTTCAGCTACAAAATTTTCCACTTTATCGTCTAGTGGTGAGGCCCTGAACTGTCTGGAATGGATCAAACGTGATACAGTGCTAGGAGGCTGTTAAAAACTGTTGCAATGGGAAGGACCTTCAGAGTCAAAAACGGAGGCAGCATGACATCCTTGAAATAAATAGGTTAGTGAAAGAAAGTGCAAGATGTACCTCTCCCACTGTCTGTAGTAGTTTATTCAGATTAATTCTTCTAGAAGACTTCATAAGTTGTTTTTAGGACATTCCAAATATGTCTGAATAGCGCTATTAACAAAGGAGTTTTGCTTTTTATGTCCCTTAAGTGTTTTGGAACTCTTAGGGCACCCTTCAATTTTGGAACTGGTATGTTGGAGCATTGTCCTGCTTACAGAATGTGATGAAGTAGATGTTTGGAAAATGTCATTCCTAGTGGTTAGAAACATGATAAACTAAAGTGTGCCCTTGTTTTGCCCCTCACTTGAGGACTGTCTGCCATAACTGAGGAATGAGAAATCTGCCAGAAAGCACTGCAAGAATCTAGTCTTGATGCTGGAAGCATTAAGGCTAAATAGCCATCCACCTTTAGGCAGTTCCCATTAACTTTTGGCATTTAAAAAACTTAGATGATGGTATATGAGGTAATTCAGTTGCTGGTACTAATCTTCAGTGATCTCCACCAGTGGTTTGGATGAAAACAGATACCACCTGGAATAATCCATACCCTCAAATAATGAGTATTTAATATAACACCCTTCCTCCCCAGAGAAATTAAAATCCTTGCCCTTAGCTTCCACTCAGATTTCTGGAATAGAAGCAAAACTGGCCCTGCCTGTGTGTGTTTCCTCATTCGAACTGCAAAGAGGTCAGCATTCAGTACTGATAGAGCAGAGAAACTTTCTGGGCACCAAAATACTAAGACTGAAATAATGGTCCAGTAGAGATTTATTTTCTCCTGGTACTAAGCTTTTTCAGCTTCTGTTAGGGTTGTCCTTGTGAAAAGAGCACTGAACACGAAGATGTACTGGAGGAGAGGCAGTCTGAAGAGGGACAGAATTGTTCCAGCAGCAGGGAGTTTTTGGGGAAGAGATAACAGCGTTGGTTTGGGACTAATCTGTCCACCTTCTGTGAAGAGATGAGGACCAGCAAGAAGTGTCAACTCTTGCCCTCCCAAGGGAGTGGAATGGAAAAATGAGCCTGGGAACTCTGGAAGATGCCTTTTTGATCTCATCTTGTTGCTTTAGTTGAACATTTAATACTTTCAGTTATGTCAGGAGAGCAGTTAAAAGCTGAGTTAAATTATTAAGATACAAATTAAGATTTCCTAGTTTAGGAAAGGGGCTTGGGGGGGGGGGGCTGGTATTCTTTTCTTCCCTTGTCCCTCAAGGCTTATGACAGGGAAAAATGAAAATCCTTATTAGGTGAGTGAATCACTACGTCAGTTCGGGGCGGGGGGAAGTGCCTGCCACCAAAGGAGAAGCTACTGGACTATCTTTTAGTGTTTTACTAAAACATTATTTTCATGTTCTTTACTTCAGATACTTTGTTTGCAGGTGATCCTAAAAGGGGTGCCAAATAACTTAAGGGTTTAAAAAAAACCCCAAACAACAAACAATTATGTTTCACTCTCTTGCCACTGCTTTGTTATTTTAAAGATTTGACTTTTGGTACTAACAGAACAAAAATCTACTGTGAGCTCTGCATTCATAGGAGGAAATATGACTTTTTTTGACACATTAGCTACATGGGTTAGGAAAGAAGCTGCACAACGGCTCCCTTTGGATTATAGAAGTTGTTAAAAAATGTAAAAGCATTACACATTTAATAAGTATGTCTGATACAACTTTTTGGGCAAAAGTTGGTTTCTTCAGAGGAAACCTGTAAAACGTTTGTCTTGTTGGGCAAGGCTATCACCTTGATGAGAAAGCAGCACACACACAGAGGTAAACAAATTCTGTTCTGTATGGTTGCCTTCCATACTGACTGCTCAGTAGAGATCTTCCATACCTTTCTATTTCCAGACATGTGTTATTGACAATAGTTCTCCACATACCTTTTTCTTCTGGGGGCGAAATTATACATACTGAACTGCCTAATAATCAACCTTATTCTGAAACATTTAAACATATCTAATAATAGTATTTCATTATTATGGCTAATGCTTAAAAAAAATGAATTTTAAGACTTTTTTTCTGAACAGGAAAGTAGTAAGATAATTCTCCCAACTGCTCAGAAAGTTAGGAAGTTACTGGAACGTAGTTAAACAGGAAGAAAAATCTTCCCTTTTTTCTAGAGTACAAGATGTCTCCTTCAATGAAGGTGTGCTTAATACCGAGATATTAGCTTTTATAGGAGGTATTTCTTACTGAGGAATTACTTTGTTGCATTGCCTAAAGGGAAATGTAGACACTAGTGTTTCTTTTTAGTTGCCTTTTTTAACCCAGCCACCAGTTTTTAGAGCGAAATTGTATTAAAACTATCAGATTATGAGAGCTCTGCTACTTCTTCAGAGAGCCTTGTGGCCATCCTTGGATATTTAATTGCTTTTACATCTTTCACAAGAGAAAGGCAAGAATGCGCTTTCCTTGAACTTAACAGTTTGGGCAATTTTCTATAATCCAGTAAATACAAATTGTACCCTGATTATCTATCTATGTCTGTCAAGCAAATTTTAATGGATGAATGAATGAGTCAAATCCTATGCATGGAAGTATACAAATATGCAAAATATGGGTCTAATTACAAGGCTGCTAAATTTACACAAGGTCAGGTAAACAAGGCACTGTGTAATGATTATTAATTGTTAATAATGCCTTTGGCAAAACACATTTCTGCTCTGAACACCTAACATTTTTGCCTTTTTAGTTATATGAAACAGCCAAATTGATCAGCTATTAGAAAAAACAAAAGACATTCTTTTCTCTCATCTTTCTTGTACCTCACCTCCACAATTGCTTACTAATTATTTCTGCGTAGTGGGAAGGATACTGTTCTGAAAAATAAATGTACATTCAACAGTTAGGTATGAAAGTTCCACAGTAAAAATTGAATAAATTCATTTACATTCATTCATTGAATAAATGAATAAATTCATTAACAGATAACTTTTTTCCTCATAAGGTGTTACTATGAGCATAGAAGCTCCTACAGTCTGTTGTCCTATGTGATGGAGAGCCATTTTTTCCTGTTTCATAGTTATCCTTTGAAACTGTTTTTAATTTTTTCGAAGTACTTAGTCTGTTCTGCCTTAATGCTGTTGCCCTTTCCTTCACCCTCATCCACGTACCTTTTAAACTTACCTGTCTCTTTTCTCTTGTCTCTTTTGGTCCACTGTAAATGTTTTTCACGTGGCTGTGAGACAGAGGAGTTTGCAGGAAAGGAGAGAAACAAGGCTGGAATGGGAAATACGAGGTTCCATTGTCAAATGAAATTAAGCAAAACACACTAATACAAATTTACTATCTTTGCTCGATATATATTATTATATTGGGTTGTAAAGTTGTATGAAGAAACAGTTAATTTGGAGAGGAATGGTAAGGGAGGTTGCAGGTAGAAAAACCTGTCAGTAATGCATTTCATAATTTTGCCTGAAATTTTTCTTTGGTTTTGCAAATACAGTCCTCTCCCATTGCAAACTGTGCAGCAGCCCTAACTTTCTTTCAGCAGTACTGCTTGCTTTCTATAGCACTGCCACAATTATAAAATAACACATTCTGAAGACAAAACAAGTTTAAACCTCATGAGGAATCAAATACTCAAGTTTGGTTTAAATACTGGCAAAAATGTTCAGTCTTTTATGCTTGTTAGGTCATTGCAGCCCAAACCCATAGACTGATTATTAACAAACAAAGGAGTTTTATTTAATGAAGGGATTTGCCCAGTGTAGTGTTGGTCTCTGACATTAGCTGGATGCTTAATGATTCAAGGAATTCCCTCAAAGACAAATTTTTTCCATAGAACTTTTTGTAGGAGATGCAAGTTCCTAGCTAGTGGCTGACTTTTCTGATAAAGCTGGAAGTATTTTCACCTGTATGACTGCGCAAGCCTATTGCTGATACAGCTTCTGTATGGCACTTTGTGGCAAGGAGTTCTAAAGGCTATTTGATAGCGTTTAAAATACTTCTTTTTTTTCCACTGCTGTGGTTTTGTCATCTTTTCAGCTTCACTGAAATTCTGTTTTGCATTGCAAGGAGAGGTAAACAAAACAACAAATTTATCATCTATATACTTCATTGTCCACATTTCTAGGCTTTCTTTTGTCAACTTCTGTTTTCATTGACTGTCTTTTGCACTCCTTTTATTCCTTTTTTGCCATGATAGTGGTGGCAAAACTAAATATCAGCAGGCACTGATGTGAACTGTGGTTTTGATGGGTACACAAAGGCTATAGCTATTTATCAAAGTCCTTTTCATCATCTGTCTTTCTCAATATTCAAGCATAGAATTGCTTAATTTAGATTGTTTTTAGCACTGCAGGTAATCAAATTTATGGCAGCTACTGTATTAAACACATACCAACTTCTGTTAATCTCGAGAATTTGTAATAAAAATCTTTCTTTCAACTAGTCAAAATTTACCTTTTTTGTGATACATATATTTACTTTTTGTAACATGGTTGTGGTCCCTCTCAAGCTGCTTTTTATTTTCAAATGTTAGTAGAAAGTGATGTTATTTCACTGTATCTGCTATGTTTATAACCACTGAAAAATTTATTGAATCATACTTTATTTTGTATTTATAGAGCAGGTTTTGTTGCTGGTTTTTGCATTGGTTTCTTCTATCTGGTTTTAGTGATGTGCCCAGGATTGTAGACAGCATTTGAAGTGAGGCCTTTCTGCTGCCTTTATGCAGCAAAATGATTACTTTTAGTCCTTTGTTCAGTTTTTTCTCTGCTTCTTTCTTCTCATTCACTTTTCCTTTTGATTAGTGTATTATTTTAGCATAATTTTTGCCTTTCAGCGTCAGTCTCTCACTGTGAGCTAACATTTATCATTCTCACATCTCACCTCCCTCCCTCCCTCCCTCCCCAATATGGCCAATCTTATCTGTGCTGGTATATTTATGCTCTTTTATAACTTTGTATTTGTCTGTTGCCTGTCTGAATCTTTCCTATTTTCCACTCTTGTGAGAACTTCCAATTTATATGTAACTGTCACCTAAACAGTTTCTACTGTTGATTGTTTTGGCTCTGAACAGAAAGCTTGGGTTGTAAACAGCCTTATAAGCTGAGCAGAGGCTAAACTTTTCCATCTTCCAACACAAGGAGCTCCCAATTCTGTTATGAATTATTTGTCTTTTCTCCTACGTCAGTGTTAAAGTAATTCTGGATTCTTGCTAGCAAATTGAGTTTGTTACGGTCAAGCTGACCTCCATCTGAGATGCTAGAAGTTTTGTTGTTTTGGGTTTTTGCAGGCATCCAATTCTAACTTTTCTAATATTTCTCTTTTATAGTGTGATACCAGTAGGTAGACTCTATTTAGTTTAGTTTTGTTCCTTTCTGTAAATTATTTAAATGATCAGTCTTTTCACTCTTTAAAAAGTACCTATGAATGTTCCCATATCCGAAAGACCATTTGATAATTCAGAATTGTTTTTTGTTTTACAACTGTGGTACTACAAACAAAAGAAAGTATGACTACATAATCTGATCACTTGGACCAGGCTTGGGGCAATTTCTGCTAGTGGTTGGATTTTGGAGTTTGGATTTTTTTTTTTTTCCTCCTTACTAATTTCAGTAAAGTAAAGGTATATGGTGCATTGTTCCTGATTTATTTTTATTTTATTCTATCCCCCTTCAACTTTTATGCATATTGATAAGTTCAGTCTGTTTTGCAAACACTTACTAATGCTATAATACGTTTTCCCATATCTCCCTTCTCAAATTTTTACCGTTATTGATTGAAGATTCAATTGAGAAATGTGTTTAGAACCCTGCTTTCTGTGGTAATCATAGAAGTCAGTGGGAAGACAAGAAAATTGTATTGAAAGAAATTGTGTGCGTGTGTGTTTTGTGTTTCAGCATAGATTATCTCTGCCAAAATAATAGCTGTCATTTTGTTCTTGTTATATTAGTGGCCTGTAGCTTACTACTACCCCTTTTGCCTTGCTTTTGTCCATTCGTCTATTTGTGAGTAGAAAAAAAAATTTTGTGAAGGGCCATAATTTGGGGGCTTTATTATGCTAATAAAATCAATATTTTGTTATCTGTTTAAATTAAATATTCCAAGATGGTGACCCCACTCTACACTAGTATCAAAGCTGCAGACCTTAACATTCAGTGACTTTGAAACTTGAGTTCTGTTTAGAATTTCATGTCATGCCTGTCGCAGGAGAAAAAGATAGAAAATGTATACGCTGAGCCTATAGGACTTCCTGCAGTGCTTATTAATCCTTTATGGATCATTTGAAATGTTTCTAGTTTATTTAAGCTTTGCTGCTTGTATCAGATTGTTCCTGCAAAAAAAGGAAAAAGTGATCATGCTTTGAATTTTTAAAAATGATCTCACTTTCAAGCAAAAGCACTTTTATGCTCCATTAGAGTTGAATTTGCCAAACTCTTACATCGCATTAACACAAGCTTTACTGGATAGATAAACGTGTTGTTCAAAGACTGACTAGAACTTTACCAAACTGCATATTAAGATTTTGTCGTCTTGCAGTTTTTGTCTTGAATATTTTCTTTGTGCAAATAGAGGGCAGAGACAAAATTATTTCATTAAGAAGCTGTGCAGCGCAGTTTTAATCTCTTAAAACAGGATCAAAAATAGGAAGACCAAATTTAATAGTTCAGTATAAGACTAGAGAGTCTGGTAAAACTCCTAAGTGTGCCATCTTTCTTTTGTGAAGAAGCATTCAAAGTTGATATACATAATTGGGGCTCTGCTTTTTGAGTTTTGCTGCTGTTTTTAAAGTAGTTGATAGAGTAGTAGAATAAATGTATTATGATTTTTAGCTTGTAAAAAAAACCACCACCAACAACAAAAACCCAACAAAAAACCCAAACTCTGGATCCAGAGGCAGGAGGTGAAAGCTCTGGATAAACTTATCTTGGTGGCAAATTAAGGACTAGTCTCCAAATGGAATCCTCTAGCATAGGGGTGAGCTTGCTGTTGAATTCACTGCACTTCACAGGAATACAGAGACCAGCAGATCACTTCACAGCAGTGATCTGAAGGTTGAAACATCCAGGTTTTCTATTTTCTGGGGTCCTTTCCTCTCAAAATATATCTTTCTTTGTTTAATTAGTAATTATATTTATGGGTGGTTGTGTTGTCATAAGTACTACTTTCAGGGAACTTTTTAATTGTTGTGTTTGCCAGTTAGACCAAGTTCTTTATAATAACATAGGCATTACATCTTCTAGTTTTACTATTTCCATAATATTTTAATATGCTGTCTGCCCAGAATGATGTTTTTCAGGCATGGGTTATATGAAGTTTCTGCCTTAAAAATCAGTAACTTCACAGCAAAATGGAAAATTGTTTGTTGTTAGTCTCCAAAAAGCCTCTTGTAAGAAGTCACGTTAAATACTAGAATCTTAGCTTATTTCTTCAGTTCCTGTTATTTCATGTGTTTTACAACATAGGAGAATAGATTAATATCAATATGAAGTAAAAACACCTTTTATATATTTATATGCTTTTACGAAATGCTTATTACCATAGTAACTGAGGGAGCCTATTAGGTTAGTGTATTTCTTCAAATATTTCTAAAACATACATAAAGTATTCTCCAGATATTACACCAGAAAATTTAAGACTGATTTTTTGAGGAGCCACAGACTTCTCGAGTGCCCATACCAGTACATTATCAGTGTGTGTGATTGTTATTCCATTAAAAAATCCCAAACTGAAAACCAGAAGGAAAAAAAGGAAGCAAAACTATTTGGAGTATCAGCTTAAACTTTCAGACACTTTGTTTTTATATGGATGTGTGATATGACTTGAATTTCAGTCAAAGGAAATACAAAAAAGGAAATTTTAATTTATATACATATGTGTGTATGTGGATGTGTGTCGCATATAGATATATATACTGCTTATGTATGTGATGGAATCTGGGAAACGATTGGAATTTTTTTTCCCCCCTGAAAATACAGACTAAATAATCTGAATTGTTCCTAGTGTTTGCTTTTAATTTCCTTGCCCACCTTTCCCATCCTCTGACCTCTCTCATTTGTCTCTATTGCTGTCTTCTCAAGTTTTGATAAGGTAATAATGCCCTAGTTGCGCTAAAGCTAATTTAAAAGGAAAAAAACCCTTCAAAACACTGTAACATGAGTGAAAGTATTGTCACATGTTATAGAAGTTCCTAGCTTAGAATAGACGTGTCTGGTTTACGATAGGTTTTTGGGGAGAGAAAGAAAGACTTAATTCATAAAGATCAGAGGTAACTAATCAGAGAAGTCAAGGTAAATTATCCTGGTTAAAAATACTGGATGATAAGGGATTCTTGTAGATGTCTTCGTTTTGCTGCAGATTACTCTTTCTAAAGACAAGGGTCTTCATTGAGTCATACATCAGCATATATGAATGCTATAGCAGTCTTTCCCTGTAGTACTTAAGCAACTGTATTGGCCTAAGATGGACTTTGATCTTACGTATTTCTCGTCATGCAGGATGAGAAAGAGGTTCTACCAAAGCCTTCTCCATTTTCCCCTGCTTTACATCTGTAAACAAAATCATGCCAACCAGCCCAAAGGGCTTGCTGCTGATAATATGGGGTGGGATAGGAGAGGCAAAAGAGGGATGATTTGCAGTCAGGGGTTTTTGGTTGTTTTGGTTTTCACCTTCCCAACCATGTCCCCTAATGACAGATGCCTCTGATGGATTGGGTGCTGTTTTCTTTTAATAAATTCACGGATCCCAAGAATGTCTTCAGCTGTCATATGGAACCTTAGTGTTTTGGTTTTGTTTCTCCCAGGCCCAAATATCTGAAACTTGTGTACTATTTTGGTTGTATTAATCAATTTTGTTTCTCTCTTAAGTAGTTCTGCCATCATTCAGTGTGGCATGCATTAACTCCTATTGGGTTCCATCTGTGACGTTAATAGTCATAAGTTAATATCTCAAATAGTAATAAGTTAATATGTCAAAAAGGTGGACACCATTCTTAGGACCGGACAGTGTTTCTCAGGCAGCATATACTGCTGTCCTGCAGCTGGTCACTGGGCATTCATCAACACTGAACTTGTACAGTGGCAAAAGCCATAATCAACTGACATTCATTAAAATTAATTTTCAAGGGAAAGATTTCATTTCCATTATCTATCCCCAAGGGCTCTCCTGAGAGTGACTTACTATAAGCAACAAACGTCAACTAGCTCTAACTACTTCAGCATGAATTATAGTCAATTCTGAAGGCAGTGGAGAATTGGATAAACATTGGGAATTATATTGGGTTTTTTGCTGACAGCAACCTCAACTAACCAATATGGCCACCCATTCATTCATTTTAACATTTAGCTTAGTTTGTATCAAAAATTCATGGTTTGCGTCCTCTCCACATCTAAAATAATTTCCAAACAAATTATTGTAGCATCATAAAAGGATTTAGGGTGAAAGGGGCCTCAGAAGGTTGCCTGGTCCAGTTCTTGACTTCAAGGAGGGCTATCTTTGAAGTTACATCCAGCTTCAGAGTTGCTCAGAACTTTGTCCACCCGTGTTTTTCCTTGCATCCTTGGTCTGGTCTTCCTGAAGATCCTGTAGCTGTCCATCACAGCATGCCATCATGTGCTGTCCCACGTCCCACATCTCTGCAGTCACCATAAGGTCATAGGTTTCTGAGACTGTGCATGGACTTCTAATTCCTCCTGCATGTTCCCTGTGCTGCATGTCTTTGTGTAGAGGCATTTGAGATGGGCTCTCAGTTGTGCTGCCTTCAAGGGGAATGTGGGAGCTTCCCCATCATGCTTTCCCCTAGGTGTTTCCTCACTGCTCCTTCCTACTGTGACTTCTCTCCAGGCTTTGGTCATCGTACCCAGAAGACCTAGCTTAAAGTCCTCCTCGTTAGGGTAGCAAGCCTGTTGGAAAAGATGCTATTCCTCTGCTTTGGCAGATGGATCTTGCTGCGTCCCACCTTGTTACTGAGGGGAGGCAAAGGATCAGCTCCCTCAACCTACTGGGAACGCTCCGCCTCATGCAGCCCAGGATGCCATTGACCTTCTTTGCCATGATGGCATTTTGCTCACTCATGTTCAATTTGATATCCACCAGTTTCGGGTCATCAGCAAACTTGCGGAGGGTACGCTCTGCCCCATCATCCAGATCATTAATGAAGGTGTCGAACAGGACTGGACCCCTGGGCTACACTGCTACTTACTGGCCTCCAACTAGACTTTGTTCCACTGATCACATCCCTCTGGGCCCGGACATTGAGCCAGTTTTCAATCCACTGAGTTTTTCTAACCACTGGCTCATATCACTCCTTTTTTCTCTCTAGATTTAAGTACCCTGTGTTGCTGACGCTTTTCCCCCATGAATATACTTACACATTCTGATCAAGTCACCTCTTAGTCTTCTTTTTTGATGGTAAGAGAGTGCTCTTCAAGGTCTGTTGCTGTAAGGCTTTTTTTCAAGGCCTTGAATCATTGTTTATGGCTCTTCAGTGTACCAGTTGGGTTTTTTTGTTGTTTTTTTTTTACTCTTGCCACCAGGACTGTGTGTGTTCACCAATACCTTTGAAGAAATTCACCTCAGTACTCATACACAGGTCTTCAGTATTGAATCTCCACATCTTGCTATGTCAGCCTTTAAAGCTTATGTTGAGTAACGTTATCTACTGTGACTCCTTTTCCGTGGCTAATTTCTGGCATACAGTATCCCCATTCTGTAGGTGTGAACTGCAGTCTTTGTTCCCATTGTGTTGTTTTTGTTTCGCTGCACTAACATGTATTTTGTTTTGAATGAGCAAAGTTTACCAAACCCATTTCCTCATGCTTATCATTATTTGCTGTTCTGCTTTTGTCATCTGTAAATTTTATCTGAATTAATTTCTCTTCTACGAATCACTGATGTAAATGTTGAAGAATGTGAGTGTAACCTTTTCTTTGTGATGCATCACCAGAATCCCTCTCTATCCCATATTGACAAATGCTTACTTGACTGTCATCACTTTGTGTCTCATGGACAATTGATTTTTTTGAGATGCTTCAACTTTGCACCTTTTAATCCATTTCACATGTAGTTTATTAACACTGTGCAATGCTAATTCTATTCCAGTGTCCTTTGGAAGTAAATCAAATACCGTTCAAGAGATTAATTATAGTACATCTGCCTTTCTCAACCAATCTTACAATCTTATGAAAAAATGAACTGTCTTGTTTGGTTGAAGCTGTTCTGTATAAAGACATATTGACTTATATTAATTACATTCCTGTTCTTAAATTCTTGATCACTTGAAGTCCCTATCAGTATTTCTGTTGTTTTTCCTCAGGTTAATGTTAGACTGATGCATACAAATAGTTACGTGGGTTGTTCCTGTTTGCTGTGTAACTATTTCAAGGAAAACTAGCATTTTGGGAGATACATGGGTCTCAGTCTTTTGAGGTAGCTTCAAGTGTTGGGAAGTCTAGCAAGTAGTGGATCTTCTTAGCTCTGATAGGGCTATATAGTTCAAGCATTTGTCATGTGAATATGCTGAATTTTGAAGGCCTATTAAGTATTTTATTGCGAACAAACCAAAAAAATAGTTCTTCATCTTTATTTGCTACTAGACTGTTACTGTGATTATCCAAACTACAGGACAAAGTTACACTTCCATTTTTTTGTGCTGTAAATTATTTTGTTGTTTTCATCACGTTATCGACTTGGTTCTATATTCTTAGTTAATATCTGTCTTAATTTTTCTTATTAGAATTCTACTTCAGAAAACTTTTGATTTATGTTAGCAGCTGTCTGCTTTCAGTTTCCATTTCTTATACATCTGTTTTATACATTTTGCCAAGTTAAAATTTGCTTGTAATTTTCCTTACCTTAAGAAAACGGATTTTGAAGTTGATCGGAACTGTTCTTTTACCCACACAAAATAATCCGGTTGTAATACTGGTTGCTAAGTAGTCGCAGTCGTCTTCTCCAGTAATTTAATTTTTCTTTACCTGTCATAATGAAATTCAGAATTTGTTTCAGTTGTATAATTTTTTTAATTAAGTATTCTCTCTAGATTTTAGAAAATACTGGTTCTAGAGAGTTGGGACAACATGTATGTCTACCACAAACTCAAAGCAGCAACACCATAGCAGCAAAATTTTTCTAGCAGACAGGAAGTAACAAGGAACCTGTTTTGCTCTCAAGAGGTTGCAGCTGGAAAGCTCTCTTGGGCCGTACTAATTTCAGTATTGAGCTGTTGGCTTTAAAGGTCTTGCAGCTCGCAGTAGCAGGAAACCTTTTAAAAAAGGAAGGAAAGTGTATTTGAAGGATCATACTTTACCTGCTATTTTTATGCAGTTTGTTCTTCCTGAATGTGACTCTACTAAATAATTTTTTTTAACATAACACTAAAAATTTTTATCTGCAACAAAAATGTCCTGTTTATTTCCCTTGCTGTGTTGCTTATACACCAGTGTATAAGCAACAGAAAACAGTCTGTTCCCTGTTCTCACATTTTTTTAGTTCAATGTGTTTGTGACAGGCCTGTGTTTCTGTTGAGTTGGCTTTTTTTTTTTTTTTTTTTTTTTTTCAATAATGCTTACACAGGAGCATCTGTTGTTTAAGGTCCATCTGGTTACTTTAGTTTGTGTCTGGAATAGTTTAGGCTGAAGAAACTCCTGGATGTCTTCATTCCACTCAAAGCAGTTCCAACCTTGATGTTAGGTCAGGTTGTTCAGGGAGGTTCTACAACCTATCTAAGCAAGACCACCATGGGTGCAGACAGATCAATTTTGTGCAGCCCTTTTTCCTACTCTTAACGTGGCCCTATTCATCCTGAGTAGCCATGCAACCAGTTCCACATGGTCATGTCCATTTCTGTGATAAAGGAGTAGTACTGGCTGGCTTCACATCAGTCCATTTGAAAATATTTTTAGTAATCTATGTTTTAGGTGATTTGTTTCTATCCATATGAGTTGATGTAAGTTGTTATATACCAGGGAGGGGGTTGGCTGCGTGTCTGGGACCTTTATGTTTGAGGCTTGGCAAGAATGGCAGCCAATTGATTGCACTGACTTGGTCCTCAGTATTTTCTTCGCTGCTGCTACCGTGGCTGCTATTACTTCTTAAAAAAACCTCCAAACAAACCCCCCTATTTTCTGTTGTTGTTCTCATTGAGCACTTGTCCTTCTAATTTTTTCTTGCTAGCCTCAAAGCAGTTTTTAATAAAATTTACCATGTATTACATTGGTGTAAGTTTTGAAAACTTAACTTTTAAAGTTTTAAAACATTGCCACGTTTTAGGTGTCTGCCATTTTCTGTGCCAAATCTGTCTAAAGCTGAGTTCTAGCTGAAATTTTAACCTAAAATGGATGAGCATTTTTTCAAGATTAAGGAAAACATGTTGTTTCTATCTTAAACTAATCCACAACAGCTCTTCTGAGATGCTTTTTTTTTCTTTTTCGCTTCACTTTGGTGCTTGAGTTAGAGCAGATCAGCCTAGATTTTTGAGTGCTTTCTGTTCTTCATGGCAAGTAGCAGACATGCCCAATTTACAAGCCCTCTAAAAACTTAATAGAAAAGGCTGTAAAATCTCTCTCTCTCAAAATTCCATCTCCCTCTGACCTCTCTTGTCACGATCTCTGGTCTGCATCTGGACAGTGTGCCATGTATGGAGATTTTCCCTTAAAAGATGTTTATTATTAACCCGGAGATTGATATGGCATTGGGTACCAGACGTTACTGAAGAAATCAGTCTCTCCTAAAGAAGTGAAGAACTATGCAGTCTGACTGTAGTGGGAAAGGTAGATTAAGTCAAGGCCAGGAGGGAGGCAGAACAAGAGCTCTCTTTCTAAAAGAATAGGCAGGTTTAAGGGAAAGTTTGAGAGAGACCTAAGATGTCTGCAGGAAAGAATTGTGGGCAGGTGTTGAAAGTAGTTAGAGAAATGGATGGGTAGCTGAGGGGAGGCTAAGGAGGAAACCTGACCATCTCAGAACACTTACCAAAAGGTTTTTTGAGACTTTGGAGTGTCTTGCTTGATGGTCAGTTTAATTAAATAACAGTAGCAGGAAGAAAATGGAGTCATTTAAGATGAAGTAGGGTAGTATATGTTTATCAAAATAAAGTATCCTACAGATATATTTTAATTATTCCAAATCAAAATGTTATAAACCCCTAACTTGCAGTTGAGGTGTGCACATCTTGATATATGAACTTGCCTAGTGAGGTCCACCAAGCAACTGCATTTATGCACAGTAGTGGTCATCTGAGGAGGAATGAATGGGAAAGGGGAAAATCTGATGTAATGTAAATCAGTTTAATTGAAGGTCACAGGCATGAAAGTGCTTGAGTTATAATCACTTGCTTATTGCATGATATTGCAGTAAAAGCAGTGTTAAAGTTCAGGTGACCTTGCTGTCCCTGAAATGCAGGTGCTATGGCTTTGAAGTCTTCAACATTTGGCTATAAGGAAGAGAATGTATTTCATCCTCCCTTCCTCTTTTCTATTGGTTGTCTTTTGTCATCCTGTGAAAATCCATCTAGATTTGATAATTTTACAAACCTTTAAGAAAAATTTTTAGTATGGGGCAGAAGCTTGCATGATTTAAAAAAAAAAAAAATAGATCAAAATCCAAGCCAAGTATGATTGCAATAATTGAGTATAGATGAGTAAAGAGACTAGAACTGGCACATGACACTGGAGCTGGACCTGGGTGGATGTAGAGGAAACTAAAAGCAAAGAAGCTGAATTGAGTGGAATTGGCCGAATTAGAATATTCAGACGGGGTATCTGCTGCATAAGCACCTGGCTGGGCAGGTAGACTTGAAATAGCGTGAGGCGGCAGGCATGGATGAAGATCGCCTGTGAAAATTTGGACAAGAAAAGCAAGCAATTATATTTGAGTGTGATTAGTTTAATAAAAAAAGTATGAGAAAATTCCTAAGTCTTTGCCTGCCTCTGCTATTGACAAATACTGAGCAAAATGCGTAGCTTGCAGAGAAGGTGGAAATTTGCTGTTATTGTGGGTGACTCTGTTTATTTCAAGCAGCAAAATCTGTGTATTCCTTTAAACCCTATTTTGAAGAAGAATGGGCAGAAAGGTAGAAATTTTTTATTTTTTTTTAATTTAAAAATAGAAGAGGGATCCTGATATTGCAGAGTTGGACATCCAAAAGCTGAAAAACTCCTAGGATGAATACTGCTTGCTTAATTTTAATCCAGGTCATTTATGTGTGATGTTATCCCATTCTGTCTTTTTTTCAGTACATTGCAGCCTATAGGTCAGAAAGCACTCATCAGATGAGCAGCTAGTCTTTGTTTCTCTCCATTGCGTAGTGCGTGCCCTTTACCTTACCGAGTGCACTCCCTGAAACTTTGCCTAGAATTATTTATTTTTCTCATGGAGTCTCCTGTGACACGCTTCACTGTAGGATTGAGTGCCTCTTAAAGAACATCTTTACGAGAGCCGTATAAAGCAAGGGGACAAATGATTATTTTTATTTCTGAGGGAAGTGAGGCATAGGGGAATGAACATCAAACACATCCATAAGTTTGGATGCCCAATTTGTGAAGGAAAGGGCCTGATTTTTCAGAGTGCGTAGTATTGTGTAACTGCCCGAAGTACAGCTTTCAGGTTACAGTTGGTCTACCCAAACTTCAGCTGTGCAGACCTTCCAATTTCAATGAAAACAGACTGATTCCTCAGGTGACCGTTACCTGTGAGGCCTTTCAATCAACTGGAAGTGACTTGTCCAGCGGGATGGAGAATCTGTGTAGCAGAGCCAGCAGTGCGTTTCAGCTCCCTGGGGCCGGATTCAGTTGCCTTTAGCACTTTGTTTTCATTTCTTTGCACTCTCCAGTGTTCACAGTACATGGGAGATGTAGCAGTAGTCTTGTTCACTTTGCAAGCCTATTTTATCCTAATGGCAATCCAGTCCTTTAATGAGAATTAAAATATAGATGTGGTCCTCTAACTGTAAATTGATACATGATTTGTATGTACAGGGAACGGAAATGAAGATTACACTGGCTTCTGATTGCATGCTTCTTGCAGCTTCATGTATTTTTCATATATTCTGCATTGAACATACAGTGAACATCCATTGCTAAAGGGTGCCATTGCATTTTATAGGAACCATATGCATACATCTGATGACAGAATTTGGCCTGTATAGAGACATAACTTGTTTTTATTAATGTTATCATGAAAATTAAGTGCTCAACCAGCCAGTCAGTTCCCTGTGGCATAATAAATGTTTCAGCACAAAACTCATGCTCCAGTAATATATAGTAAATTTATTGTGAAGTCAATTAGTAACATGTATTAGACTGTTTTCAGCAGTTTTTTTCTTAAGCAAAACTATTTTTCTAAATTTGTAACATATTTCTGAAATAATTGGTTTTAATGTGGCTTCTTGGAAGTCTTAATAGAAGCCTATATTGTAACAATAAGTTCCTTACAATTATAAAGAAAATCAGTTAAGTTAAAAAATTATTAGTTTATTAAGTATATAATACTATTCATAGGCAAATGTTTTAATACAGTAGGTATTCTGTTAGAAATCAGCTGATCTGATAATTTTAAGAGATTTTTTATTTTCTTTTTAAGCAGCCGCTTCCTCTCGGAGTTTGGATTTTAACCATGACTTGACTTAAGCTTTCATGTCTTACTAATGCTTCCAGTGAGAGAACTTGAGCACTAAATAGTTTACTTAATTATCTGCTATACAACAGCTGCTAATATTTAAAAAAAAAAATATTTAAAAATGCCATCTCATCTTTAGGTCTGCTGTGGACAAAAAAAGCAAAGGCAGATAAGATGACTGTAGCTACCCTGTCTGCTTGGCACTATCTTCCTCCTCCCCTCTCTCACTTTCAGTTTTTAGTGTAATGAAGAGCAGGAGAACAATATTCTGTAATTAAGGATTCCATTAAGTTGAAGAAAAGAGCAAATGGAGTTGTTTGTTCTCCTAGCTGAAAAAATTTGTCTGGGGTGGGGGTTAGTGGTAGTAGTGTAGAAAGAGAGAGAGGTGGGTGGAGAGACTAAGTCAGGGCTGTTTGTTGAATATACTGTTAAGGACTGTTACCATCCTAATTAATCAAGTTAGAAATTACAGCTGTAGTCGGTTTCCCCCCAATTCTTGTTATCAATTTTCTTCTCTTTTGAGACAAAGCAAATATAAATTTTGTGTTCATTTGTCATTCGTTCTTTGACTTCAGCATCTCTGAAAATAACAATGTAGCACAAAAGACCAGTATTTACCTAGTTGTAATGTGGGTTGCCATGGTGTTTTGCAAATTATTGCAATTATGTTCACCATGCGAGTCGCCCTTGGTAACTGGCGAAAAAACTGATAATCCTGTTTTGAACAAAAGGTCAAATTGCTGAATAGAAAGTCTTGATTAACTAAAAGATGTACAAAGTGGAATTATTTCCTACCATTCAGAAATAGTTCTTGATCGGGTTTGGGGGAGGGGGTGAGTAAGTACATCTGATTACTGAAGTACAAAGCATTGAAAGGATGTTGTCTTGAGCCTTTCATGTAGTCTTAATGGTGGCTTTTTTGTCAAATTTACCCATTTGCGGCATTGAAAGAGGCAGCTGCATTTAAGCTTGAGAGATGGTGCTTTTTCAAGAGTTCAGTGCATGGAAAGTTCTCAGCAGTATCTGCAGTTTACTATTAGACCTTCGGCTATTAAAACTGATGTGCTGCATTTGAGCCCATAGCTCTTGGTGCTTGTAAAACCCTCTGACTGATGATCTAATAAAGTGCTCTTACTGGACAATCTCTGATCAGATACTTTAAGGAAAAAAAAAAAGAAAAAAAAAAAAAAGAAAAAAACCCCCACAGCTCTGAGAAGGAGGGAAGTAGAAATACATGGCTATACTGAAAAGTTTGCTTTTGTAATCTGCAGTGGAAATATTAATAAATATGACTTCATTTTCATTTTAAGTACTTTAAAGGCTACAGAAATCATTTTTATTTACATTTACAGAAGTAAAAAATAATCTGAGAAGGTTAAAAGTTCTTCATAATCACCAGTTCTCAACAATTACATGCAAATATATAGAGGGAATGGTCCTCTTCCCATCATCGTATTCAAGACTCTGTGATGGATTTCCTGCGCTTTAATGCTGTGAATTTCCTTTCCTCTCTCCTATTTTTTCCTATTGGGTGGCGCAAGGGAAGAGGTGAAGAGGATTAAGGGTTTTTCTTTTTTAATTATTCTACTTTTTGTTTTTAAATAGCTACCTGGAAATTAATTCTTAAAACTTTGGAGAGCCTGTGTGAGAGCAGCATGAAAGCAAAGTAAACCTGAACAAGTTTGTGGGTTTACATTCTGCATCACCTAGCAACCCCCTGGCTCAGCCAGTTCTCTTGTCTGCCCCTAGTCCTGTTTACAGACCATTCAGACTGCTCTTCGAAACCATGAAAGATATTCAGTTTCATTAGTGCCATTCTCAAGGAGAAAATAATTAAACTTAAATGAACAAACACTGCTTAGCGATGCTTTAAACTTTTCTAGTTTAAGGTGACCAGACCGTTAAGACCGCTTTCTCTGCCATTACCTTTCACTCCATTGAGCTCCTCTAAACTGACTTATTGATGTATGTATGCACATTATCATTTTTAAAGTTTTCAGAACTGTATTAACTCCTTCAGTATTTAGAGGTGTTCATAACCATATTGCAAAGATAAATGTTTCACATAAACAACCTTTTTGTCTCTTTAGCAACTTGAAATGTATACTTGAGTTGACAAATCTTACTGTTATTGCCACGTACATGAGTAAAATCTCTCTGTGTGTTCTGTATTACATCTAATGTCATATTGGACTTACTGCAAGACAGGTCCATGACAGAGGAAAAAATTCAAGGACTGTACAAATGTTTGAGGGGAGAGGGAAGAGGACAGAGTTGTGGAAGAAGGTGGTGGAGTAGAGTGTTTTCAGCTTTCTAACCAAAGTAGAGGCACAGATTTTAAGAAATCCTTAGTTCTTACTGTTTGTATGTTGCTAGATTCTTTAACAGGCAATACACGGATGGGCTGTATGAGCTCTTTGTGCTTTGTTGACAGTTGACAGACAAAGCAAAATTTTTTCTGAAGCAAGGTACTGTACTTAGCTATGACCTGTTATAGCCTAACAATGTGGCTTGCTTTGAGTTGTATGAATAAGGAGAATATTTTGCAGAATGGATTTGAATATCCTTCTAGAGAGGTTTTAGCTCTCCATACAGAAATATATAAGACATCTTTCACTGATCCTTTTCTCAATGTAGTTTCCCATATGTAGTCATTTTAAGTATGCCTTCTCTCAGTTGCTTGCTTGAAATCCAGTTTAGCTTTTTTCAGATTGTCTTAAGTAAAATAAAATTGTTGGTCATTGCTGGTTCTCTTTTTGAGTGGTATGTTAGCCTATGAACACTTGTGCTCTACTTTTAATGTTTTGGGGCACATATTTTGTTGCCTAGAACCTTATTTTACTGAAGATAAGAAGACCAAGGTATTGGCTTTGATGTGAAGTAAAGCAGAACATACTTGCTAATTTAGTTTATAATGTACAACTGTTAAGGTTGGAATTTGTCCACTTGTGGTGCTATTACATGTGTTTAAATGAGGCCCACTGTTTGCATCAAACCTATCATAAGGGTTTGGAGTGCTCTATTATCTTTTCAGCAGGCTGATGACAGAGCCTGGTCTTTGCACAAATGAGATCAATAAGTTTCAAATAACTTGTATGAAATGACATGTGACTGTACATTTAAAGATGTCTTACTTTTTAAAAAAATCAATTTTTAATAACATGTAAAACTCTTACATTGACCTACAAGATATTTTGCACTTCTGTCTTGTTTGATAATTTTGTTTAAAGCATTTTTTACGTTAGCTTGAGCATTTGGGTTCTTTTTTTTGGGGGGGGGGGGGGGGGGTAGGGTGCATTTCTTCTTCTGTTATCTCCTGCTTTGATTTCCCCCTGCCCCAAGACTTTCAATGGTCCAACTGATATGACAGATACTGCTGAGAGTAATATTTTCTGGAGATTAATGAAGTTTTCCTTCAGTCTTAGATGGTTTCTTTCAAATGTTTTTTTCAGTTCTCAATTAGAAAGCAATTCAAGCCCTATTACTTTGGAGTATCCAAATCACAAAATATTCTTGAAAATCTACAAACTTTAATTTTCAGCAGCCTAGAAATAGGCATATGATATTTTGTGGCTGATTTGCATCACAGGAGCAATGCATTATTGATAGGACCTCGAGGTATGTGAGTACTAAAGGAACTCCTAGAAGTATGCTCATGGGACAGAATTTTATTGTAGGCTAAATCCTCTCAAATTTATGTCCATTTTCTGTAATATCGAAAGGGAACTAAGTTTGGGTCTCTTGAATGGGTGTTTTAGATCAGAGCAGTTGGGTGCGAAAGGTGAGCTTCACGTTTCGTAATGGCCACCCGGAACCCGTATCAGTGCTTCTATCATTCTAATATTGTTGGATTTTTTCAAGATAGAAGAACACTTTGTGTTCTTCTGAGAAACTCAGGTAGTATTTGTTTCCTCTCTCATGCTTTCTTTAAGGTAGCAAGTTAGTGTAGCTACATTGCCCTCAATTACAGTTTCTCTGGTTGCTTTGGACCTTCACAGTCTGGTCCTTCGAAGATGTGGTTCCCATTGATTCCAGTTGCCTTTGAGTCAGTTTGGGCTGGCAGCTTTCCAGTGGGGAACTGAGACAACAGAAACGAGTGTCTCTGAAAACAGGAGGTTTCAGTAGATATTATTTTGGAGAGGGTATCCTTCTTTTTTACCAGCAGTACTGTCTCACCGGGTGGTAAAGTAATCATTTGCCTTCCACTAGGAAGTTGTTGGCTAAGATGCTTCAATTTGATAACATCCTTTAATGTGGTTCCTGTGATAATAATACTGGATATATAGCCAACCATCTCCAGGATTTATACTGCTTTCAAGTAGTACACTTTCAAAAGCAATTCATATCTCCTTGTTACTATTCTTTCATTTAAGAGTCAGTTTTGTATTTTTCCTGAAAGATCGTGTCTATCCATTAATCAGCCTGGATAATGCTGAATTCAAGAGGAGCAGAATGAACCATCCAGGAAAGGAATTTCCCTTCTTTATAAGAGTTTTATCCATTCCATCCCACAGCTGAATTCAGATCAGTTATATATAGGCCAAAACTCAAGAAGCCCTGAAAATGAGGAAGTGCTTCGAAAAGAAATTGAAATTGTATCTTCAACTTCCATTGAAGTGAGGCAGCATGAAATGGAGTGTGAAATGCCGTGGTTCCTGTTTACTTTTTCCCTAAATTGGATGATCAGGTAGTATCAGGCTCTAAAAATACTCATACTGGGAAATGTAATCTATTTTTTCTGGATGAGGAACTAGCTACAATACTTATTGTATAGAAAAAGAAAAATGAATGTGAAGTCAGTGGCCAAGTGTGAGTTGATAAAATAGTTCCTTGTCTTTACTGGTGATCCAGATAGTCATATACCACACTGGATCTATGATCAGGTCTCTTAATGCCCTCTAGTTAGCTTTATGTATAAATTTCAGTTGTTGTTTCTATAATAGTTACTATTTCCATTGCTTCTTGGAATTTAAAGCCAAGTGTACACAGCACCTAACAAAATACCAGAGAACATGGAATAAGCATTCCCTGGGTAAGGTATTTAAGCTGTAGGATAAATTTATAAAGGAATTTATGTAAACCTAAGTTGCTTCACCATTCTAAGCATATGCTGCAATATCTTTTCTTTCAGCTAGAACAAGCTTGGCAGCATGCTTAACGTGGTACCTATCCCACTTAAACTAAAAAGACAAAAGCTCTAGTCAGCCAGCATCGGTAATAGACTCTTGACCCAGCTCCTTTTATAAAACAATTTATTTGAAGAGTCTGTGAAAATATCAAAGGAATTTATTATTGGAGGTGATTGAATGTTACAGTTAGGACAGCAGTATAAAGCCTTAAAACAAAACATCCTCAAAGATCATCTTTGGTTTATACACTCAAATTTGAGTATAAATATGTTAGATGACTTAGTTTTAAGAGATTTTTTACTTAAAAGTTTCAGTTATGCCTGGCAGTTAAAGAGAAATTACACACACTCTTCATTTTGAAATTCTTTCACATTTTGAAATTCTACGATGAAATTCAGACATACCTTTTCTCTAGTAAGGGACCTCTTGAACCTAACATTAGAGCTTCTGACTTAGTACAGTTTGATCTCTTTTTAGTAACATATTAAAGAAGTGGAGAGAGCTTTTCCAGTAATTTCTTGTTAAAATTTTGACAAAGTGGAAAAGAAGGTTGGAATGACTAGTATATCAATAACAATGTCTATCCATATACTACTTCGACATCTGATTATGTCTGAACCTACTTATTGAGGAGGCTTTGCAGGTTCCCTAGATTTCCTTCAAAGATAAAATGACATCCTTCTTATGGTCTTACAGATATATTTTTTAATTAGTGCTTGGTATCTGGTTTGCTTGTGGAATATCAAGCCCTGCAGGATCCTGAAGAAGTTGCTAACCCAGAATTCTGCGTCACTGATTGCTTCTAACTCTACTACTCTTCTTTTTTAGGGTTGGTTTGCATGATTCTTGTCAATAGAGTGTGCCTGCTCATTCCTTATCAAGCAAATCCTCATTGATAGCAAAAATGTCAAAATAGATAAGATGCAGCAGCACCTGTGAAGCTGCAGGCCCACATCCTATTTCCAGAGCTAACTTCTGGTGGTAGTCTTTTATAGAAGTAAAAAAAAAGTCTGTTTTTTCAGAGAAGTTGGCGTTTCCATGGTTTTATAAAGGCTTCATGTCTGATGGCGGTCATTTTGCTAGAGGATGAGGAAGGAAGGGCCTGACAGCTCATTTTCCATATATGATGCTCTTCTGTGACAGGATATTCTTTTTTGTTTCCCTCACATTTCTTTCTGACAAGATTATCTCCAAATTTCACCTTGATGAAGAATTTACCTGTCTTTTCCTTCCCCTGCCCAAAGAGGGTGGGTGACCAAGGGGTAGGTTTTTAGATATCATGAGGTGTTCCTTTCATATGTTGATCCAATCTTTTATAAGTTCAGACAATTCAGTCTCCAAGTTGTTTTACAAGTTCCAAAGGAATGGCCGTCTCTGCTCAGGCTGTCTAGGAGACGCATAGACTTGTGTGGAGCCTTCCTGATCAAGTGTTCTCCACGAAGTCTGCTTTGCTAGTCTCACTGGTAAATTACTCCATCCATAAGATTGATCAAGCAACTATCTGATGTATTTTTGTACTTTGGAAGGACAATCAGGGTGAAGCAGCTAGCTGGAAGGAGCTGGAGAAAGTACATGAAGCAGGCAGGCACCAGGATACTGCAAAGAGTTACTTTTCCTTCAGATGAGAATAATGTTTCTGATTATGCCAATCCTAGCCTCATCAAGTCCACCATCTTGAGAAACCCTTTCAAAAATTCAATGAGTCTATGCCTTTCTAGTGTCTAGCAGCAGTAGAATTGATTTCTTTGTAAGAGAGGTCTTCTGAAGTTTTTATCAGGTACATTTCCCCATTAAAAACTGGGATGTTGCCTGAGGAACCTGAGTTATGTTGGACTTCACATTACTAAGTGGGTAGAGTTTCCCATGTGAAATCTTATTTCACTATTTATGATAGCATCCCTGACCTGAGGGGATTTTTTCTTGGGATTGTAGCAGTGGCAGGTAGGTGTCACTCAAATCTGTGTTGTCTACTGAAATTCCAGTGTGTGACACTAGTTCTCACGCTGTCATTCAGAGTTTCATTGCTGCTGAGATCTCTCCAAGATGGTGCAAGTACATTGGATCAAGTCAGTGTTATTACTAGAGTGTTTCTTTGTTCTGAACAGGCAAAAAAGCAGATTAGAAGTTGAAATTACTTAAAAGCAATTGGGTTTCTGGTACACAGCAGAAAAACTTTCCTGACTTTACAGCAGTAGCTCATCTTTAAGTTGATATTGATACCAACCTTGGTGTTTGAACTGTAAAATTGTGATGTAATTTTCAAAAGATATAGCTACTACTAATAGTCAAAACACTTGCCAAAGAATGTGCAAACAGAGGTTTTGGCTCAAGTTCCAATTTCTGAGATGCTGTATACTACTAAGGAACATTTGTCCATCTGCTCCCCCAAACATTCATGTATATACAGAAGACACACACGGGTGGAACAGGGAGGATACACCTGCGATGTAGAACAAGTTATTGCAAGTGGAACTGATAACTTTAAGGTCACTGAGTCAAGCCCACTGTTGCCACAAGAAACTTCATATAAAATATTTCATAAAATCATCTATCTTTTAACATCGCATGGGACTATCAGTAGATTTGATAGTTTACCCAGTAATGCAATATTGGTGGAACCTCATCCTTCCAGAGGATTTAAAGCCACTTCAACCAGATTTGCCTTGTTAGGCAATGCTATCCATAATAATGGACATTGGCAGGAAAATGGGGTTTGAAGCTTCTGACCTCAGAATTAGTGGAAATAATATGCTTTTGTAAGAGTAGTCTGAAAGGAGAGGTCAGTTTGATGTTAGAATGGCTTGATTACTATCTCACAATGATGCTTGGATAAGAAAATTTTTGTTGTGTTGTCCCTTACCTTCAGCCTTCCAAAAGCTGCTTTGCTGATCAGTGACATGAACAGCAAGCTTATGCTGGTTGACTAGGAAAGCATGTCCAGGTTGTGTTCCTACACTTCCCTTCTGGAAGGTTTGATGATTTAAGGTGATAATTTCAGCTCTGCAGTGAGAAAGCCATGGATTCTGGATCCAGTGTGCTTGAGGTTAGGTATCCCAGCCATCTGGAGACTGGACGTCATCCACCAAGAGCCCATTTTCAAAAATCTGCTTTAAGATTGTCTTCAATGGAGAGTAAGATTGTAGAGAAGCAAGCACTAATTACATTTTAAATTCAACTCCAAAGTGACTGATAGTGACCTCTGAATAATTTTCAGTGCTTGCAGCTTTCTTCTTTTTACTAGTGCATTTTTTCATTCCATGTGAACTTTTAAAGCATTGTAGTCCCTCAGCATCCGGACTGTCTGAAGGCAGGAACAGATACAGAACTGAAGTGTTGTAGAGAAGCACATTCAGTCCTCTACTGTAGCAGGCAACCAAGCTACACTGTAAAATGTAATTTGTAAAAACTGTTAAGATAGAGCTCAATAAATGTATGTTGTTGACTCCTGCAACTTCTATTTGAAAGGCTGTTCCAAAACCACTTGCCTCTGTATTGTGGGGGTAATATTTATAATGCTTGTTGATCACTAGAATGTGAGAAGCTAATTCTCAAGAACAGACTTATAAAGAAAGAAAATTACTTTTGACTTGCAAATTTCTCCCCATTAGCTACGGTTTGTGGACATAGTACTCTTTAGGGATTTTCTTTTATACTGTGCATTTACTTCAGGGTTTTTTTGCATACATTTTTTTATATTTTAAAATGAACTAAGCATTTGTAGACAGAATGTTTGGAAATGCTAGTTGCTTCCCCCCCCCCGTATCAACTTGTATTTCATTTCCCACAGTGTTGCAGATATCAAGTGGAACAAAACTGAAGATTTCCTATTATGATTTTGTTTGATCTATTGCAAATTAATTTACAGACTCATTGATAGCTGCTGGGAAATGAAGGATTGGTTTTGTTTGGTCAGTGAAGACAACAGGCATGGATCAAATAAGGGTTAACAATAATGCGCTTGAACAAATTGAATCAGAACATAATGCATGTATTGAATTTGATTGCAACATGCATGTCCATGGAAAAGTTTTTTGTTTAAAACAAGTCAAGGCTATGGCTTAATTATCAAAGCAAAACAAGAGACATAAAGAGCTACATGTTTCTGATACTGCTTTTTTCAAAAATAGCTCCCTTCACACAGTTATCTACATGTTTAATTTACATGCATAATAGTAACAGTTATTGTTGTCATTTGTTAAGAGAGATTAACAGATAGTAAGTACAAACAAACGCAAATAAGGCCTGAATAGAGAGGTGACAAAGAAGAAAAGACCTCTTTAATGTTAATTATAACTGGTAGGAAGTCTATACAAATGACATTAACTGTTTTCTGTATGAATTGAAGGGACATTTAGCTGGTTACACATAACATGTTTGGTTTTTTACTGTAGGCAGCAACTTAGATCTCCTTTTTTAAAATATAGTTTATTGAGAAATGTACTGTTCAGTGGAAGTTGTATGTTTTGATCATTATTTCTTAATAGTTGAAAACAAGTATAATAGTAAGCTGTTGAATTTGCATGCTTATTTTCATCCTAACCTATTGTTTTTAGTTGAAGCAGAGTTTTTCAGTCTTTTTTCACCTGTATTTTGTTACCAGCAAAGTTGCCAGCACTTTCTTCAACAGTGACTGCATTAGACCGAAATAACTGCATAAACTTGCTTCAAATGTCTTTATTCAATGGTAATTTGGGTGGACCATCTGTGCATTCCCTTATAAGACAATAGAAGCAGTACCTTGCAAGTGGTGTAGTCCTTTGTTTCTTAATTGTTAGCTAAAAATGCCAATAGGGGGCAGAAAACACTGTTACTTTTATCATGCATTATTTTTGTGGTTGTCTATTTTTGAGTATTCTGCTCAGCTGAAGTTGGGATGCTGCTCCCATTCCACGCTTTGTTTTTTCAGTTGCACTTGCATTCCCTAACTAAATACCTCACTATCTGGCAGTTTCCATGCTTTGTTTTTCTAGTATAATAAATTGTTTTAAAGTTCAAATGTAGTCATTCAGTATGTTTTGAGTCATGAAGTGTTCTCTTTGTGCACACAGGCTCTTTTCATAGTTACAGCTGAAACAATTACACTCTTAAACAGGAGGGGTTTGGAATGGGTGAGGACACCCTCCGTGCCTCCCCTTGCCTGGCTGTGTATTTTAAGGCCCTGTTTGTGTCAGACTGCTACCAGATGTTTCACAGGAAGGTAGAGATGCCACATAATAAGCAAATATGGCATAAACAGCTTTCCTCACAGAGCATAGCTTTTGTCTCTAAGAATTAACTTAATGGAAGATCTGTGACAATATATTATCCTTTGCAGAAGCGTTTGTGTGTTTTCCCTCACAGTGGCTCTAATGATATCCTCAGTACTCACAGAGGTGAGTGCCTGAAGATCTCAATGCTATCCTTGAGGAGCTTTTTTCGGTAAAACGTTACTCCATGTCTACTAAAATTGAGTTATTTAAAAAATATGAGGCAACAGATTAACACCTTCCTCTTTTAGAAATAAATCTTGGGTACCTTTGCAAAACCAAAGCTAAGGACTAGCTTTTTCACTTGAGGCTCATTTGTGTCTGCTGACTCCAGAAGACACAGGTCAGGTGTCTATGTTAGGTCAGGTCTTAAATTAGGACTTTTCATGATGAAGCATCTGCTGATGAAGTAGCTCAGTCTTGTTGAGCGGCATCTGTCTTTCTAATGTCACTTGTGAAATATTTGTCATAAATAATTTGTATGTGACAAGGAGAGTGGTACTAAGATTGCTAGGGCAACAGTTGGGCAAGAGACCAAAATTAAATCCACAGAAGATTTCTGAATTGGAATTTTCTCACCGTGCAGTATTAAATATGTAATGATTTACATTGTTAATCTACATAACAATAAAACTCAAACATAGTGATCAGATACACCGATCATACTGTTTCCAAAAAGTTTGCTCTGACATTAGATGTACACTTATTTTATTAAGAGTCTAGAGCAGCGTTTGTCTCATCTCAAAATCTGTTAGGTGAATTCTTTTTGGAGATGCTTTTTTCCTCCTCCATTTACTATAAACAGATTGTAGGGTGACTAGCTTAGACCAGGTATCAAGCTTTTAGATATCCAAAGTTGGGTGAAATGAACCCTAACTGCATATCTTAACAGACTCTTTCCATTTCTGCATTACAGACTTGAGCACACTTTTTAGGTAGTGCTATATACCTTGATGTTGGCGTGAAGTTCCCCACAAAGTTCTTCTGGTCTGCCCACATGGGCATAAAAGCTCCTCTCTGCCAGAGCAACAGGAAGTGTCTTGATGGACTTGGAACTGAGTGGGATAATACTGAGGATATATCATGGCTGGAGAAATGATGAAAGAAGATAAGTCTCTGGAAGAAGTGAAGTTATTCGGAAAGGATTTGATATTTCATCTTAAAAAACCAAACAAACAAAAATTGAATCAGTCTTCTAGCACTTTTGAAAAGATTATAGAAGAATATATTTTTAAATTGAAGAAAGGGATAAAGCTGACAAACATGAAAGAACACAGTGTTCAGGTTATCTGATCCTTTAGAGAACAAACTGCAAAAAAAAACCCCAAAATCTCTGCCTATACCAGTAAATGATAGGAAAGACATTGACAAAAATTAAAAAAAAAAATAAATAAAGCAAAGCTTTTAAGAGTAGACATAGTCAAATCCCATTTTAACAAGGTTTTGGAAAATGGGAAACTGAAATTTATGTATTCCTCCACACAAATTCCAAAGCATTTGCAATGAAGTAACTCAAATATCTACCTTTAAACTAAGCTACTGACATAGCAGTATGCTGGATCAGGATGCTGGATTACTGAGGTACAAAATACAGATTCTGTTTTGGCCATGCCGGTGAGGAAAGAAAAAACGTCATATCTTATTAACAAATCTGCTTTGCCAGCAAAACAGAATCTCCAGAAAATGAAAGCCAGAAAAGGTATAGAGTTGCAGGCTTTCATTACTGACTTGTAACCAAGATGGTGATAGTGACGATAGTGCTCTGAGTGGAGCTGTGGAAACTGGAAGAGTGGGAAAAACATGGTAATAATTGGAAACCTGAGCTGCCACACTGTGGAAATTAGGTAGAAGTCCTTGCCAGAGTGTAATGTTGTCACGGCTTGTTAAAGAGCCAGTGAGAAGGGAAGCAAGCAACGTTCTGAGTTGTCCTCTGATTCCTAATATTTCTGTCAAAGTACCAGGAATCTGGTATGCTTAGATTAAAATTCTTTGCAGGAACAACAAAAACAAATTTTGGAAACAGAGGCAAAAATAATCAGTCACTATTCCCAGCAGAGACGTCAACAGCTGGTAAATACCATCTTGTTTCTGTATAAATTCATGTTCGTCTAGCATCCTGAATACAGTGTGCATTACTGGTTTCATCTCCCTCCCCATTTGTCCCATTTTCTCCCACCCTAGCGTTTCAAAAAGGACCGGGAAGAGATTCAGAGAAGGGCAACAAAGATGTAGAGTGGTTTCCATGCAAGGAACAACTAAGTAAATTAGGACTGTGGTTTGGAAGAGAGTTTGATTGCAGATGATGTGATGGAGGTCTATAAAATCATGAGTGGCATGGAAAAGGTGAATGCAGAATGATTATTCCTAGTCTCTCCTGATACAAGAGCTAGAAGGCATTAAAAAAAAAATTCTTTTTTTTTCTTGGTGTGTTCAAGAGAAATGATATTTTTTCATATAGTGTGTGGTTGTTCTGCAGGATGTTGTAGATGCTAAAAGTTTACATTGGTTTGAAAAGCACTTGAAGTTCATTGGAATGGGGGTAGTAGTGCATCCATCACCACTGCATATAGACAGTGATTCAGGAGGTCCTGGAGCCATTTCTAAAAGCTAGGAAAATCTTCTGGAAAATTTTTACTGTGTGCTTTCTTTTACGCTGTTCCTTAGGTATCTGCTGTTGGTGATTTTTAGAGGTGAGGTGTGGCATTGGTTTAACCTGTGGTTGGACCTGATACAAAAGGTACATCCTTACCAATCCCAGAAGCATTCTTTCTTTCATACTCTTAAGAGAAGCATTTTGCGTCGTCTCCCTGAGCTGACAGAGAGCGAGCTGGCTCACATTTTATTTCATTTTAACTCAGCAAAATGTTAGTTTTCCTAAATGAGTCAGCTTATGTTGAAGTCTTGATAGCTTTTTATAAAAAAAATATTTAAAAAAAAAAAGAGAAAAGAAAAGAAAGCTTCTGGCTGTCATCAGAAAACCAAAAAGTTACAACTGCTTTTCCCCTCTAAAGCGCAAGCAAGGAAATGGCACTTTACTTCAAAATTTAATTTGTTATTTGTCTTGCTGTCTGGTCTACATAGTTGTATAAAACGATTCTGTTACGTGTTAACGTTGTCTGAACTGGAGAAGAGCAGCGGTTTCAGTATATTTTAAGGAAGGGATGACCACAGTGTGCAGAATGTGGGATTTTGAAGCAAGAAGACCAGCTTTGTTCTTCACCATTGAATGTGTTACCTTAGACAAGGACCTTTACCTCTTTATACGTATTATGGTATCAGCTTCACTGAGGATGTTAAGGTTGGGATTTTGTTTTTTCCTTGAGTATGATTCATTGTTTAGGTAGGGTAAAAAGAAGCTATAACTTGAATTTTTGGTAAAAATGTATTTTCTTCTATGTTCTCCCTTTCTTCAGGGTTGGTTAATATGTGAGGAGCCAGCTTGCCAGAATCGAACCCGTCGACTTCCCCTGGGTTTTTCCCGGAGTGGCCCTGTGTGCCAGGCCTGCAGGAAAGCTGTTCTGAGACCAGAGGTGAGTGGTTTAGGACAAAGCTTTGACAGCAGCGGAGCAGGATTCTCATGAAGCTCGCCTCTCTCTCAACTCTGCCTTTCAAAGGTAGCAGGATTAAGCAGGAATTTTTAACTAGTTTATTAGTTTAAAAGGGACTGTTTATGCTTTTCCTACTCCACATTTAAGCTGCGTCCTCATTGCTGAGTGAAAAGAGCATGCCACACAGCTGCTGTGTTTGGAAATTTTCCAGCTGATGAGCATTTGGTCAGCAAACTAGAATTTGCTGGAATGTTTCTGCCGGAATACAGGTAAATTAAAGCAGACAAACAAAACAAACCTTCCGAAACAAAAACAACTACCTGCTTTTCTGCTGACTGGTTCTCACCTGACTGAATTTGGTGCTAAGGAGCTGGAGGTGGGCTTTAATGCCATCTTCTCGGGGGTACTCTAAGGTGGTAAGTATTTTCAGGAGATGAGAGGTTCTGGGTTCTGCGCATTTGGATTTGGCTCCATGCCTGAAAAGCGTAGAAGCTTTTAAACCTTGCATTGAGCTAGATGGTCTGGTATTCCAGAGTTCAGGACTGCCTGCTGCACCCTAGCTGGTTCTCTTAGATTCTGAGATGAAAGGAGGCTGATTCTGTTTCATGCCGTAAAATTCTGGCAAATGACTTCAATTTCTTTGTTAGGAAAAAGAGGAAAAAAATGAGTTTAACATTTAGAAGTCTTGACATTCTCTAGAATGTACATAAAACAACCAAAGAGAGAGAGAAAGATTCCATAAAGAAAATAGGGAATCTTTGATCTGGATTTGTTTCAGGATGTAATAAGTCTTTCAATTACCCTTACTTACATAAAACTTACAAAAATCAAGGCTTTGAGGTGGGGCTGTCAAGTAAGGTTATTTACCACGTGAGATTTTCTGGTCCTTCTTATTCCTTACTATTTGCAGATGGAGGAAGTCATAAAGGGTAAGTGTCAGTAAAAGTCAAGGGGCTGAAACAGCATTGTCAGAGAAAGACTGATCAAAAGATAGCCATTTTTTTTGCATTAGTGGTAAGTTAATGTTGAAGAATATAAGAAGATGAGGTAATGAACAGCATTAAAAAGTGGGTAAAAATGAGTGTAAGTTCCCAATCTTCTAGCACTGGAACCAGGTGATAACACATAAAAT